>NC_134855.1:129610137-129920346 GCF_049852395.1 Peromyscus maniculatus bairdii | reverse complement strand
AATAAACTTAGAAGTCAGACTCCCATGTCAGTGTTAAGTGGCAGTACAGATGTCCTGAGGAGGTAGCCGAAGTCCCAAAGAATGTCTACCATACAGTGAAATTTGTAGTTAATGAATAAATGGATAGACAGAAAATTAAGATGCACAAAGCCTGTGTCTTCTAGATGGACCCAGTAATAGAAGCCCAAATTTATCTCATGCCTACATAGAGAAGGAACGCTACATGCAAGCCGTGTGTGGCAGTTTTAGAATGTTTTTTTTTTTACATTGTTTTTCTACTATGTGTGTGTGCATAATAACCCTGAGAGACTGCACATGACAGCTCACTCACGGATGTGCTTCGGTACACATGTGTTGGAGTCTGTTCTCTCCTTGCATTACGTGGCTGCCCAGGATCTGACATAAGCCCCCATGCTCGGAAAAGCACCTTTACCTGCCCTAGTCCTAGTATGATTTCTGTCTCTGTGTTAAGCACCATAACCAAAAGCAACTTAGGGAGGAAAAAGTTTATTTCATCTTACAAGTTACAGCCCACCAAGGAAACCGAGGCAGGAGCTTGCAGCAGAAACCCCAGAGGAACAAACACGGCTTACACGCTGGCTTGCTTCCGGCTCACACTCAGCTACCTTTCTTATGCAGCCCACGTGCCTAGGGATGGTGCCACCCACAGTGGGCAGGGCCATGCTATATCACCCAACAATCAGAAAATGCCCCACAGAGTGCTCACAGGCCAGTCTCATGGAGGCAAAGCCTCACCTGAGTTCCCCTCTTCGTGGGTGCGTCAAGTTGACAACCACGATTAGCTTTTCCAGCCCTCCACCTGGATGTCCACTCTCTGACCTGCTCTCCCTAGGCTGCTCTGCCCCAGCCGCTTCTGCTTGGCCACTCTGCCCACCAGGCTGACTGCACAGAGCTTGTATCCTGGAGGGCCAGCAAGAAAGAAAACAAGAACACGAGCTTAGGAACAAACTAGCTACTTATAAATAGGAAGGAAAAGAAATGGGGGGTGGGTGGGTGAGGTGGCTGCTGGGGTGGTAGAGAGGGTTGGAGGTAAGGGAGACCTCTTCAGGGAGGAGATATTTCAGCTGAAAACTGAAAGATGCCAATGAGCTGGGCTACCCCAAGGAAGGGCATTCTGGGGGTTCTTTCTTTTTTTAAGATTTTTTATTTTTTTGAGACAGGGTTTCTCTGTGTAGCTTTGGAGCCTGTCCTGGAACTTGCTTTGTAGACCAGGCTGGCCTCGAACTCACACAGATCCTCCTGCCTCTGCCTCCCAAGTTTTGGGATTAAAGGCGTGCACCACCAACACTTGGCTCTTTTTTTCTTCCTTTTTTCCTCCCTCCCTCCCTCTTATTTATTTATTTATTTATTTATTTATTTATTTATTTATTTATTTATTTATTTATTTATTTATTTATTATGTATACAGTGTTCTGCCTATGTGTACACCTGGAGGCCAGAAGAGGGCGCCAGATCTCATTACAGATGGTTGTGAGTCACCATGTGGTTGCCGGGAATTGAACTCAGGACCTCTGTAAGAGCAGCCAATGCTCTTAACCTTTGAGTCATCTCTCCAGCTCAGTCAGGAACGGTTTCTAAATGTGATCTTCAAACACTTTCAGGCAAGGGGCCATATGAAATGACTAAAATTTTAGTAGGTACTCCATATGTACTGAATGAAGTGGAAGGCCCTTACTTTAATCGTTGGGCATTTCCTAGAGCAACAGGCCTTCAAGAGACACAGCCCATGGTTGGATCAGGTGAGCTTCCGGGGTGTCTTCCAGGACAGGCCCCTGGACCTCACCTATATGAGCCTTGGGTTTTCATCTTCAAGGTTGAGGTGGCCATTGCACCTGCCTCGCAGTGTTGTTGTGAGGAGCAAAAGATTGCATTTGGAGAAGAGATGCAGGAGACTGTGTGTGCTTACATACAGAAAAACAGGAGAGGGCACAGGACAAGGAGCCAGAGGCTCCCTCTGCAACCCCGCTGTCCAGGCAGATTCCTGCAGGGAAGGCCAGGGGTCCAGTGAGATACTTGCTAACAAAAGGAGGGCAGTGGTGGTGGTGGTGGCGGCGGCGGCGGCGGCAGCGGCGGTGCCGCACGCCTTTAATCCCAGCACTCAGGAGGCAGAGGCAGGCGGATCTCTGTGAGTTTGAGGCCATCCTGGGCTACAGAGTGAGTTCCAGGACAGGCTCCAAAGCTACACAGAGAAACTCTGTCTTGAAAAACAAAAAACAAGCAAACAAAACAAAACAACAAAAAAAGGAGGGCAGCCGCAGCTGGATCTGGAGGGAGGGAGTAGCCACTGGATACCCACCCACACGCCAGAATAGCACTCAGCCATTCCTCGGTTCTCTTTCCTTTTATCTAAGACAACAGCAAACAGATTCCGAAATTCAGGATCAGTGATCCCCCAAGGCACCAGCAAGCCCTCCAAGTCCCCGTGGCTTTCTCTTGAAGGTGACACTTGATGTTCTTATTTGTTTGTGTGATTGGTTGGTTGGTTGGTATTTTTCGATGGGGTGTTTCCATGTAGCCCATGCTGGTCTCTTGATCCTTCTGTCTCGGCCTCCTCAGCTGGGACTACAGGCATGGCCTACCATACCCAGTTTCTCTCAGGTTTTCAGAACTGTATTTCTTTCCTTCCCTACCCTTTGGACTCCTGGGAACCAGGCCCCACTGTATGTCCTGTGCTTGGTTGAGTCTCTTAGGGCACTAGCTGCTGAGTGAGGCTCATGCCTTGATATTCCTTTGATCTAGTTCCAGCCACGGGCAAGACCCTGGCTCCACCTTGAAAAACACCTAGATCCTGATCATACTCCATTGCCTGTGGGCAGAAAGGGCAGGGCATCACCTGGGCAGTTATGATGGTGTTTCCTCAGGGTTAAGCCTTGGCCTCTCTTTGAATTCCTCTCAGTGGCCTTAGGCAGGCCACCTCCTTCCACAGCTTAGAGCCACAGAAAGGCTGTGTACTTGCTACTTAGGGGAGAGATCTTCGGGTCAGGGCAGAACCTCTCAATTTTCTGTAAGCCCGCGGGCTGCTGCAGCGCCCTCTTAAGAGTCCTAAAAGTGTCGGGCTTCTGGATAGATCCATTCAGGCCGTGCTTCCCGCTGGGTGCTCATCTGAGCAGGGATAAGACAGGGGAAGAAATACAGTTCTAAAAACCCAGGAGAGCCTGGGGATGGTAGTCCATGCCTGTAATCCCAGCACCGAGGAGGCTGAGTGGGGAGGAGCAGGAGGGCCAGCATGGGCTACATCGGAGCGCCCTGTGGGGAGAGGGGAACGTCCTATACACGGCCTTCCCGCATAGACAAGGAAACTGAGACTTGGAGAGGTTCTTCTATGTCCAGGGCAGCTGGAAATTGGGTTTTCTCCTCTGTTAAATGAGGGATAAAATTACCCCTGCCAAGGTGATCCTGACAAAGGCAGAAGACAGCCTTAGAACCCCACACTACCACTGACACACAGTAGGCCCCCAGTCGGTGGTTCTTACTGTTCTGAACCGGATGACGCTCGCAAGAGCTGGTAGCTAGTCAGTGGCACGGACATCGGAACCCAGGGCTGTCAATCTGAAGTGACTAGCCACAGAACAAAACAGCGGCCACAGCGACACCATGAACAAGGTCAGTGTTTCTCACCCCAAAGCCGGTAACCCCAAGGTGGTGCATTGAGTTGTCAGGTGGCTACACCTGCCTGGCACCCAGGGCCAGCTTTCAGCGCAGAGACAGCAGAGACAGCCGGCTGGGGGCCAGGGAGGCGGCCGGCAGGCGGCCCCGCGGCTGTGTGCGGAGTCCGCGCCTGGAAGACATTACACGGCTGTCGGCCGGGGGGCGTCGCCGCGAGTTCCGGAGGGGGTCCCGGAGGCGGCCGCGCCGGGGAGGGGACAGCCGGCCACAAAGCGTGCTTTGTTCTACCCTCCCCCCGGAGCTGGAACCAATGGATTGGCGGCAGCTGAGGTCATCTGCCAGGCAAAGCCGGGGGTCAGGCTCAGGATGGGGCCCCAGGGCAAGAGTCTCCATGGGCCGCCTTACGGGGCGGAGCCGGCTGGAGCACCCAGGCAGGTGGCTGCTTGTTTGGGGACTCAGTTTCCGATCTGAGCAACAAGGAAAATCATGTCTGTCCTGCCCACTTCTAGGGCTGGCTGTAGGGCTGGATCCTTTATTCTACGGAAGGGCGAACCTGGAAGCAGGTGTGGTGGGTATACCCACCACGAAGTTTGGAGGTCTTCCAGGTCCCTTCCAGGCCAGGGCAGTCATAGCCTCTCCTAGGATCCCCTCTGACCCAGACTAGGATCCAGTGGAAGCCTGGTGCTCTGGGGATCAGGGTAGTCATTCAGGGACCACCCAGGGAGGCTATTCTAACTGTAGGTTGATGGGGGTTGAGAATCCTCACCGAGCAGTTGGCAACCAGAGTCCACTCAGTCCCTCGCTCCACCTCTGCACGGACAGGTATCTCCCTCTGAGACATGCTGTTAGTGCTGGGCACAATGACCCTGCAAGATGTCTGTGAAGCTTAGGAAGGCTCAAAAAGTGCCCAAAGTGTATGTATTTTCTTTTTATTATATGTATATTTGTATGTGTGTATGTGTACTTGAGTACAGGTGCCCTTGGAGGCCAGAAGAGGACATCAGATCCTGGAATTGGGATTACAGGTGGTTGTGAGCTGCCTGGCTAGGGGAAAGGGCTCATAGCTTTCTTTTGTTCTCAACTATGATCATGGTCCAAAAAAAAAAAGGGCTGGAGTTAGAAAGAATAGTCTCCAAGCTCTGCCTGGGTAGCATTTGGATCATCTCCTCCGGTGAGGTCACCAATAAGGAGAAACTAGGTAGGAGGCTATGTGTCACCAGGCTCTTATGTTTCTAGGTGTCCAGCTGGTAGAACAGAGGGGATGTGGGAATCACACGTTGCACAAGCAGCCAGCGGACTCCCAAGTGTCCACTACCAGGAGAACGGCTGATACATCCCACATTCATACCCTGGAACACCAGGCAGCGATAAAAAAGATCGGCCTCCCTCCTGTGGGATGTACTTGCTCAACAGCTGTCTGAGGAACACCTGAGGGCTGGGCACTGTTCTCAGCGCTGGGCCCAGGGTGGTAAGCAGGGAAGACCTGCCGGGATCTACATTCCGGTGGGCAGGGAAGACATCAGTGGAGACCGAAGAGAACCATGGACAGTAATGCAGAAAATCAAATGGAAAGAGAAGAACATATGGGGGAAGGCCTTCAGAAAAAGAGGCCATGGAGCAGACACCAGCCTGAGTTCTGGAGAGGAGTTCAGCTGCCAGGGAAGGCAGTGGCCAGTGCCAAGAGACGTCAATCTGAAAATAGTGTTTTGAAAAGGGGTGGGTGCTGGAGAGATGGCTCAGTGGTTAAGAGCATGGGCTGCTCTTAAAGAGGACCGGGGTTCAATTCCCAGCACCTTCACAGCAGCTCACAACTGTTTGTGCCCAGTTCCAGAGGACCGATGACTTCTTCTAGCCTCCGTGGGCACCAGGCACACGTGTGATGCACAGACATGCACGTAGGCAGAACACCTATACACATAATAAAAGTTAATCTTGGGGGGGAAGAGTGGGGCTGGAGAGATGGGTCAGTCAGGAGAGTGCTGGCTGTGGAAGTGTGAGGACCTGAGTTAGACTCCCCAAGAAGTCATCTGAAAAGCTGGGTGTGGTTGTGTACACCTGTAATCCCGGTGTTGGGGAGGTAGAGGCAGATGGCTGGAGCTTGCTGGTTAGCTGGCCTAGTTGAGTGGGTGAGCTCCAGGTTCAGGGAGAGACCCTACTGGGGCAGCATTTGAACAGTTACATGGTGAGACTCTGTTTCAAAAATAAGGTGGAGGGGACTGGAGAGATGGCTCAGCCCTCAAGAACATGTACTGCTCTTCCAAAGGACGGGAGTTCACTCCTCTGTATCCACATCAGGAGGCTTACAATCACTGACGACGCTAGCTCCTGAGGGATCTGCAGACACCTGCACTCATATGCACATACATATATATGCACACATACATATGTGTGCACACACACATAATTTTAAAAAATAAAAGAAAAACCTTTAAAAAGGGGGGGGGAGGGGTGACTGAGGAAGATACCTAACATTGACCCCTGACCTCACACTTGATACACACACACACACACACACACACACACACACACACACACACACACACACACGTGCGCGCATGCGCGCCCCGCAAAAATGTTCTAGACATGCATGAATGAATACAAATGTGTGTTCTGCAGTAGGCAGACTTCTGGAAGGGCCAAAACTCATTGCATTAAAATTCAAAGCCAGCCAGGTCAAAGATCCATGATGGACTTCAGCCTGCTCCTAGTGTTTTAACTGAAAATATTTAGTTATTTAAGATTTTGGGGCTTTTTGGGGACAGTCTCATAATGTAGCCCAGGCTTACCCTAAACTTGCAATACTCCTGCCTCACCCTCCGAGGTGCTGGGATCACAGGCATGCACCCATTAATGTCTAATCGTGGTAAAACTGAGAAATTAAAATCTAAATCTGCCGAAGAAGGGTTGGTTCCAGGGCCTTAAGGAGCCCCAAGGACCCCTACAAACTACCCTTTCTGAGTGCAGGGGAAGGAACACGTGATATGAGAATCCAGAAGCTCACGGCCCAGCGCGGAGGGGCCCAAAGCTTCTTGGAGGTGCCCCCTCTGTAGAGGAACCCAGCATGCCCAAGGTACGTACAAGTAAAGGGGAAGCAGGATGAGCAGCTGCTGAGGACCCGACCAACAATCCCTCCCTCAACCATGCCCTCTGACAGTGCCTTCCTCAAAACGCTGCTCTGTTCTAGGGACGGGAAAGTAGCGCCACTTGCTGGTGCAAGAGGGAAATGCAGCTCAGTACCAATTGACAGCCACACGGCTCCCCTCTCCCTGTCTGGCCTCTCTCTTATTGAACCAGTATGTCAGCCAAATGCTCTGTTGCCAAGCTACAGCCCCTACCCTTTTCTAATTTTATGTGGAGTCAGGTTTTCATTAAATTGTTCAGGGTAGCCTGGAATCCGCTGTGCTGCCCGCGAGGGTCTTGATCCTGAACCTGTCATCTGATCTCAGCCTCTCCAGTGCACAGATTACAGACAGGGGCCATGCTTGGCTTCCAGCTGCCTTTCTTAAATGACCTGTGCCTCCACCCCGTCCTCCTGGGGCCTGTAGGTTCCTCCGAATGGAGTCTGTGCCTGGGTTACTGACTACAATGCAGTTACCTCCACCCAGCAGGTGCCGGAAGGTTCCTTCACTGGTGACAGTGGTACTTCAAGACAGCACGTTGCAAGAACACCCTCTGCTCGCCTGACCCTGGTCACAAAGTTAGGGCTGCAGAGCCTCTCTGGCCGCTTGGAGAAGCCTCCTGCCAGGGGTGGGGAGTACTCAGGCTGCTCCAGAGCCCAAGTATTCTGAACACAGCCCAAGGGCCCAGCACAAAAAGCAAGCTGCGTCATCAGGTTTCAGAGTCCTGGCTGTGACCCTTATCAGCAGCTGCTCCTGAGAAACTTCTAGAAATACATGTTCCTGGGCCCCCAGCTGTTTCTGAGGTCTAGAAATGCATGTTTCTGGGCCCCAGACCCAGGGGCTTCAGCTTCAGGGGCAAGGTCCGTCAAACCCAACCAAAAATACTGGGCAAAACTATTACATCGTTGTGCGTGTTTTCTTAAATTAAATAAACTTTTATTTTGGAATGACTTTAGATTTACAGAAAAATTGCAGACTAAAGAGTTCCCATATACTCTCCACTCAGCCCACCCCAGCAGTTTGATTGCCCAAACTGGAAGATAACTAAATCTAGATGGAATGAGTTCCTGGTTGACCTGCTAATGCTCCCCCATCCCTTTTTGGTCTTAAGAGTCAACCCAAGCACCATGTTGCATTTCTTCTCTTTCAGTCTCATTTGCTTGGACACCCGGTGGGTGGGAAAGCGGTTGTCCTCACTTGAGCTGGGAGAGCAGAAGGTGACACGTGACTGAGCTCTCTGGGAGAGAAGCCGCAAGTGCCACCTCTCTCTGCTGCTTCCTCGGCCTTGCCTCAGCCTCCGGGACTCTCGGATTGCAGAAGCCCCTCTGAATGCCCCACTGCCCATCCCTTTCTGCTAGTGAGTCACCCTTGAGGATGGGGTACCCAGCTCTTGGAGACATCATGCCATGACTTCTTCTAGGTCCCAAGAACAGTAACTTAAGACTGCTTATGGGTGGGAGCGAGACATACTGTCACTTGCCCACCAAGATTCATCTGTGCTGAACGAACAATAGCCCTGTGTTCTTTACAGTTCCTCCTGTTGAGAGCTGGGGTCCATTTGCACCCCTTGAATCTGAGGAATGAACTCAGCAGCAGTGACATTGTCCTGGACAAGGGCTGATGATATCTTGTCACCTTAAAACAAAACAAACAAACAAACAAAACCCACAAAAACGATGTATGTGGGTGCTTTGCTTGCATATGTATGTCTGTGGACCATGTGTCTGGTACCCACATTGGCTGGAGGAGGGTGTCAGGTCCTCTGGAGCTGGGGTTACAGTCATGAGTAACCATGTAGGTGCCCTTAACAGCGAGCCAATACCTGCCTCATCACTGTCACGCTCACTGGAACCCTGAGGCCATCTTGAGAGTAAGCCTGAGCCGACCCTCTAGAGGCAACAAGGATGACCAAACCAATCCAGTCAACATGTGCCACAGAAGGAGTAAGGTGATCCCAGCCCAGCCAGCCCCAGCTGAGGTGACAGCTGACGGTGGGCTCATGAGCAGGACCGGGCCATACCAGCAGAGCTGCCCTAGGGAGCCTAGTCCCCAAGTGCGCACCCACAGAATCATGGGTAAATGAATACTTTTTTTTTAGCCGTTAAGTTTGGGAACAGCTTGTTATGTAGCAAGGGCTAACTGATACATACTTCTTCCTCTCCTGCTAACGGGATCCCGGTTTGGTTGCAGGGGACACAGGGCCAGTCCCAAGGGATGAACAAGGCAGTCATGCTTAGCTGTGACAGCGTTCCCTTTGCAATTGTGGGTGCCAGTGGTGGCCAGCTCTGACCAAGGATTCTGTGCAGATACTCTGAAGGTTTTCCTTTCTGATAGAAGCAGGTCTAGTGGGTTTCTTCCTTGAGCACAGACACGATTCCTAGAGATACGGTAGCCATCTTGTGACCACGAAGTAAGGGGCCATGAGGGCAAGGCCAAAGGATTACCTAGAGGAGGCCCCACCTTCACTGAGCTGTTGACCCAATACTGTGTGAGTCATCTGTTCCGGGACTCAAGCTATGGGGAAAACAAGCCTCTCTCACGTAAGCCTTGGTGACCTAAGTTTTCCTCTACTTCCTAGTTCATGAAGTGATAGGCTATCATAAAGATAAGAAGGGAACAAGTCCGTGTCTCCATGTCCATCTCCTTTCTCACTTCCTCCTCTTGGTACGCCTTCAGGGTCAAGGCCATGACATCTTTTCGCATCCAGGGGAGCTGGGCTCCCTTATTCTCGGGCCTGGGGACTAGTGCAGAGGCACCAAGAGGCAGACCGCCCTCCTTAGGAATAGAGAGAACATATCCCTGCTACAGCTTCCGCCCCGCTGCGGGCCACGTGTATCTTCTGGGCTCCGGAAGGTGGTGCTGCTGTGCAGGGGGTGGGGTGAGCTGGAGGTTTCTACTGCAAGTCTGGTGTGGACGCCCCCAGGTACACCCTCAGGTCTGAAAGGGTGGACTGCACGAGCTTGGCAGGAATGGTCTCTCTCTGTAGCTGCTGGTAGGCGGCATAGCGGTGGCAGCCCCCGAAGGAGTAGTAGTAATCGCCGCCCTGGGCCCCTTTGATCCAGAGGACATCGATGGGGGGCACGCTGTCAGGGTCCTCCTAGAGAGAAAGGTCACAGGGTGAGTGGGCATGGCACCGTGCTGGAGAACGCGAAAAATGGTTTGCTGAGCCAAGCTGAGCTCTTATAAGGGGCTCATGCTGGCGGGAGCAGCAGGCTCTCCGCCACCTAGGGGCTCTGCAAGCTGGCGGGTGGCGCCTTGGCAGCTTGAAAATCGGCCCCCAGAGTATTTCCAGCAGAGCAATGGCAGATGCTGTAAGTGAGGGGCTTCCCCCAAACACTAGGTGCGGAGTATTTATATCCATGTGAACCATCTACCCCGTACCCACATGTCCACACTTGGGGGACACAGCACAAGCCAGGAGGTGAGGACGGCCTCACCCTGATACGATTTCTGTCCCAGGAACAGAGTGAAGGAGGAAGTCAATAAGGAGGAAGTAAATAATGGCGTGACATATACTGTGAAGACAGTCTCAACAGAGGACAAGCCAGGAAGGAGGCCACGGGTCTCTCTGAAGTGACAAGAGGCACAGAACCACTGGGGAAGCTACAGATTAGTTTAGAGCCCAAGTGCCAAAGTGTGGATCCTCTGCAGAACAGCTAGGGACCTGTGCTGTATAGGTTACCTCCCATGTTCAACAGAGCAGGGCAGCGGGCCAAGTCCGGGAGCTGATACACGGGAGGACTCCCTGGAGGGGCGGCCCTGGGCAGCTGCACATGGCAGGCCTTGTGTTGAAAGTATGATAGGGGTGGGTTCAAGAATGGTCCCTCTGGATGCTCATTTCCTAGTCTTTAGGACCTGTGAAACCCACCTTACATAGTGGAAATTTGCTAACAGGAGTGGGCTCCTGAAATCGAGAGATTGTCCTGGGTTGCCCAGGCAGGCTGAATGTAACCACCAGGTTCTTTGAAAGCAGAAGGCTGTGGCAAAAGAGGTCACAGTGACCTGAGATAGGAACCACCAGCTGCTGCTGATTAGAAGATGAGGAAGAGGAAGCCCTCAGCTAAAAGGTTCAATGGTCAACTAGATGAAATCCAGAATCATTTTGGAGGCGGGCCTCTCTGGGCTTGCCTGCAGGAGATTGTTTTGGTTAGGTTAATTGAGATGGGAAGATGCACCCACTTTAAGCGGCATCATTCCCTAGGCTACAACCCTGAACTGTATAAAGAGAAGAAAGTGAGCTACATAGATACACTGTGGAGACACAATGTGGAGATACAATGTCTCCAGCCCCTGCCATCATGGCTTCCCTGACATGATGGGCTCTATCTCAGAACTGGGAGCCAATGTAAACCTTGTCGCCCTGGAGTTATATTTGTCAGGGTGTTTTGTCACAGCAAAGGGAAAAGTAACTAAGACTTCAGGAAATGCATTTTCCCTCAGGGCCTCAAGAAACCCGCCTTATTTTAGCTCAATAGACCACACTTTGAGCTGAGCCTGATGGAGGGCACCCGTGACCCCAGCACTCCGGAGACTGAAACACGATGATGAGTTTCAGCACAGGCCACACAGGGATACACCCAGTCTTAAAAACGGCAAAAAAAAAAAAAAAAAAAAAAAAAAAAAAAAAAAACCACAGCTTTGGACTCCTGTCTTGTTTTAAGCCACCATGTTTGTGGCCACATGGTTAGGTGGCCAAAGCAGACAAGTTCTTGTCTCCACAGAGCCTGTGGCTCCGGCATGGGACAGAGGTGTCTAAACTGGTCATTTAAACCCACCAGGATCCCAGCTGGGCTAGGGGGCATCCAGGTGGCTGGCTGTGAGGTCACAGATGGCCAAGCCCAATAGGGTGGGCAGGGGAGTCACTGACACAGAAAGACTAAGGAGTGAGAAGCAACAAAGAGATTAAAAAACAAAACAAAACAAAACAAAACAAAAAACTAGGGATGCAGCACACTGGTGGTGTTCCTGCTGAACGTGCCAAGGTCCTGAGTGCATTTCTTAGCAACATGTGCACACAAAAACTCTAACAATGACAAAAAAGGAGGGCATGGCAGCCCTCCCTGGGGTGAGGCAAGTCTATGCAAAGGCCCAGTGGTACTCAGAGAGCATCCCGGGGCTAAGTCTCCTTCTCGCAAACTGTCAGCTTGAAGGCAACCATCAAGGTGGCAAAATCCCTGCTCTTGTGAAATTCATACAGGAAGACAGGGGTGCAAGTTTTAGGACTAAAACATCCTCCCAAGTCTCGGGGCCCACTGCTCAAGAATCTGGAAGAAGAGATAGTAAGCCACATAAGGCTAACCTGACACAAATGTCCTAGTTCCTACCGGGACTCTCCCTCCATGATAGACTGACCTTGATCCTCTCCCACTTCCCATTTGGACAAGATCCTCCCAACAGACATGACACACCCAGGCCACTGCCACGACTCTCCTGGCCAGAAGAGACATCAGGATACCCAGGTTGTCTAGGTATAAAGTCTCATTGTATTATCTTGAAAGCGCTTGACCTAGGGAAGGTTGCTTAAAAAAACAAAACAAAACAAGACAACCCCAGTTTCCTGTGCCTCAGTTTCTCCTCCGTACAGGAGGAACGGCAGCTACTTCATAGAGCTGATCCGAGAGGCTGAAATCAGATCCGGGGCGACTGCAGCACTTTCGAGTATGTGCGTCACAGATCATTACTTTCATGGCCAAGTCCAAGTGCGGAACCTGAGGCCCAGGGAGGCTCAGCCCGTCGGTCAAGGTCACACAGCCGAAGCTGAGCTCCCGCAGATCCTGGACCCCGACCCTCGCGCCCTCTCTTCCTCGCGCGGGCCAGCAGGCTCCGCGGGCTCACCAGGATCGTGTCCACGAGACTCTGCACCTTGGCCGGGTCCAGTACGGACGGGAGCGGCCGGATGAGCACGCTGATTGGCACGTTGTGCACCGCGGCGATGCAGCCCGAGTGGATGCTGCTTCCCTGAGCACCGCCGGGGTCCCGGCCCTCGGGCGCCCCCGACCCGGTGCCCACCCTGCGGAGCGCTCCACCCGCGCGCATCCCCATACTGTCTGCTTGGAGGTTAGCTCTGCCCGCCTGCTTAACCCGACCGGGCTGTACCATCGGCGGCCGCGGGGGGCGACGGAGCTGCGCTTTCCCGGTCCAAGTGGCTCGGCCCGCAAGGTGACCGTACCCGCCTCCCACGCCGCCCGACCGGAGCCCGGTGTCCCACGTCGACCCAGCTGCCGACTTCCTGCTGCGGCGCCCCGCCACCCCCTCGCGGTGCACGCAGTGGACGCGCCCGGCCGCTGACTCAGGGTGAGTCTGCAAGTCGCGGAGCAGAGTCGCGAGTGACGCACAGAGCGGTGACTCAGGCCCTGAGAAGCAAGGACGCGCGCGGGCGGTTGGACCTGCCCAGCAAGGATGAGTTGGCTCTGAGTGGGAGCTGGGAACAGTGGCCCCCACATGGTAAAGCAGGAGTGTGATGACACACTTCAGAGCCACCCTGCTAGCTGGGAACGCTGTCAATCCCATTTTACAGAGGAGGAAACTGAGGCACAGAGAAGTTATGTCACCCCCGCCCCTACACATACATAAGGTTTGGAGCTAATGAGTGGGTGAGCTGGGGCTCAAATCCGGACAGTTTTGCTCCACGGATCGCTCTGGATTCCACCGCGGGCTCCCCTGGGCTCAGGAACAAGAACTAGCCACAGCGCCTTCTGGATCGCGCTGATTCTGTTCGGTTCTGCCATGAAGTTCCACGTGTCTCCTATCCTCAAAGTATATCCAGGAAGTAGAAGTAGGTGTGGTTGGTTACTGAAGGAGCTCACCAAAGTAGGTCCGCTGCGGGGTGAGGGGGGAGCGAGGAAAAAAAAAAACGAAAGTGAGGCCACCCGACTACACAGCAGGAGCTGTGGTGGGGTGTCAGCCCGAACAGCTGCGCATTCCTTCTCTTGTGGCTTGCACTTCCTCCCAGCGTGGCTCCTGGTGTCCAACAATGAGTGTCCCTAGAGAGGCTGGGCCTATTCCAAGTCAGCCTGGATGCGGTACAGGATCGTCTCTGCAACATTCTATTCCGGAAGCTGATACATGCCTTCCCAGGCCCAAGGGAAGGAAGGGGACAGGAAGGTTCTGAAAGAACCTGGTGTGCTAACCTCGTTTAGGAGATAGAGCTGCGGACGTGGGTCACCAGTGAGAAGGTAGACTCGGGTAACAGGGCGGTGTTCCCGCTGAGGACTCTGAATAGCCATCCTGAATCACCCTGGGAACGGAGACCCTGCCCGCCCCCTGCTCTTCCCTGGGCAAGGGCGGCTGTAGGTGCTGAGCTTAGCCTTTCTTGACTACCCTGCTCTTGAATGGAGAAGGCGTCTTAGGGACCTAGAAGCATACAGCTGTCTGCCTAGGGTGGCCTGAGAAGTGATTAAAGGATCACAAAGCAGGACATCAATAAATTACACTCCTGCCCCAGCTGGCTGACTGGAGTAGAGGTGTGAAGTCAAGTTCCCAGGAAAAAACTATCCACACTGAACATTCTAGGCTGATCAAAATTTAGTGATTGTGGAGAGGTTGGAATGTTACAGATCCAAAGCCAAACATCCTACACTATCGTTAACGGTCCCCCATAGCTGTTTATTGCCCATCCGCCGTGTGACCTAACTTCCTGTGACTATGGTGTGAACCCGTTTATGATATACTGATAGACAACTAGCTTCCACAAACCCACAAGTTCAGGATGTCACAGACAGCATCAGAGGTACTTACCTGGCTCTGATGTAACTCCCTTACCTGGCGCTTCCACAGATGTATGTGTTTTAAGCCATTGACTAACTTAAAAACTTTGTTTATTTATTTTATGTTGGTGTCTGCATGCTACATGTACGCTGGGTGTCTGTGGAGGCCAGAAGAGGGCATCAGATCACTAGGAACTCGAGTTACAGAAGATTGTGAGCCTCTTGTGGGCGCCAGGAATTGAACCTGGTTCCTCTGGAAGGACAGCCAGTGCTTTTAACTGCTGAGCCATCTCTCCAGCCCCTCCACAAATGTATTAAGTGTGTTAATTTATCTACTTTCTTTGTTCTGTTAGTGCTAATAATTCATAAAACTGTTATCATGCTGGGCAGCAGTGGCACATGCCTTTAATCCCAGTACTCGGGAGGCCGATCGAGGTGAATCTGTGAGTTCAAGGCCAGCCTGGTCTTGAAAAAAAAAAAAAACAAAGCAAAACAAAAACCCACCAAAACTGTTATCATGTTGGAACATGGACTTTGGGGTGACCTAAGTGCTCCAGAATAAACTCGTATCCCCTTGGAAGTGAGAGCTGTGTGTTCTTTATGTCGCCATAGGCTCTAGCTCCCTGATTCCTTCTGCTCCCCATCAGCTGATGAACTTGGAGGTGATGCAGACAGAGGATCCTATCTGTGAAACATTTGGACGTGCAGATGACTTTCCCCACGTGTTTGGAAGGTGAAAGGATTATGGGGTCCTTCGGGTTGAAGCCCTTGCCCAACCTGCTTGGCTGTTTCTGCCGCTTAGGTGCCAGGGCTGGCTTTCCATGTTGCTTACCCTGCCCCCCAGTCCCACCAGCCTCTTGGTTCCTGTTTTATTTCACATAGAAGGGTACCTCATTCTTTGGTGTCTGTTGAGCATTTCTTTGGGGGTGCAGAGGTAGCTTTGGCCTCTGTCTGTTTTTCCTCACAGTCTCAAGATGGCTGCCAGTGTGACGTGTGACTCACCTCTGTTCACAGGGAGAGAGACTACATCAGCAGTGGTGACATGAAGTGCTTTCTCTACTCAGTCTGACTGGGCTAGCTTGAGTCACCCAGGATGACTGGCATCCTCCAGGGAGATGCCATGTACTGAGCTGTTTAACCATGGAGTCTGTCACCAAAGGGGATGACTGTGATGAATTTAGAGGGGACAATCAGCCACCCACCTGGGGTACAGCCTCCTCTGAGTCACCTGGATGTGGGTTAAGGATGTGGGCCCACGCTGGGTGAATTTGAGGCTAGTGGGTGAGAGATGGATGTTGACAAGAGAAAGATGCAGCGGATGCCTGGGTATCAGTGCTCTGTCCCTTTAGCCCCCCCTTCCCCTGATGATGTTAGCTGCAGTTGTGCCAGAAAGTTCAGCAGCTGACTCACCAGCCCTTAACCCAGGTGCCCTGAGCTCCCACATTGATCTCTGCCCACACATAGCACATGCCGGTGGTATCATATTTACCGTGGGAACAGAACATGCCAATCTTCCACCAGCAGGGGTTGGCGATGTTGATCATTTGGGCCTTTCTGGACTGTTCTCAGAGATCAGTGGTAACTGGCCTGTTGCTCTAGCAGGGGCAGGCATAGCCCAGACTCACGCTTCCTGCTGCTCACTCTGTCCCTGGGGCCCCCACCTAAGCTTGCAAGGGAGCCTGGAGCCTCAGCCTTTGCTAGTGGGGAACCAGACCTTCAGCTAAGAGGACCTGTAGTTTATACCCCACCTGGCTTAAAATCACACAGTATGAGATGTGTGGTCTGGAGACAGTCACCTTTGTGCCTCAGTTCTTAATCTGCAAAATGGGCATAGTAGTGCCAACCTGTGGGATTACTGGGAGATAAAAAGAGATATGTTAGGTAATATTGCTAGACATGGTTCAGCACCTTTGTAAGGGCTCAGTAAATATTGGCTGTTTGCATTTTAGGTTAGTAACTTGTCTTGAAGGTCTGTCCAGTTCTGCATTTCCGTACTGGTCTCTTTGTAGCCATGTCTTAGGCCAGACTCCCCAGTTGGTTTTCAAAACAGGATCTCACTAATGAGAACCTCCTGCCTCAGCCTCCCGAGTACAGGGATTACAGATGTGCCCTGCCAGCCCAGGCTTAGTCTGGACTCTCCTTTGTGTGGCAGAAAGCTGGTGTGAATCAGTATAATGAACCTAGGGGTGTGTGGTCACTTCCCTGACTGTGGGTGAGGCTGAATCGCTCTTCCTCACTCAGTGGAGGGATTAACTCTCTGGCCAGAACATGGCTGCCAACAGTGATGGTGATGGCATCTTATAAAAGAGACCTAATCATAGAGGCTGGTGTCTTCTCTCATAGAAGGAGAAGGAGGAGGAAAAGGGGTCGTCATCATCTGGAAGTTGGAAGTCCAGGGCTGGGATGGCTGCCTTATGGTTACTAAGTGGGCACAGGCCTATCTTTCTGCTCTACAATTTTGTTTTATTGTTTATTTTTGGAGCAAGGTCTAAGTCTATGGCCCTTGCCGACTTAGACCTTGCGGCATAATCAGACTGGCCTAGACCTTGTATGATTCTCTTGTCCCTGCTGGGATTATAGGTGTGGGCCACTGTGCCTGGCTCTGCCTCATTGTTTTAGAGAAAGGTTTTTAATTCTCCAGATCACCTCTTGGTTTAATATTGCTGCTTAAGTGCCAGTCACCTCATGTGGATTTGAGCCTGGAAGGAGGTGGACATTTTGAAAAGTAAAGGGTATGACCATCCCTTCCTTGGATGCTATTCCAAAAGTTCCATGTAATACCTTCCCTTGGGTCTCTACAACTTGGTCACCCTGACTGCTAGGGCAGCTGGGATATGTAGTCTTTATTCATAATGACAGTCTGCAGTGGGAGTTCTCTCACTAAGCAAGGAGTGAAGAGATGTCAGTCAGTAGCCGGCAGTCTAAGCCATAGCTTCTAAGTTCCACGGTATAGAGAGAGGGAGAGAGGGGACATTTGCAGGTTCTACTTAGATGCTTGCATCTGAAAAAAAAATATCAGCAACTCTTAAAAGCAGGAGCCATTGTCATTAATCATGAATGACTTAAATGTGTGGAGTTCATCCAAGAACAACTACTGGTTGCTATTGTCTAGGCATTGTGCTAGACCCAAAGGGTTTAATGATGTGCAAAAGGACACTGCCAGTGCATTTTATGGAGCTTCCGATCTAGTAGGGGAAGAGAGGGCATGACTGAGTAGCCCATCAATTCTTGGGAAAGAATGGTGCTGAACGGGGTTGGGGATTTAGCTCAGTGGTAGAGCGCTTGCCTAGCAAGCACCAAGCCCTGGGTTTGGTCCTCTGGGGTGGGGGAGGAGAAGGGTGCCAGTGGGTGAAACACAACCTTTGGCTCCTGAGAGCGCCCGATCCGCTTGGCAACTATCCAAGCACACCATACATGGCACAGCTGTAAACCTCAGGATTTTATTACTGTCCTGGAGGCTGAGACCAAGCACAGGGTACCTTTGCATCACCCCACCTCCAGGGGGCTCCACCTGCCTTCACTGGCTGTGCTGAAATCTTAGCATTTGATGAGCAGACAGGAAGGTTGGGATTTCAAGGCCAGCCTTGACTGTATGTAGAGTTGAGGCCAGCCTGGGCTACATGAAAACCTGTCTCAAAAAAAAAAAAATCTTCCAAAGTCTGGTCCTTCATTATAATGGTATCAGGAGCCCTTGGGAGGTGAGTGGGTGAATGGTTGATGAGGGTAGAGGGGTCAGAAGTTGGATGAGCGTGCCATAAGAGAGACTTTGGGGTGTTCTCTCCTTCCACTGTGAGAGGAGACAGCAAAAACAAGAAACAAAAGATGAAACAAAACAACCTCCCCCCCCCCAGCTGTCTATAAACTAGTAAGTAGGCCCTTGCTGTTCACCAAGAATGTGCTGGCCCTTCCATTCTCTGAAACTTAGAGGCAAAAAAAAAGAAAAAAGAAAAAAAAAAAGAAAGAAAGAAAGAAAAGAAAAGAAAAAGCAAAAACAACTTTCAGCCATTTGTAAGCAGTCTGTGGTAGTCAGAAATTAGTACTGGGAGAAGGGAGGCAATACTAAAATATCTGAAAATATGGAAATGGCTTTGGACCTAGTAACAGGAGAGGCAAGGACTTGGCGATGCCTTCACAGGTGATTTTGATGAAGGTTCAAAGCGAAGAGGCTGTAAGGAGCCCTCAGGAGGATACCTATGGAGCCCTGGACATCGTGCTGGTTGGAGCACAAGCCTCATAAGACACTGATAAAGTGTCATTCAGAAACAGGAGCATGTTTTTAGACAGCAGTGAAAGGCCATCTTTGGTACTTGGCTGCATGGGTTCAATGATGTTCTGTGGGCCATAGATGTTGGGAGCAAGGACCTTATATTTAGTGAAGCTCTTTCTAAGCAAAGGGCTGTGTGTGTGTGTGTGTGTGTGTGTGTGTGTGTGTGTGTGTGTGTGTGTGTGTGTGTGTGCAGGACTCTTCATAGTCAAATTTTGGCAGCAAGAAATGATGCAGACTACAGCTGTGGTGGTACACACTGACTGGTAGGATTTGCTGAAGGAGGCAGAGACAGGAGGATCACAAATTTGAGGTCAGCCTGGGCTATACATTTTGCTGGGCAATTGTGACGCAGGCCTTTAATCTCAGCACTCAGGAGGCAGAGGCAGGCAAATCTCTGCATTCAAGGCCAGTCTGGTCTACAGAGCAAGTTCCAGGACAGCCAGGGCTAGCTACACAGAAAAACCGTCTCGAAAATCCCAAAACCCAACCTCTTCCCCCCAAAAGAAATGATGCAGAGATGAGATGTAGTAAACAGAAAAGAAACAAAAATATCCAATGGAAAAATACCCAGCCTATCCAGCTGCAAGTAGAGAGCAGGTATTTGGGACAACACTGAGGGCACAGGCCAGGCTCATGCTGATAGGACACTTATTCAGGGCTCAGACCATGAATTGAGCACAGAGGAGGCTGAGGCCGGTGGACTAGCTGTTCTGCAGAGCCTAATCTCTACATAGTGAGGAAGACAGGGATTGAGAGGCAGAGACAGAATGTTGTCCCCAAAGGGATCATTTTTTTGTCTCTCCATTTTCATATGTCGGAACCCTAATCGCAAATGCGTGGTTTTAGGAAGTGATAACTTTAGAAGAGGAATAGATCATGACAACAGAGCCCTCGCTGATGGGATCAGTGCCCTTATAAGAGCCTGCTGGGAGCTGAGGGCAGCGATTACCTGTAAGGCAAGCATGTTTGAGGCCCTGGGCTCCATCCCTAATGCTCTCACACATACATGTATGCTTGTGCACACACACACACACTAAGTCCCTGGAAAGCTCCACTGTCCCTGCACCATGTGACTGAGACAGAGGATGGCCATCTGTGCAGCAGGAAGCAGAACCACAACAGACACAGAATTTTCTGGAACTTCATTCTAGGACTTCTAGACCCCCAAAACTGTATGTGGGCCATTGGGCTCGCCTGTGAGTATGTGAGTGGAGGCTGGAGGCTAGCTTCAAGTTTTTTCTTTTATTCTTCTTCACCTTACAGCTTTGAGACTGTGCACTGAACTTGTAGCCATTTTGGGTAGAGTGGCTGAACAGTGAGCCTCTGTCTTACCTCCTCCATGCACACCAGCACTGGGGTACAGGCACATGCTGCCATGCCCTTATTCTATAGCTTGGAATGACCTAGAAATCACTATAGCGTAGGCTGGCCTTGAACTTCAGACAGTCCTCCTACCTCAGCCTCCCGAGTGTTGGGATTACCAGCATCAGCTACCATGCTCACCTAGGGAAATAAACAGCTGCGTAGTTTATTTGCCCAAACAAAGACGGGTAGATAGGAGACCTGCACTTTGGGAAACCTTTCCACTGCTGTTGCGTTAAGGAGGGGCGGTTAAGGAGGCACAGTGGATCCCAGGAGACCAATGAGAAGCTGGTCCAGTGACCCAGTTAGGAGGTGATGGTGGTTATCAACTAAGGTGGAGACTGAGAACATGGAGAGGAAAAAGGTTCAGGAGCCGGTAGTGGACTGGACGGTAGGGTAGGGGGCGAATGGGTAAAGCAATTTCTGGGCTTTGTGTCTGCAGCTAGATGGGCGGGGCAGCCCCTTGTAGGGAAACTATGGAGGGGGACTGCGTTCTGGCTTCAGACTCTGGCTGGTCTCTGGTGCTTTGGGTCTCAAGTGGAGGAATCCTGCAGGCTGATGTGGACTTGCAGTTCAGAGAGGAGCTGGGAACTCAAACAATAAGCTGGGGGCCACGTGCATGTGGGTGGAAATTAAGACTCAGGGGTAAGTGACTACAGGAACAGGACCTGGGCTCCTCCGTTAGACTGTTAGGTGTGGCTGCACAGTTGCTGGGTAGGCAGCCAGACGATAGAGAACCGGTGTGGCATCAGTCTTGAAGGCCTCTGGGGGACAAAGACAAGCAGGCTATACCCATATGCCAGTCAGGGAGTCAGGGGCCGTGAGCTGTGGGTAAAGAGCCTTATTCAACTGAAACAGTCTACCAACCATGAAGTTGTAGAGTGGCCTTTTTGTCAATTTTCAGCGTCCTCACGGACAGAGGCTTTTTCTGTCCCTGTTTTGCACTGTGGCATGGCTTCATGCAAGTTCTGGTTCCCTTCACAGCCGTACGTGATCCTCTGCTCATATGTAAGGAGGAGAGAGACTGCCTATAACTTTTAAGATGGGGGAGGTAGTGAAGAATCCCGCAAGCTTCCAGTGCCCTCCCCTTAAATCTCACTGGCCAGAACTGGTTCGTATATTACTTTCTTAACCTCCTGGGTAATGTTACTACTTTCAATGAAGATATCTGTTGTGGAAATTACTTTAACCATGTAAAGATATGTTGCATTTGTTTGTGCTGTAGAATATTACTTTAACCGTGTAAAGGTATGTTACATGTTTATGTTGCATTTGTTTAACGATGTAAGGGTGTGTGTTTAATTATGTAAAGATGTGTTGCATTTGTTTCATCTTGACTGCCTAAGGTACCTGATTGGTCTAATTAAAAAGCTGAATGGCCAATAGCTAGGCAGGAGAGGGATAGGAGGGGCTGGTGGGCAGAGAGAATAAGTAGGAGAAATCTAGCCAAAGGAGAAGGAGGAGAGAATGAGGGAGAAAGAGAGGGCATGCCTGGGGCCAGAAAAGAAGCCAGGCAGCCACCAGCCAGACATGGAGACAGCAGGGAAGTAAGTGAGAGAGAGAGATAGAAAGAGAGAGGCCCTGAGGCAAAAGGTAAAGAGAAACAGATTAAATTAAGAGCTAAGTTAAGGCTGAGTATTCAAAACTAATAGTAAGTCTCTGAGTCATGATTTGGGAGCTGATTGGTGGCCCAAAAGAAAGTCAGCTACAGATATCCCTTAAGCTGCTAATTGAGGAAAAGGCAAGGTGGGTGCTGGACCACTGTGATGGGGCTGGAGAAGCCTGATGGGCACCAATATCCATTCCCACCTCCCTTAGAGCATTGGCTCTAGTGTGGGGCTGAGAAGTTAAAACCACTTCTCAGTGTTGACCATAAATTAAATTCTGCCAGTGGAATGCACTTGCCTGGGTTCTGGTTCATAGATGTGGGCAGGGACCACTTTCTTATTTGGCTCTGGTTGCTGTCAAGATGGCCTTGGAGGAGCTGACCTCTGAGGTGGCATTACAGAACAGGCCACCAGCATATCAGAGACGGAGGTATCAGTCAAGGCAGCGGCAGTGGCCTTCTGACCCCTGGACAGTGTCCACAGTGCTTTTTGTTTTGTTTTTGACAAGTTCTCACTATGTAGCCTTAGCTGGCCTGGAACTTACTATGTAGACCAGGTTAGACTGGGTTGAACTCACAAGAGATTTGCCCTCCTTTGGCCTCAGTGTGGGCTCTTGACCACCACCGCCTAACTGTGGAAGAAGTAGCTGTCTTGGTGAAGGTTCTGGGATGGAGTTCTGGGGGCCAGCCGAGGACGCCCTCCATCTTTTCCTGTGCCTCTTTTCAGCCGCCAGCTCTTTGCACTAACTGCCTTTCTGCTTCATAAAGATTTAACTAGAGTATAATAAGCCCCTGGTCTAGCACGGAGCTTGTTCCCAAACTGGATACCGCAGCAGACCAGGACAGTGCGTAGTCACAGAGGCTGCAGGTGAGACGATGACGAATATTACCGCTGCCCGCGCTCCTCAGACCCCACTGGAGACAGTGTGTGGTGGGGGGGTAGGTTGTCCCGTAACTGCTGTCACGGTTGGGGCATTAGCACACCGTTCCACTCTCAACTGCTCCTATAGAGTATCTAGGGGCACTGGGGGAAGGGGAGGTCCTAAACACGGGTCCCCGTCAAAGGTCTGGAGGCACTGGTGAGTGAGTGGCCAAAGTCCCTTTAATATCCCTGAATTGCGTTACAAGTAATACTGCCGAAGATGGGGAAGGAATAGGGGTGGGGGATGAGTTGGGGGTACAGCAAGGGAGGGTCCAAAGGCTTAGCATGCACGGGAAATTATTGCTGTCAGAAGTTCCTATTTACAGGGTCAGCACCCTCCATAATTGCTTCTGGTGACCCCTCTCTCTCCCACCATCTCTGCAGCCCTCCCTCCCAGGAGCCCGGGGCAGAATGAAGCTCCGCTCCTCACAAGCCCCGGAGAGGGGCCTGGAGGGGTCTGCAGTCTCCTCCCTCTTTTGTGGCTAGGGGGAGGGGGAGGAGGTCTGAGTGTCCAGGACTCGCGTCCACAAAGGGGACACAGAAGGATGCGGGCAGAGGCGTGTGCTTAAAGCAGAGGGGGCCGGGCCGGTGCGCGCGCGGAGGTGTGTGCTTCGGTCCTCGCCCGGGCATGCAAAAGCGCGGTGGAGGAGGTAGTGGTGGCCAATAGGCGCCTGGCTGGCAGTCCCGGCCCTTCTGCCCGGGAGAGTTGCATAGTCGTGGCCGGCCGGGAGAGAGCACTCCTCCCGGAAGCAGGCCAGAGGCCCCAGCGGGGTCCGGGGCTCAGTCGGTCCCTGGAACCTGGGGTCCCTCTGAAAGAGGAATAAATAAGAAACAAAAGAGGAGGGTCCAGAAGGGCTTCCTGGGACAGGAGTGGAAGGCTCAGGAGGCCGGGGACCTGCCCCGAAATAGGACCTTCTGATGGCCCCTCCCCTGCCCGCTGCGGTTCAGCAGGCTCCGCCTCCCCCATTTCTCCAGGCCTCATCCTAAGGAGTTCAGGCTCTGATAAGGGTGGGCTTCCCCCCATACCCATAGGGGAGGAGCAGCGAGCTATGGCCATGCTGACCCTGCTCCTCGGCTTCCCAGTCCAGCTGGGGAAGCCAGACAGTCCCTGGGTGGGTAAAGCCAAGAGATTAAATAGAATAATAAATAGATAAATAAATAAATACACAAATAAATAGCTGAAGGGGCCCTGCCAGACGAGGGGTTGGGTCCATGGGTGAGGTGCAGAGGCAAACCTGTAGTCCTGGGGTGAGGGAAAGTGCTCAGATAATCTGGGAAAGGCGCAGCTCCAGGCCTGAGGCCTAGGCAGGAACTGTCCTGGGGTAAGAAGGGTCACCTGAGAAGGCAGGGCCCTGGGCTGCCTCCCAGGTCTAGGTAAACTGAGGGATGGAGAGCCTACTAGAGGGAAGGAGCTGGAGGGAGCAGGGGTTAGGATGACTGATGAGATCCAGGAAGACTGAGAGGGTGGAGATGTCAGGTAGGATCATGTGGGTGGCTGGATCTAAGGCCCAAGTATCGAGGGGATCAGGGATGGACAGGCAGGGGACTCCAGGGATGAAGATTAGCTTCCTGGATGGACGCGCGCGCGTGCGCGCGCGCGCGCACACACACACACACACACACACACACACACACACACACACACACACACACACACGGAAACTTGGCAGAGAGACCCAAGGGATTAGACCGGGTGGACAGGGAAACTGAGGCAGACAGGAAGTCAAGGGTACATTCGGGTTTCGAGTGAGGGCTCTGATAGAGGAATGGCCAATGACTCAGCTGAAAAGTGAGAAGAAACATCTAGTAAGGAGCACAGCCTAGAGTCGGGGCCGGAGAAACTTCCAGCGCCGAGACCCGAAGAAGTACGGACCTGGTGCCTGAGTTGGGAGCCTTTAAAGGCCAGACATGGGGGGGTCAAGGTCCGAGTGGTGGCCAGAATGGACAATGTGGGTGGGTGCGATGCGGGGTGGGGGGGGATCTGGTGCAGGAAGTGAGTGGTGGGCTGGGTCGGGGTTCAGAAAAGAAAGTTCTGGGCCAAGATGGGGTTCACCCCCACCCCGCCGAGGGCGCAGGCAGGGGGGACGCAGACCGAGGGGTGGGAGAGGCCTCTGCGGGCGGGCGGGCGCCCCGCGAGGCGGCGGCTCAGCTGGCCGGGCCGGCGGGGGGCGGCGGCGGCTCGGCAGCCTTCACGCACGCGGCCTCGCAGTGCTTGTGGAGGTAGGACTTGAGAGCGAAGCTCTTGTCGCACTGGCGGCAGCGGTAGTGCTTGAAGGCCGAGTGCGTCTGCATGTGCGCGCGCAGGTTGGAGCGGTCGGCGAAGGCCTTGCCGCAGTGCGCGCAGCCGAAGGGCTTCTCGCCGGTGTGCGAGCGCATGTGGCCCTGCAGCAGCCAGGGCCGGGAGAAGGCCTTGCCGCACACGCCGCACTTGTGGCGCAGGTTGTGCGTGAGCACGTGCATGGCGAGCGCGGGCATGGACACGTAGGCCTTGCCGCACGTCGGGCACTTGCGCGCCAGCTGGCTGT
Source organism: Peromyscus maniculatus bairdii (assembly GCF_049852395.1). NCBI lineage: Eukaryota > Metazoa > Chordata > Mammalia > Rodentia > Cricetidae > Peromyscus > Peromyscus maniculatus. The sequence goes on along the minus strand of NC_134855.1, from coordinate 129,895,212 downwards.
CCAGGCTGCGGTGCGTCTGCTTGTGGCGGCTCAGGTTCGACGACGTGGCGTACGTCTTGCCGCACTCGGCGCATGCGTGCCGGTGCCCGCCGCCCGCGGTGGCGCCCGAGCGACCCGCGCGCTCCCCGCCGCCGCCGCCGCCGCCGCCGCTCCCGCCGCCTGCGTCGCCCGCGCCCGCCACGTCCCCACTGGCCCCAGCCCGGCGCCTCCGCGAGCGCCCGTCGGAGATGAAGAAGGCGTCCATGGAGTAGCTGTCGGTCACGGCCGCCTCCCCGCGGAAGTAGCGCGCCGACAGGCTGGACTGCGGGCTCTCGGGGTCGCTGTACTCCTCCGACGCCGCGGCCGGGTATGCGGGCTCGGCGGGCGCCAGCTCCAGCCCAGGCTTCTGCTCGCCGCCATCGTAGCCGTTGGGGGGCAGGCAGTGCGCCGCATAACCTGCGGGTGACAAGGAGGGGCGTGAGGTCGCGGGGCAGTGAGGAGAGGCGGCGCCTCTGCGGCCTGCCCACCCGGGCCTCCCTGGGTGAACCTCTGTGGGTGCAGAGGTTGGCTCGGTTCTGCCCGTTAGGCCTTCGTTGTCACGAGCGTGCTCACCAGCGCGGTGAAGTAGCCTTTTACTCGCTCTAGGTGGAGAGACTGAGGCACAGAGGGACCGCAAGCAATCTAAGCGTGCAGAAGCTCTGCAATCCAAAGATGCCCTCCCCCACCCCAAGATCATTTTGCCTTTCCACCTCTGTAACTCGCGCAAATCTCAGCCTTTTTCTTTTCTTTTCTTTTTCTTTTTTCTTTTGTTTCCTTTTTTCTTTTTTTTTTCTTTTTTGAGTCTATGTAGCCCCGGCTTGCCTGGAACTTGCTATGTAGTTGATTAAACTGTCATCGAACTCATAGAGATCCTCCTGTCTCTGCCTCCCAAGTGCTGGGATTAAAGGCATTCAATACTACAAAACAGCCTTTGCCTTCATCGTATTTCTTATCTTCGAAATGGAGCTTATAGGTGTTACATGAAGGAGGCTGAGGCAGGAGGATCATTTGAGGTTAGGAGTTTGAGGCTAGTCTCGGCAACGCAGCGAGGACCCCATCTCTAAAAATGTTTGCTTTCAATGGAGCTTGTAATTAGACACCCAGCTCCAGGTCTTTGGTAGACCCCAGTATAAAGTGATGGGTGATAAACATGTAAGTATTAAGCACTTACATGTATGTCAACCTGAACTTCATGCTTTACAAAAGTTATCTCACTTAATCATCACAGGAAATAATATTCTAGTTCCCATTGCACACGTAAAGAAACTGAGAGAATGCACAACAATCACAGTACAAATGTTAGCATTATAATTACACTTCTTTTTTTTCCCTTGAAAAGTGGCTTCGATGAAGATGAATTGTCTACCTCTCCCACTACACTACAGAGGCGTTCTCTAGGCCCTGCCTGGAACACAGCAGGTGTGCCATGCGTGAATGCTGCGGTGAAGAAATCAGAGCCCAGCTAGACCTGCCTGCCCCAATTTCTGGAGGACTTAGCAGTCAAGAGTGTGGCATGTAGTAACTACTCCGGGGTAGAAAGCTCCTAGTATTCCTTTAGAAGGCTCCCTGAACCCCTGGTGTGTGTGTGTGTGTGTGTGTGTCAGAGAGACAGACAGACACTCACTCTCCACCTGCTCTACTGGAGTTTGCACGAGAAATCTTGTCTGTCATGTGTTTCAGTGACTGCTGTGTGGGCAGGCTGAGGCTCTCAGGGGACTCTGTAGGGGCTTCTGGGAGCAGGGGCCACACCATTTGTCTCTGACTCCCATGGCCTCTTCTGATCTTAGTCCTTTCCCTGGGGACTCTGGGGGCTGGGCTCCTCGGAGGGTTCCTGGCAGACATTGAGCAAACTTATCATCCAGCACTTAATTACCAAGTGTTCCCATTGTCCTTTGATTCCAGAGAACAATAGAGGTTAGGCCCTTCCCCGCTCTCCCAGCTGAGGAGTGGCATTCCCATTTGCCCCTCTCCATCTGACCTCTGGGACCTGCAACGCCCCTCTGCCCACGGCTTCCCCCATGAAGGAGCAGCTGGAAGAGGGCTTTGTGAGCAGATTCCAGCCATGTCTGGCAGGCTGGGCCCTTTGGCAAGCTGCTTTTCCCTTATAGGGCCTGGCTGACCATCCTCCAGGCTTCTGCCTTGTCTGGCATCTGGGACGATCCCAGGTTGAAATCTGGACAAACGACCTTTCCGCACCGCTAGTCTGTGTCTGTATTTCTCCGTCCTGGGTGTGGCCCGCTCAGGACCCACGGCACACAGAACTGACTGGGGAATCAGGGTGGGTGGCTCCACAGTAAGGGACTCTGTGGTCAGGACAAAGGGGGGCAGTAGTGGTGACTTTTTTAATTAAAGAGGTGGGGTGACTAGCCTGGAACCACTCACCTCCCCTCCCATCTGCTTTCGGTTTGGAAGGCCAGGACTGCCCATGCCGGGAGCCAGTCTGCCACTTCTGACAAGGGCTGGGTTATTTGTTTGGTGGGTACTCCCAGACCCTCCCCTTCTTCAGCCTCCCCACATGCTGTGGCCACTGCGCTGTCTGCTGAGCACACCCCGGGGGGCCAGGCTCTCTGCTAAGAGCTCGACTGCCACTTCTGAATCCTTACACAAACATCTGACAGATGAGGAAACTGAGGTACAGAGTGGTGGGACCTGCTCATGTTATGGAACAAAGAGGGGGAACCCACTGTATCAGTCTGCTTGTTCCCTGTATCCTAGGGAGCCCCCAAGAACAGGTAATGGCCGGGCCCCTCCCATCTCCAGGACCCCTGCCAGTGGCACCTAGTAAGTGCTTGTGGGATGGTTTCAGGGATGTGCCAGATAGCCTGGCTTACCATCCCAGCAGCTGTCTGCAGTCGTGACCACCTGTTCTCGGGACAGGCCCGCACCTCCCAGGGTCCCAGCCATGGAAACTGGAGGGCAGTTTGATGCCAGAACTCAGGTACTAGCAGAGTGACCTTGGGCTAGTCATCTGTCCTTCTGTGCCTTGGGTCCCTGTAAATGAGGTGTGAGATGATATCTGTTGGGAGTGGTCGTGTGATTTGATCTGATTATGTGACCAGCATCATTTATTTATTTGTTTGTTTATTATTTTTGAGATGGTCATACCGTGTAGCTCTGGCTCATCCAGACTAGCCTTGAACTCAGATACCCACTTGCCTCTGCCTCCCAAGTGATGGGATTAAGTGTACCTCTACTAAATGTACCTCCCCATGGGAGGCCTTACCTTCTTGTAGGAGGGAATGAGGGGTGGGGTGGGAGGGGGAGACTGGAGGGGTGGGAGGAGGGAAGAGGGGGATCTTTGGTATGTAAAATGAATAAAAAAAATTTCTTAAAAAAAAAAAAAAAAGGTGTGCGCCACCATGCCACGCAGTAACCACCGCTTTGTATGCTCGTATTAATAGATGGCGACACACTGGTTAAAAGCATGGCTTTGGAAGCAGTCAGCCTGCATGGGGCTCTCCTCTTACCGGTCCCAACTGTGTGACTGTGGTGGCTTGAATGAGCTGTGTCCCGTAGGTTTAGACGTTTGGATATTTGGTCCCAGTCGGTGGCAGTGTTTGGGCAGGTTTAGGAGGTGTGGCTTGATGGAGGAAATATGTCACTGGAGGACAGGCTTTGAGGTTGCAAAGCCTCATGCCATTCCCAGTATGCTCTCTGCTTTGTGCTTGCCATTGAACAGGTACGTTCTCAGCTTCCTACTCCAGCCACATACCTCCACTCTGCCATCATGGACCTGTGTCTCTCTGGAGCCATAAGCCCACTTAAAACTCTTTTATAAGTTTTCTTGTTCACTGTGTTTTATCATTATCATAGCACATAGCAATAGAAAAGTAACTAATACAGTGACCTTGGTCCATCAGATCGTACCTCAATCCCACCCCCACCCCCCCAACTTTGAGTCCAGGGCCTTGTGCATGCTAGACGAGCACTCTGATCCTGAGTTACATTCCCGGCCATAGCTGTGTGCCCTTGGACAAAATACATGACTCCTCTGTGCCTGTACAGCATCAGTAAAGGACCCTCATTGAGATGTGAGGCTCTGTTTGAGGTGTTTTGCATGCGTGACTGCATTCTGTCCTCGCAACAGTGTGATTAATCAGCACCCAGCCCCAAGGAAGTTAAGTGATACTAGAGGGCTCTAACACCGGTTCACTGTCTGGAGTCTCCCCCCTGGATTTCTGTCTATGGTTTCCTTGGCATTCATCTGGGAGCATCTTGCTGCTTCTCTGGGCCTCTGTTTCCTCCTCTGGGTTGTATAATTTCCCCATCATGTTCTGATGAAAAAAAACTAGTGTGCAGTAGGAGCTCAAGGATCTTCCCCCAGCCCTGGCTCAGAAGCGTGTGCTGCCTGTGCTGCCCCCTGCTGTCGTCTTGCAGCACTGCAGCATCTTATCCTGATAGAGAGCTCTCTCTCCCTATGGAAACGGGTTCCTCAAACAACAGCCGCTCATTTGCCTAGGGATGCATATGAGATTGCCTTCAGGACCAGCTCCGCTGGCCCAAGCCTGATGTCCAGTGTCTATGAGATTTAGCATCATTTTGGAACATCATATGATGACACTTTGCTTGGTCATGTTAGGATTGGGTGGCTCTTACTTTGTGATGCTAGCCAGGTAGCTTAACCTCTGGGTTCAGCATACATGGGAAGAATGTTGACTAGGATGCATGGAAGACTTTTCTGTATCATGGTGGAATCAATCCCTATGTGATGCTCTTTGTCCCTTCTACATCTTACTCCCTCATCACTCCCCATTCTCTTCAGATCCACAGATGTCTCCCCACTGTGTGACACTGGGCAAAGGATTCAGGATCAGTCCACCCCATCCTCACAAGGGACTTCCTAATAGAAGTGGATGAGCTAATGTATGGGACGGCGCTCAGGCCAGCACCAGGCACATAGCATCCAGCCTCTCAAGCCATTGCCATTATTATTCCTGTATTTTCTGGTGATGTCCAGAGACGTAGTGTCTCAGGCTGCTGTGTGACCTTGGGAAAGCCACCTTGCTTCTTTGGCCTGAACCCTGGAAAATCCTTTATAACCCTGTACATCAGGTTTTCAACCTTAGCATAGAACCCACTCAGGGTTAGGCTGTAGAAGATTGTCCTGCAGTTGACAAGAAGAGAAAGGGTCTCTTTTGAGTGGGTCCTGCTGAAGTGGGACACAAGTGGAAGACACTTGGCTCACTCACCCCCAACTCCTGTACACAGACTCTGGCTGTGTGACCTCAGTTAAGTCCTGAGGCCGAAATGCTGGGCACAGGGACCAAAAGAGCCTCTTCCATGACTGTGGGGAGGGCTCAGGTGGGGTGCGTACCACCTGAGGACGCCCAAGAGTCTGCACGTGTTAGACAGCAACATCCAATTCAAAAAAGTTCTGGTGCCACAGGAGTGATAGGAGGAGAAATTATGACGAGTAACATTCTGGGGCCCCTGCACACTGCCTCAGGCACCTGCCTGACCCTGGGGTCGGAGAGGAGGACTCTTACAAGTCCCACCGTGTCCGCTAGCCTTGAAGTCAGCACCAGCCAGCCCTGGGGACAGGTGCTAGAGTCTGCCAGAGGCCTGGTGAGGGCAGAGGACTCGCCCAAGGTCACTAGATGGGGAGTCAGGCTTCAGGATCCGTAGCCAGCATTTCCTCCAGAGCACCAGAGAGAGACTGGAGGCCCGTGGGGGAGGGAAGAGAAGCAGCTGGGAGGGGGTGTCTTCCCACGACAGTTGGCCTGTGTCTCATGGGGTATTGATGTGATGGGCTGGGGAGAAGCTGTTACCCTGGAGAAAGGTCCAGCACCCTGTTCATCTTTGTAAATGATACTCCAGAGTAGTGACTCACACTGAGCATTTACTGCGTGTGAGGCCCTTGCTGAGGCTTGATGACATTAGCTCAAGTCTGAGGTCATAGCCTCCCACACCTTCCTGCAGAAGCTGGAACCTGGAGAGGGGCCCTGAACCTTCCCTGGTCACACAACCAGCTCTCATGGGAGCCTGCCTGGTGGCCTCCTTTTCTTAATGCACCCGGCCCAAAGCTCTTCTCCCCAGTGTCTCCCAAGACTCCCAAGGTGCCAAGTTTCCCCAGGGAATTTCTAGCCCCAGTCCCACCTCCCCGTTCTGAGATGGGCAGAAGAGGGGGCTGCTGGGTTCCTGGACAGGACTCCTCGGGCTGCAGTGGGGGCCGTGGGGATGCTGCGTGGGTATATTTAGAGCGATTCCTTGCTGTGCCAGGGCCTCAGGCCTCAAGAATCAGCGCCAGCCAGCTGAGCAGAAAGCCAGGTCTGTCAGCAGCAAAGCAGGATAAAAATAGTTTCTCCTGTCTGCGCAGAGAGCTGGGCAAAGGGGCTGGGTACCTCCCCCTCCCCCTATTATAGCATCTTTGTTAGCTGTTCCCTGGGCACTGGACCAGAATGACACCCACCTTCTCCAAAGGCCTGGCAGCTGGTACATCTGTACATCTGCCCACAGGGGTGCAGGGGGCAGAATGAGGGGTCTGGCTGAACACAACCAGGGCTGCAGAGCCTGGGGCTGATGCCCACTGACCCAGGCCCAAAAGGCTTTTAGAGAATTCCAGCTCTTCCTTCCCCACCCTGACTCCTGAAATTCCCTGTGTTCTGGGCTTTCCTGTCGGTGACCCAGTTCCTGTGTCTCATAGGGAGGCCCACAGCTCTGTGGGAATCAATAGGAAGGACTTTGTGAGGGGCTGTGGTGAGGGGAGTATGTGGCTCCAGGTTTGGAGTTATTAGCCCTGGCTGGTGAGACCATGTCCTACTACCCCGTGGAAGGCATTATGCCTGGCTGGTTCTGGGCTTCCTGAACACAGGTGCACACAGCCTACCTTCTCCTCAGTGTTTCTGGGTTCTGCCCTTCCCTTTCTCTGCCTCGGAGGGGTACAATCAAAAGATCCCCTTCCAAAGCCCCTTACCCAGAGACTGGCAGCAGATACCCACTCCAGGAGGAAACCCGGGAAAGCAGGCCCAGAGGCCTGGGGCCCCCAGCTCTCTCAGCAGCCTCTCAACCCTGTTCCCACTAAGGCCCCCAGGCTGTGGTGTGTGATAGGCTCCATCATCTATGCTCTTCAGATTCCAGCCCCCCTCCCTACCTCTTCTGCTCCGTAGACGGCAGCAATTCTCCTGAGCTGTCCTTTCTTAGCAGAGTGAGTACGTGTGCACACGTGTGTGGCCCCAGAGACTGTGTGCTGTGACCGGTACAAGGGCCCTGAGTACTGTCCTGCCTTCTCTCAGGAGTCACTGCCAGCTCCCGACTTCCTAGAGGACCCAGATCACATAGTCTGTAAGGGCCCTACTTTTCCATACTCCCACTGAGCCCCGATAGGTAAACTGACTCTTGAGTCCCCAGTCAGAGCTGAACTAGGTCATGCTCAGCTTACTCTTTCGTGAGAGAGAAACTGAGGCTGAGGGAGATGAGCTAAAGCCATCCAAAAAATTCTACCCTGGCCAAGCTTAAGATGATCTGGAATGACCTTGGACTGGAAATTGAACCTAGATCTTAGTTCTGGACCCAGAATCTTGAGCTGGACCAGTTTCTAGGCGTTGAATATGTTCTGGATATCAGACCTGGTCCTATAACCTTAGACACTCACCTTGGACCTAGAGTTTGGGCCTAGTCCTCAATCTGAAGTTGGATATAAATATTGGACTTGGACATGTACATGTCTTTAATCTGGACCTCAACTCTAGACCAAGATCAATATGCCAAAGGCTATGTGGTTACAAATACATGGGCCTGCTGTGTGTTCTTGGGCACCTACCCAGCCTTCTCTGGGTTCCCTCTGCTGAGGGATTGGGATAGCCCCCTGCATCCCCAGATGGACTTTCTGAGGTGTGGGAAGGATGGGTCTATTTAGCCGGGCTCCCAAGCCTAGCTCTGGAGCGACTACTCGGCGCCATCAGAGGCAGTGAAAGGAAGTGGAAGCCAGTATAATGTGGTCAGCTAGATAAGCCCAGGGGTAGGAGAGGCGCGCTCTTCAGCCGGCTAGGGGAGCCTTAATGTAGCTGCAGAGGGCAGACAACAGTGTTATTGGATCGGCATTGATCCCTGTCTGCCAGGGAGGGTACACTCTGGAAGGGTGTGGGGAGGACAAGGCTGGGGTAGAGAGGGAGGGGCCCTGGCTCCCAGCTGGAGGTCAGAGACAAGTGTGAAGGGAGGTGGGCACTAGAGGAGATGTCCTTGGCCGGGGTCCACAGAGACCACTGATAAGCAGACAGTAAGCAGCTGCCTTCTCCTCACTGCGGAGTCCCAGCACAGCAATGGACTCTGGAGCCAAGAGGGTGGCCTTGGTAGAGTTGGAGGCTAGGTTTTGTGAGGACGAAGGAGAACAGGCGTTGGCACTTCTCAGAGGGATAAATCTATGCTCAGAGTCACCCTGGGAACAGAGAAAGGAGAAGGCTCCCTGGAGAAAACCAACTGTAGAGGGGGACACAGGACCAAGGGGAGGGTGCATCTTAATGAAAGCTGGGGGAATTAGGACCTTGTCTCTTTTCTTCCGGGAGCTCCGAAAGACTTTCTCTTGAGTTCTTCCAGCTTGGAGGGGTGTCCCTTCTCTATTTGAGGTTCTGTAGGCCTGGAGTTGGTCTGGAACCATGTACACATGATGTTTACCTTTAGAGGCTAAAAAGAGAGTGGGGGAGGGGGAGGGAGCTTGTGCATGTATGTGATGTGTGTGGGGTTCTTCAGGAATTCTCTAGAATTTTTAGGCACTCCCAGAGCTGGGATCCACCTCATTTGGGGTCCTATGCCTTTATGAGGAAGCCTGTTCCTCTGACTTTTACATTTAGTTCCCTCCCTCCTGGCCCCCACCCCCAGCCTCATCCTGACCCTGCAGCCCAAGCTGCAGAAATGGCTTGTAAGAGGATCTTTCTAATAACTGGAACTACCTCCAGCCCCTGGCCCTCCCTCCTCCTTCCTCCTCCTCTCTCCATCCCTCCCTCTTTCTCCTCATCTCCCTCCTCCTTTCTTTCTCCTTGTTTACCCAGCACACTTACACACGCTGGGAGAGAGGGGAAAATCGTCAGCTCAGCAATTTTTCACACTTCCCTCAAATGCTCAGCAAGGTTATTTCCGGCAGAGCGGAGAGACAACAGGCCACCAGGAGCCAGCAGGCTCTCTGAGGACCCTCAGAACACTTACCCACTCAGGGAGCCCTCATTGCCCAGTCTGGCCACACCCCATCGAGGGAAGAGGCCCTTGAAAAACAAGACAGAACAGACCCTATGCTTTCTAGTTGAAAGGCTAGAGGGCCATCCTTCCTGATTTCCACACTGGCCATTCACAGCGGACAGGGCAAGATGGGTACCCTATTCTACCACGAGGCAGCTGGCAGAGACCAAATCTGGGAAGACTTCCCCTCTCATAGCAGGTGAAGAGAGCCTCAAGGAAACAGTGACCGTGGATCCCAGCATTCCCTTAGATCCAGTGTCTCCCCCCATCAGCTCACCTTCCACAGAAACTGAGCTTGTCAAAGTTGGAAGGATGTTTAGTTCATAACATCTAAACTCTTGCACTGCTGGGGAGGCTGAGGACCAGAGAAAGGAAGGCACTTGCCCAAGGTCACGGTGCAAGTCACAGACCAGAGCTACTGTATCGAGTCCCAAGCCAGGCATGTGGGTTAGAGCAGCTCCAGTCTTTCCCAGAGGCCAGGGAGTAGATCCCTTTAGGAAAGGGACAAAGGCAGGGGTGGTTCTAGGCTGCTGAACCCAACGGGACCTCTGTAAAACACCTCCGTCTCCATCTGCACCCCCCATCATTCAGGCAGAGGTTCTTTACAAAGCCTGCCTGGACCAAATTCAAGGCCAGGCATTTCTTGCCTCCCTCCTGAGGAACAGCCTGCAGTTTGGCTGTGAAATTCTCTGGGTTTCCTCAGTTGGCTCAGGGACAGGATCAAGGGGGCCTCAGGAGAGTTTTTATGTCAGTCTCCTAAGGGATCCTATGGATCCCAGACCCTTGGAGACTTCACTTCCTACCGGCTCCCGGCACATGTTCCCCAGCCTTGGCACGCCGCCAGGTCCACCCTCGGTCCTGCCAGCCCTCAGCCCAGACATCTCCCTGAGCTTCCACCCCAAGGTCCTGGAGGTCAAGAAAAGAGGACAGCGGAGTGGAAGATGTGGGCAAAGGAGTGGAGGGTTGTGCGGGTAGCTGAGTGGAGCCAGAGGCCAAGGGGCTCTACGAAGCACTGTGATCGCTGCCTAACTTCTGTGACCTTGATGAGGTCACAGAGCCCTTGGCTCAGCACCTTCTCTACCTGGCTTGGCAGCGTGCTGGCATGTGGCGGAGTGCCTGGAAGTCCTCTAGGAGATGCTCCCAACCTCCCGGGTTCCTGCCTGCCACTTCAGTTCCCAGTTCAGACTCATTCTTAGTGCCTTGCTCGTCTCCCTTCGTCTCCCACCCCTGTGATGTCAGATGTCTCACTCCCGAAGTGACTCCTCCTTCCCAGACACCCGTCCTGGTGGGGCTGTTGAGTGCTATTACCATCGCCCCCTCGGCGAGCCCCTCGGCTCCCAGAAGCACCCTTCTCCTGACATCAGAATGTCACCCCCTTTGGGGCTCGAATGACCTCTCTTGTCCCCCAAACCCTTCTCCTTTATAAGAACTTGCTCTAAGAAGAGATGGGGAGTGGGGGTGGGGTAGGACGTGGAGGGTTTCAGAGGAGCAGCAGGTTTGGTTGCTGGGGGTGAGGAGCCGGAGAGGAGTGCAGTCCAGTGGACCACGAGACACGCGGGCGGAACCTCTCCCAATAATCTCATCCTTTGAGTCCCTAGGACAGGCCCAGCCTTTGGCAGGCATGTGGCAGAGGGTAACAAAAGAGTTGGAGAGAGGAAGGCTGGAGAGCACTTGTCTGGCATTGCCAGGGGGAGTATGGTTGAAGGGAGGCGGGGTGCTCCCACTTTCCCCAGAGAGCCAATCTCCTCTCCCCAGGGACCGGCAGTCCTGGTCCCTTACCTTCCCATCAGGGATCACACGGGCAGCCAGTCGCTCTCCTTCGACAGTGAGGGGGTACTCCAAGCTGCCCCTACTAGCTTTTTAGGGGCGTCCTCTCTCTGTCACCCCCTCACTCCAGCCGTATTCTAGGGCCACAACTTTCAAAGTCCCGGCTGGCGCGTGGCTGCGGGATCAGCCGACCCTGCCACTTTCCTTTGTACGACCTAGCCCCAGCCCCGCCCGGCAGGCCTTCAGTAAGTCCCAGGGGCGCACTCGGCCAGGGACGTCTCCGCCGGGGTTCCCTTCTGCGGCCCAAGTTGGGGAGCCCCCCTCACCCCTAGGGCCCACTCACCGTTGTCCCCTGGAGGCCCGCGGGCACCGGGCAGCACGTAGGCAGTCTCCAGGGGGTGGTAGATGGGGGCTGGCACCCCGCTGCACTGGAAGCCATCCGCTTTGATCTTCTTCACCAGGAAGGAACGCGGCATGGTGCCGCCGGGCGGGGGGCTCGCGGGGCACTGGAGGCCCGGTGGGGGAGGCGGCCGGCCGGCGCGATTGGCTGTCGGCGCGGCTTCAGCACTGGACAGCTCCCAGCGGGCGGGCGGCCGCGGAGCCGGCTGGGTGGCGACCGCCGCGGCTCCGGCTCGGGTGCCGCTCGGGCGCGGCGGCGGCGGCGGCGGTGGCGGCGGCGGCGGCGCGCACACTGGCGGTCGCTGGAGCTGTGCTCAGCACTCCGGCTGCCGGCTTTATATGGGACGCAGGCTGGAGGAGATCAGGTGGTCCCCCAGCAATGGAACTGTTCAGCGCTCTAATCCATCAAATGTCCCCCAGGACAATCGCTCCGCACACGTTCCCCTGAACCGGCGGTGGGGGCAGACCAGGCGCGGAGAGGAACGAACAGGCAGGAGGGGAGAAAGTGAGAGGGACACACAGGCGGGGAGAGAGAGAGAGAGAGAGAGAGAGAGAGAGAGAGAGAGAGAGAGAGAGAGAGAGAGAGAGAGAGAGAGAGAGAGAGAGAGAGAGAGAGAGAATATGAATCAGAATGTGTGCGCAAGTGTGTGTGTGTGTGTGTGTGTGTGTGTGTGTGTGTGTGTGTGTGAGAGAGAGAGAGAGAGAGAGAGAGAGAGAGAGAGAGAGAGAGAGAGACTAAGAGAAGGACAAAAAGACAGGAGAGAGAAACAGACCAGAAAGGCACAGGGAGAAAGTGGCAACACACACTCAGGCACCCGCAGGAGAAAAAGAGAGGTCAGGACACATAAAAAGGAAGTCACCCCCACCCCCACCCCCCGCACACACCCTCTGGGGGATGCGAAGAAAGGGAAAGAAAGGTGCGAAATAGAGGGAGAAGACAAGGAGATTGAAGGGTAAGCGCCCCGCGCAGGTGGGATCAGGCACAGGGGGCCTCGGGGAGGGGGATGAAAAGAGTGAGGCGGCCAGCCACCACCCTCTGTCTTTTGCCGGCTCTCTCTGCCCCAGTTCCGAAGTGGCAGTGTGGATACCCAGATTTAACTAGAAGTCTCCCTGCCCCCAGCTTGGGCTGCTACTAGAGCCCCCTGTTGGGTTTGGGATTCAACTTTCTTTTCCAGAACTGGTGGAAGGAGCGGGTCCCCCATGCCGATGCCGGCCTCACTCAGCCGGTCCTGTTCCAGTGCCTAGCTCAAGCGAGCGCTGCGAGAGGAAGTGAAAATCGCCCAGTAATTAATTTCCCTGCTGCCGGGGGGTGGTGGTTTTGACACATCCGAGGCTGTGTCTTTCCCTGAAGCGGGGGAGCAGACAATAGAGACACGTGGACTGAGAAGGGAGAGGGGGGAAGGGAGGGGAAGCGGGGCTCCTGCTGGAACTCTTTGCAGGTCAGCTCCTTTGTCTCTGGAAGGATCTAAGCAGACCCCCCCACTCCACCAGCCAATCCAATCCTAACCTGGGGGAGCACTCATTCCTTGGAAGGACTAAGGAGCTGGGAAGCTCAGTCTCCTGTTCAGAGGCAGCCAGGCAAACCCGGGGGTGGTGGATCAGCCGGAGCAAATGTGGGGTAAGGTCAGTGTGCCGGAGTCCCAGCACCGGCCTCTGGGAATGCCGGGCTCTTCCTGGCCGATATCATCTATTATGGATGCAAAGCTGATGGAGTGGGGATGTCCTTGGGGACTGGGTCCTCCAGTGCCAGTTGGGAGTGAAAGACCAGGTCACACAGCCAGCGAGTCAGCAGCAGTTTCCAAAGTGTCCTCTGGCACCACGCGAAGTCAAGGGCTATGGCAGTCCTGGAAGTGTGGCTAAGAAATCTCCCAGTAACATTTGGGTACCTGGTCTTGCCAAGATTCTGCATAATCTGGGAGTCCCTGTTTATTTTCCTAGTCACACGGCTTTCTGTTTTGTCCCTTGGGACTTTATTTTATTATTTTTTGTTGTTGTTATTTATTATTTATCACTTTTTACCCTCAGATAACCACAATCCTCAACTCATGGTCCTCATTATCATCTTGTGCTCCAGACTTAAGGAGCTTGCTTCCAGCTCTTCAGCCTGGCTACCCTCTTGGTCTCTGTGCAGGATGACAGAGTGTCCTTTACCTCAGCTAACCCTACTTGTCCTCATGACTTAGCTGAGGTGGCATATCCTATAGATGGTGGCCTTGACTTCCTTTATTGTGGACAAAGCCTGTTTGCCCACCAGTCTCTGAGTCTGTGAGGACAAGGACTGCCCGTCTATGGCACAGCATACTTTCAACCATGTGTGCCCAGGTTTCCCAGGCCTCCATATAGCTGTAGAATCTTGGGCAAGTTGCCCAGCTGATATGTGCCTCAGTTCTGCATTTATAAGTGGAAACAAGCCGGGCAGTGGTGGCACACACCTTTAATCCCAGCACTGGGGGGGGGGGCAGAGCCAGGTGGATCTCTGTGAGTTCGAGGCCAACCTGGGCTACAGAGTGAGATCCAGGAAAGGCGCAAAGCTACACAGAGAAACCCTGTCTCGAACCCCCCCCCCAAAAAAAAATAAGTGGAAACAATACTTGTTGCTGACTCAGGTGTTGCTGGGAGCATTCTAGGAGCTGTCGCCTATGAAGAAATTAGACTGGTGATGTGTTAGACTGGCATACAGGAAGTGCTCGGTACACTCAGGTTCTGTTTATACAGCTGTGCCTGAAGGACCTAGCACTCAGAGGTAGGTATTCCTAGTCCCCACTGTCTTGGAGATGATATCCAAAGGACAGTGAATGGACACTGAACAGGGAGTGCTTAAGTCAAAACCGTCCTTTCAAAGAGGTGTTTGGTGCTGGGAGGGACCTAACAACAGATGATGGAGGCTGGTGGGTCCTTTAGACAAGGAGCCAGCAAAGATCTCATAGGAGAGGTGCCTCTTAAGCCAAGATGCAAACCAGCCATAGGAAAACCAGGCAAAGACAGGGCCAGGAGCTACCCCATGTTCAAAGGCTCTGGAACAACATGCTGGGATTTGTTGAGGGATGACAAGAAGTGAGAGGTGATAAGGCCAGATTGCAGAGGGTTCTCAAGAAGCCCAGAATGAGTGCTGAATGAGTGAGTGCACGGCAGTGTGACATTGAGCCTGAGACGGGATGGCCCTGTTGGTTGCAGAGTAGCATTGGCTCCCTGTCTAGAAGAAACTATCTGTACGGTGTGGCCCTTATTTGTGGTATAGCTGTATTCTTGTTCTGTGCTGGGTCTTGGACTTTATTTCCTCTATGAGTGTCCAGGGCACCGAGGATACATAAAACAAGTGGGTGCCAAGAGGCTCGCCCATGCCATTCCACCCTCTGTCTCAGAGATGGCAGAACAGAGCCCAGATTGCTTACCAAGGCTCCAAGGGTCCACAAAGTCTGGAAGGAGCTGGAACTGAATTCTCCTTCATCAGGATTTCAAATCGGACAGGCCCATCCATTCACTGACCAGTAGAACCCCCACGGAAGTGATGCATCTCAGTCCACTAGAATCCAGCTGAGGCTAAGATCCCACTTGGAAGGTGACATACACATCTTTGGCAGATGTGATGGTTAGTTTTATTGTCAACTTGGTATGCTCCAGAACCACCTGGAGAGAGTCTCTGTAAGGAGCTGTCTAGATCATCCTGGGCCCTGATAGTGCCTATGAAGGATTTCCTTAATTGCGTTAATTGATGTGGGAAAATCCAGCCCACTGGAGGTTTGAGTCCTGGACCATGTACTAGCAGAAAAAGTAAGCTGAAGAGAAACATTCACACACTCGATTCTTCCTCTGCTCTTTACTCTGGGTATAACGAAGCTACTTCAAATCCCTGCCTTGACTTCCCTGTAATGGTGAACTGTAACCCGGAGTTCTGAGCTGAAATAAAACCCTGTCTCCCTAACTTTTCTTTTGTTGTTATTGTTTTCAACTCTATGGATATGAGTGTTTTGCCTGTGTGTATGTACACCTCAGAAGAAGGCATTGGATCCCCTAGAACTGAACCCAGATCCTCTGCAAGAGTAATAAGTGCTCTTAACTGCGGAATCAGCTCTCCAGTTCCCCTACTTGCTTTATCAGGATATTCTATCATAGCAACAGACATGAAGGTAAGAGAGCAGCTAAGAAGAAACCAGCTGAGGACCTGAGGTTCAAAGTACCTCTTCAGGATGTTGGAATATACTGGACTATACTGTGGTGGTGCCGCTTCATCACTAGGACACCAAGAAGGGCCCTCTACCTCGTGTTTCCCAATACGAGCTTACTGGGTTTGTCCCCAAATCACATAGAATGAAAAAAGTGCTCTCTTCCCAAGGGCAGCTGCTGCAGTATTAAAGTCAGGGTGAAAATCCCAGTTGGCCTGAGTGGAGAGGGGTTTCCAAGAAGACATCCTCTATGGATGTGGACGACCATATTGGGAAGCACATGGCTTTATGTTAAGTGAAGGATGCAGCATCCAGAACTCTCTCGGCAATGAGCCCAAGACCAAACAAACAGGCACAGAGAGGAAGGTGGCTGCTCAGGTCATTTTCATGATCCTTTGTGTGTTTTCTCCAAAGACTGAAAAGACTGTTCAGTTCAACAAACGCTCCTCTTGAGCGTTTCTATTTACTTCCGAATTAAAGACGTGAAGTTCAGTAAAGTATAGCCTACAGTCCTCTTGCCTTGGACACAATGGCATTGCTGCAAGATTGCCGTGATCACCAAATGTCAGCACACTGGTGCAGTGCTCACAGCAAAGCCTGGCCCACAGTGATAGGGTGGCAGAGTTTATCTGGGCTTTGTTCACTTTCACTTATCTGAGCCTTGGCACCAAGTCTGCACACTTGGGTGAATGACTGGCTTAAGGTCTCCTGGTCCATATGCAGAGAAGCTGGGGGCGGGGTGTCCCATGTCTATGTGGTCCACCACCCACTTCCTTCCCAGGCTTGGGATACATCTAGCTTCAAGCTGCCTGCCCAGCCTGCTCTGTCCCCCCAGCATCTCCCTCTGTCCTGCCTTGCATCTGGACAGGAGTCTCAGCTGTGTGACCTTAGATGGCTGGCAGTATGTTCTGAGGTCACCCTGCATGGCTGTGACAAGGGGGTGGGCATCGGGGATTTTGCACCTGTCACTCTAGGGGTCAGAAGGAACAGTCATGGGGGTTGGGAGCCTGGCCGCTGCCACACTCTTCTCCATCCTTTCTCCCTTCTGGGCCCCAGCTTTCTTGTCTGCTGAATGGCAAAGGGACAACATGGTCCCTGAGCTGCTGTCCAGAGCTGATAATGGAATTCTGTATGAATTCCAAAGAGGAGAGTGGCCACAAAAGCATCCGCCCTGCACTGATGGGGCTTTCTCCAGGAAGCTTCATGTACTCTGCCCCATGTCTCAAGTGCATTTGATCCAGACCCTGCTCCTTAGAGGAGGAGAAGGACGAGACTGGAAGTATCTCGAAGCCAGACCCCCAGCTTTGAAGAGCTGATAGATGCTATCTCTTCCTGCTTGTGTCTCTCTGGTCTTCCCAGGAACAGATGTGAGGGTGGAGGGGAAGCCAAGGAGAGGTGCTGGAGTAGCATCTGTGACCACGGGAGAAGAGCATCCCACAGGGTTGTGGTCTGGCCCTGGGAAGCCGGAAGAGGAAGAAAGGAAAACCAGAGCAGAGCAGGCCCGGCTGAGGCAGCTCAGAGGAAGTCCTGCAAGCTGGAGGAGGAATCCCGCCTGGGACTGAGAGGTCAGTGCTGAGTCCAGGCCCCCGCTGGACACTACGGTGGATGGTGAAGGGGCTGCGAACGGAGGGTCTCAGAGAGCTGACACCAGAGAAAAAGCCAAGGGCATCACCTTACGGCGACCTCATGCTTTCCTTAATTCATTTTGTAAACACAGAGTTCCAGGCTGCATGCCAGGGACAGACCTATGCACTTTGCAAATGGTACTTAATCCTCACACTTACCCTGGAAGGCAGACAATATCACTGGGCCCGTTTTACAGCAAGGAAAATTGAGTTTAGAGAGAGTAAATAACTTGCCCTAGGTTTCATGGCCTATACATGGTGATTCTCCCCAGACAGTCTACTCTAGACACCTCTCCAACGCACTGCCTCCTCTCCAGCTGCAAAGACCTGGGCAGAGATTTCTGGGAACGTCTTTCGTTTTCACTCATACTGGCTCAGACCTTCAGATTCCTCACAGACTTTAGGAAAGAGCTGACTCCTATGTCCCCTAAGCTCCTCTGTCTCCCACCTCAAGACCCTTTGCATTCTGTTTCCACTGCCTAGAGCCCTCTTCTCTTTCCTCTTTGCTGAGTGACATGGGAGAGGAGAACACGTTTCAAAGTCACAAAGGCTAATAATACAAACAGATGGTTCCCCAGCACTTACTGTATTCCAGGAGCCCAAACTAGCCCTCCGGGCTGCTTATCTTACTCTATCATTCTATCAGTCTCCCCATTTTGCAGATGAAGGGACCAAGGCTCAGCGAGGTGACAAAACTTGCCCAAGTTGACCCCAGCGGAGAACCTGCCATGTGTCTGCCTAGCTGCAAAGCCTCGCTGACATAAGTCACCAGAGCCTCTCTCTAAAAGTCTCACTAGGCCAGTGCTGGGTGAGTGGGTGGACTCCTGCAAAGATTGCCCCTCCCCCTCCCCATATCCCCACCACTGGCCCCGTGCTGGGCAAGGGATGGGAGCTCAGGGAGCAAACCAACCAATGAAAGACTCCCTCCTGTGACCACGCCCCCACTCACCCTCAGCCAAGGCCAGGTTGTACTTTGCACGCTTATGCTGCCCTGAGCTTCGGGAAGATCACTGGATCAGAGACACCCCCCACTCTCCCCCGCAAAGTGCCTTTTCTTCTTCTGTTCCTGAAATGCTCGCATTTCAGCACCTTGCCGAGGTCTTTTGGAAGGGACGGGCTGGTAGGAGGCTAATCGCCAGGCTCTGGGGGCCAAGGGACCTGGGACAGGCCTCTGCACCAGCTGGGATGAGTGTGTGGGACTTAACTGTGAGAGTTTCTCATGAAAACAAGTGAGCTGGTTTGGAGGCTCAAAGCATGGGCCTGGGGCACGGCAAGCCGAATTTTAACCCCAGCACTGCCTCTTCAAGCTGTGTGACTGAGCCGCTAACTTTTGCACGTTGGGAGACTGAGGCCCAGGGTCGCAGTTGCTTTGTCAGACTTAGAGAAGAGTCAGCCTGAAAGTAAATCAGATCATTGCCTGAGCATCCTCACAGATCTTGACATCATCTCCTCTCATCCCCATTTGACAGCTGGAGAAACTGAGGCACGGGGCAGCGGAGTGTTTTCCTCCGGATTATCTGGGCTCCCTGCCAGGCCAAGGCTGGCTCTCACCAGTGATGGCCTCTCCTGCCTCCCTCATTTCCCCACTAGCTGAGCTCAGAACCATCCCTGGCAGATGTGAAGGCGGCTGTCAGGGCTGCAGAGTCGGCATTTCTGAACTCCCAGGATTCCTGGCACAGAGGAATCAATCCTGCTCAGCACCTCTGGCTCTGCCTCCTGCCTTCCACTTTGCTCACACACCAGCTGGACTCCACCAGTTTCTGGAGATTACCGATATTCACCTGTACTTGACCCCAAACTTGGTGGGGCAGATGACTCCTAAGGCGTCAGGACCCCCTCACATGTCCCCATGGCTCACCTTCCAGCCTCCCTGTTATCTACACCAGAAAAAAGCAGAGGGATGGGCACACAGGGGCTAAAGGCATGGTGGTCTGGGCTCAAATCTGTTCAGCCACTACTAACAAACCAACTACCCCGGCCAGGGACCTGCCTCTTTGTACCTCACTTCTGTCCCCAGACAGGAACATCTCTGTTACTTTACCCAAGTGCAGGTCAGCCCTTGTGAATCCCAAACCCACTCTTTTTTTTTTTTTTTTTTTTTTTTTTTCTTTTGAGACAGGATTTCTCTGTATCGCTTTGGAGCCTTTTCTGGAACTCACCCTGTAGCCCAGGCTGGCCTTGAACTCACAGAGATCTGCCTGCCTCTGCCTCCCGAGTGCACCACCACTGCCCAGCCCCAAACCCACTCTTTTATATTTGCGCTCCTGTGCTTTCCGGCCCAAGGAGCTTTTTCATGCATGCTTCTGACCCTGTGGTAACCAGTTCCTCCTGGTCAGCCTCTGCACCCAGCCCAGATGGCCCCCTCTGGAGTTTGCAGCTCTCCTGTTCCCCTGTCCTCACATTCAGGGAAGAGCCTGGGCATGCTCATATTGGTGCCTCCAGTTCCTCACACAGTCTCTCAGAGGACAGTCCCAGTGCATCTTCACGGTGTGATCCAGCCAGAGGCAGAATACATGAGTCTGTCCATCCTGGTTTCTTCCCCAAGCCTTGGTCCAGTTGGCTGATGTTCTTGAAAGGAAGGACCCAGAACCGAGAGAACTTCAGACAAATGAGGAGGTTCAAGGAGAAAGGAAGTGGCATTGTCTTTACTCTGTAGATGGGGCTCCCAACCACATTTCTTTCTTTTTTTAAGGTTTATTTTCATGGTACGGGTTTGGGTAATTTGCCTGCATGTATGTCTGTGCATCATGTGTGTGACTGGTACACAGAGGCCAAAAGAAGACACCTGATTCCCTGGAACTGGAGTCACTGACGGTTGTCAGCCACCACATGGGTCCTGGGAATCAAATCGGGGTTCTCTGGAAGAGCAGACACTGCTTTTAGCTTCAACCACTGAGCCATCTCTCGCGTGCCCCCAACCACACTTCTTAAGCTTTTCTCGTTTTCCCTGTTCTCAAGCGTCCTTTTTATTCTTCTCCCTGTGCTGTTGCCAAGCTTCATTTCACTGTTAGCCCTTAAGCCCCTGCCCCAGGAATGACAAGTCAATTACAGCTTAAGAGCAGAACTTGGGTAGCGGTTGCCAGGTGCTTGGTGTCGATATCCCCCTGAACTGAGTTTGAGTTAAGGGAGAAAGAGTGCAGTAATTGACTAGTGATGTCTGCAAAGGAAGGAAAGCGCTAATACGTTTGTGGTATGTTTTTTTTTTTTTTTTTCTAAAGCTGGAGTTCACAGGAAGAACAGGAAGCCTACCATTAACTCAGCTAGTAAAGCATTATAAATTTGAGAGTTATTTGTTTCTTTTTAAGATTTGTTTATTTTTTTATTTTATGTGTATGTGTATTTTGTTTGCATGTATGTAAGTGCACTGCTTGTATGCCTGGTACCTGAGGAGGCCAGAAGAGGGGGCTGGATCCCCTGGAACTGGAGTTACAGTCTATTGTTAGCTTCTAAGCTGAGAACCAAACCTAGGCCTTCTGGGAGAGCAGCATGTGCTCTTAACCACTGAGCCATCTTTCCAGCCCCTCTGCCCCCCATATATATATATCATATATATCATATATATGTGACAGTGCCAGGATTGCTAGTCCAGCAATCCTCCTGCTCCTGAGTACTAGAATTACAGGTGTGCACCACCATGCCTGGCATACTCCATCTTCAACTAATGTCCATCGGAAACTCACTATTCTTACGTATGTCTTTACGATTACAGACTTAGGTAGTGACAGCAGCAGGACCTGTGGCTTCGTCACTGATGGAAATCAGGCATGTGTTCCTGTCCTATATAGAAGTTCTAGGTGTGTGTGTGTGTGTGTGTGTGTGTGGTGTATGTGGTGTGCATGTGTTCCTGTCCTATATAGAAGTTCTAGGTGTGTGTGTGTGTGTGTGTGTGTGTGTGCGTGTGTGTGTGGTGCATGTGGTGTGCATGTGTGTGGTGTGTATGTGTGCATGTGTATGGTGTGCATGTGTGTGGTGTGTGTAGTGTATGCATGTGTGGTGTGTGTGTGTATATGTCTGGTGTGCATGTGTATGGTGTGTGTGTGGTGTGTGTATGTATGTGATGTATGTGTGGTGTGCATGTGTATGGTGTGTGTGGTGTGTGTATGTGGTGTATACATGTGTGTGGTGTATGTGTAGTGTGTGCGTATGTGGTGTGTGTGTGGTGTGCATGTATATGTGGTGTGCATGTATGTGTGGTGTATGTGTGTGTGGTTTTTTTTTTTTTTTTTGCTAGATATAATTTTATTTTATATAAAATGTGTTCTTCAGAGCCCCGGATTGGTGCTGGTGGTTAGAGGAACCTGCCCTCTTTAAGTCCATTGACTCCTCGACCAAGGTGCACTCAGAACCTAGACGAGGAAGCCAAACAGGAAATCAGAGTAGGAGCTAGTCCAGTCATTCTGTGACCTCAGGGGTCACATACAAAGTCAGTGTTTCTGATCCCCCGTGTGGTGTGTGTGGTGTGTGCAGCCTAGGGAGTTGATGCCTTAGACACCACCAGTTTATTTTTGACTTTGAGGCAGGGTCTCTCACTGGCCTGGGGCTTGTTCAGTATGTTAGGCTGGTTGGCTAGCAAGCCTCAGACTGGCCTGTCTCTGCCTTGGCAGCACTGGCATTACAAGCACACTGAATCACACTCAAGATTTTGTTTTTAACTGTGGACTCTGGGCATCGAACTAAGATCCTTATACTTACAAGTGCTTAACTGATGGAGCTATCGACTCAGTCTGATCTTTATGCTTATCACAACTTGAAAACAACAATGGTTATTTGCTAAATCCCAGGTTACAAAGTGAAGTAAAGAAGCACATATAATCCTCTAATGCACATTTGTTTTTAATATTTTGATAACTGTTCCTATATAATTGGTTTCCTTTGTAACATGATGTACTTTATTAATTTATAGCCATTATTCTGAGAAAGGACCCACAGGCTTTTCTGACTGTCAAATGCATCCTTCCTACCACCTACTACCTTCTAAGTTCTTTATTGTGGTTCTGGGAGGGAGTGGGAGACGGAGAGACCAAACTGCAGCCAGCCTGTGCCCCCTGCCCTGAGAGATGGCAGAGCCCACGCTAATGGAGGAGAGTCTGGGCAGCTGCTTCTTGGCCCCAGCTGCACCATCTTCTGGGAGTGACATTAGTGACTCACGGTGATGGAGGACTCCCTATCCTGGGCCACTGGGGGCTAAGGAGCAGTTTTGACTTGAGAAGCTCCAGGTCGTCCAGGTTCCTGAACCGAAAGCCTCCAGGAGCTGGCAGCATGGGGTAGAATGGTGTGGGGAAGGCTGATCTGAGGATCCTGCTTTGCTGGCGGCACACACCTTCCCAGCGGGTCCATTCCTGCACTGTGGGCTCCTCACTCATGTTTGCTAGATTCCAGCAATGGCCTCCCAGTGCTAGGACCTGGGCCTAACACTAGCAAAGGAAGATGTGTCCAGACTCGCTCCCTTCCTCCCTCTCTCCCTCCTTCACTGTCTTTCTCCCTTCCTTTCTTTCGAGACAAGCAGACAGGGACTATGTCCACCAGCTGGGGAATAAGAAAGGGCTCCCTGGGCCCAGTGACCTCTCCAGCACATTAAAGAAGCCAGGAGGAGAGAGGACAAAGGATCACAAGGCATTTGGTGCAGGATGAGGGGATAGCTTCACCCCTGGAAGCCAGGTTTGCGCAGTGTGGTGTGGACTGCTCTGGGAATGGATTCCAACCTGCCTGTTTTGGAAGCAAGGAAATAAGCTGTCAGGCAGTCTTCTACAGCCTGGGAAGTTAGAGCTCACAATCTGGGGCCAGGGAAGTGGAGAGCATAACGCCAGGACTGGCAAAGGCCATCAGGGACTCTGGGGTCAGTGTCTGCCCCTCACAGCAACAACCCCAGAGTGTTGGACCGGGAGGCCTACACAGCCTGTTCCTTTCTTTCCAGGCCACAGGGTGATCCCTTCTTGCAGACAGGCTGGGTGTGGGGGGCGGGATTACTCACGCCCCAGTTGTGGTCCCTCTGCAGGCTGCTGGTGATGAGTGAGGTAATTAAGTGTAAAAGGCTGCAGCGGGGGAGGGAGGGGCAGTCACGGGCTCTTTTCAGGGGCAGGGGAGTGAGATAATGTAGGATAATAGCCTCCCCAGACCCCGCCCAGGCAGTCCCCAAAACGCCAAGACAATTCAGCCTTTTCAATGAAAATGGGGGGGCTCCACAGGCCCAGATCCCAGGGACAGCTGTATGGAAATGATAGCTCCCATCCTTGGTCCTGGCTTCTACTGGCTGAGGGTTGGGGCAAATGCCTTTGGCTGGGGGAGAAAACTAGAAAGAAGCTGATGGGACCTGAGGAGTAAGTGGGGCTGGATTGGGGGAGGGGGACCGTGTGGGGTCGAAGGTTGAGTGACATGGTCAGTAGTGTACACCATAGAGTCTGATGTCACCCAGATGGAAGCTGTGGCTTGGTCTGAGCTAACTGTGTGACCTCAGCATTGTCATGGACTTGGTACCCTCCAAGTAGTCCAGACCTCCCAGGAGTGTCTGGAAAGTTAGCAAAAGGGGACATAGCACCGGGCATGGAGTGGGTGCTCATAAATGCTTGGTAATCCAGTCCAGAATCAGAGAGCACGGCCCATTCACTCATTCAGTGAGTGCATGTTCATTGACAGTTTTGATGCTGAAAATACAGTAGTGAATAGCAGAGTGCCTTCTCCACACTGACATCCTAAGAGGAAAGACAAACTGCTAAGCTACTAATCACTGAACATATAACAGAAAAGACCACACATCAACAATCCCATTTCTGAACGTGTTTGCACATTCATGAACCGAATATATTAAAATCATTTTTATTGCAGCCTTATTTGGACTAGCAAAATATTAGGAGCAATCTAAATATCTATTATACAGCAATGTACTAACTGAAGTTGGAATATGCAAGCAGTAGAATATTGAACAGTCACTAAAAAGGCAAAATAATCCTTCATGTTTTGCTGTAGAAAGGTCTCCAAGATATATTGACAAATGAGGAAAAGAATATAAGGACAGGTTTGTACAAAAGAGAGCAAAATAAAAACATATTCATGGCAGGTATGATGGCACACACCTTTAATCCCAGCACTCAGGAGGCAGAAACAGGTGGATCTCTGTGAGTTCAAGGCCAGCCTGGTCTACATAGTCTGTTCTAGGTCAGCAAGAACTACATAGTGAGATCCTATCTCAAATAAAACAAAACACACAACCAAATAAAAAATTCCTGTTAGTTAGTGAGCTTTGACACAATGGATTGATATAAGTCTTTGTAATGTTTTCATCACTGGTATAAAACACTAGCTGGGCATGATGGACACATAGACTCCTGGCACTCAGGATGTTGTAGAATATTATTTCAAGGTGTGTTACTTTTGTTTATGCTCTGGAACGTTTGTTTAATGATGCAAAGATGTGTTTGATTAAATAAAATTCACCTGCAGTCAGGAGGCTGAGTCAGCAACTAGCTGACAGGAAGTGGTAGGGAGGAGCCAGGTGAGAAAGGGTTTATACAGAGGGTGAGGAGCCGCACAGGGGGTTTTTGGAGGTCGCCAGCAAGGAGAGGAGGTGAGCTACTTGCTATTCAGCCTCTCTGAAGAGCAGAATTCCACCTTAACCTTTGAATTTTGAGTTTTTTCGAGAGACAGAGGTTTAATTAAGTTCTCTTTGTAGCATTGCAAGAGTTGGAGCTCCTGAGAAATGACACCCAAGGTTGACCTTTGGCTACACATATACACGTAAATTGGCACACATACATGTGCATACACATGAACACACATCTTCCCACCAAAATAAAAACAAAACAGATCTAAAACACCAGACATAGGCTACTTATGAAGAACGGGTTATTTAGCGTATAGTTTTGGAGGTTCAAAGTCCAAATCGGATGGCCATGCTGGCATGGGCTCTGGTGTCAGACAGATAGAATCATGAGTCAGGAGCAAGTGGGGGATGAAGAGGTCACATCTTCTACCAGGAGCCAGAGGAGAGTGTAGAGGCCAGGCCTGCTCCTATGATGGCCTCTGGAGAGAGTGCTCCAGGCATGAACTGTTTGGCAAGACCACACCCCAAGCGACCTAGGGACCTGATTCTAGGCCTGTCTTTCAAAAGTTCCCTAGCACTGCCTGATACCATGCCCATGGATACCAAGCCTCCATCAGAATGGGCCCTTGGGGGACATTCAGACCTCCTCAAACCATTGCCCTAAACATTCTTGCAAATATTTCACTTCCTGGTCACAGAGAAGTCCTGAGATCAATTGTGAGGTACCTTGTAGCAGGTAGAGCCCATGCCCAAATCCATGGAAATGAACCAAGCTTGGGAAAGTCACTGAGTCTGGGCCACAAACAGGGATGGGTTATCACACTCAGAGAGGCAGTAAATAAAATATTCAGATGTCTCATGAAAGATGGACGTTCCCATTACTATCTCAACAACGAAAACAAAAATCACTACTGGATGCCAAAACTAAAGCCACTCACTGTGTGAAGGTTTGTTGTAGAAATGTCAATATTCTTTGTGTGGTTGTGTGTGTGTGTGTGTGTGTGTGTGTGTGTGTGTGTGTGTGTGTGTGTGTGTGTACATGAGCAGGTGCCTGCAGAGGCATCGGATCTCCCTGGAGCTGCAGTTACAGGTGGTTGTGAGCCACCTTACATGGGTGTTGGGAACTGAACTCAGGTCCACAGCAAGAGCAGTACTCACCCTTAGCTGGTGAGCCAGGTCCTCAGCCTCAAGCTTTGTCTTTGTATTTTAAAGCCTGCTCCAGGCTGCTTCCATGCAGTAATTGCACTGAAGAGAGGATGCTTTACAGGGTAAAAGCAGAGCAGTGACTAGTTTGATTGAGTGATCAAAGATTCCATCACCCAGGGGCTGGAGAGACAGTCCCTCGGTCAAGAGGGGTTCAGTTCCCAGTATCCACACAGTGGCTCAAAACCATCTGTAACTCCAGTTCCCGGGGATCCAGTGCCGCCTTCTGACGGTTTTGGGTACCAGGCTTGTACATGGTATATATACATACATGCAGGTAAAAACACTCATACACATCAAATAAAATAAATATATGTAAAAATAAAATTTTAAAGGGTTTTTTTGCTGGTTAGGGGATAGATAAGTGGATAGAGGCCTTCTTCCTTGAAGTGCAGTGGACAGCGCAGATCTTCCCTGCAGTGTTCTAGACTCAGAGGCCTAGCCTACATTTTTTTTTTTTTTTTTTGAGACAGGGTTTCTCTGTGCAGCTCTGGCTGTCCTTGAACTCACTCTGGCCTCCAACTCACAGAGCTCCACCTTCCTCCCAAGTGCTGCGATTAAAGGTGTGTGCCGCCACCTCCCATCAAGTCTACTGTTAACTCCAGGGAAGCAGGGCACACCAGCCCCGGCCGAGGTGCCTTCCACAGGATTAGTGGCCTTGAATATCACAACCACGAAAGACAAAGCAAAACTGAGCACCCAGTGCCCAGCGCGTCCCAGATGCACCTTGCACACGATGAAGGGCTTCATTACCGGAATAACTGGCTGCATTTGGCTGGGCTCTGAAGATCACACTGAGGCCGTGTATCAGTGTCGGTTTCCTGCTTTTGATGGCTGTAGTGGTTCCTCAAGAGAATCTCCTCACTTGGAGCAAACATGCAGTGGAGTCCCAGGGTCCGAGGGAAACAGATCAGCAGCTTGCTCGCAAGTGCCAGGAAGGCTCCTTTTACCCACACAGCTCAGATGACGAAGCACATGTGTGTCAGTGCCAGAGGGAGGTTCTGGGTGAGGATCCCATACGTGAGGATTCTTTGTCCCGTGCTGCCAACTCTTCTCCAAGCTTAGCACTGTCTCGAAGTCAAAGCCACCCTGGCAAAGCTGAAGCCATAGAACCGTGAGAAGTGATGAAGACAGCCATGGATGGGACAGGAGACAAAGGGGTGATGGTATCATCGAGAACACGGTCAAGGTAGGACTCCGGAGACCAGTATTCCAGCAGAGACTTGGGTGAAGGGAGACGGAGCAGAGCCTTCCAGGCCTAGGGACCTACCTGAGCAAAGGGCCCCAATGAGGCCAGGTGAGCAGCCATGCTTTGGCGACTTCTAGCTTTCTCGATGACTCTTAGAGTCCACAGGACTCTGCGTGGCTTGTCAGAAGCCCCCCGCACTGTCAAGGTGCAAAGGTGTGGGGAGTCCTCCTTTGACCCCCATCTGCTTTGGAATCCCTCAGGAGAGGGGCCAGCAGGCTCACATGACCCCCAGTGCTTAAGGTCACCTGTGCCGGATAACCTAGCTATGGCTCTAAGCCACATCACCTTTGCAGTGTGGAGGGCTTGGCAAGACTCACAGATGGATGGGGTGGGGGAGATCTTGGGTGCCACCTCAGAATCTGCTTGCTATGGGAGTTGAGAAGTAGGGAAGCCAGCCTCGTGAGAGAGAGAGAGAGGGCAGGTGGGAGCAAAGAGGAGAGAGCAGAGAACCTTAACTGGGGAGACACCATGTAGCCTCGTCCATGGGTGACAGGCTTTCAAAGTGATCTTGTGCCATTTTTGGCTCCCAAGGAAAGGAGAAACATGACCATGGATTCTCTGTGCATGGTGTGTGTGTGTGTGTGTGTGTGTGTATGTATGTGTGTATGTATGTAGGTACACACACACACACACACACATACACACACACGTGAGAGCCAGAGGTAGACACAGGGTATCATCTTCAATTGATCTCCACTTTACTTTTTCAGACAGGGTCCCCGAACATAGAGCTCACCATTTGAGCTAGAATGAGCAACCATCAAGGTGCCAGGATCCACCTGTATCACCCTCTCCCCTAATACTGGAATTACCTGAATTTTCTGTGGGTACATGGGGAATCTGAACTCGGGTCCTCATGAGTGTTTATCCCCTTTGCAGTTCTCACTGTGAGCCCTGGTGTAGCCCTGGCAGAGCAGGGGCCTCTGAGCATGAGAAATAGATGGGTTTGCCCCATGTGTTTGTGCTGGCAGACACAATGCTAAGAAACCAGAGGCCCTTCAGGAGGCATAAAACTGTCTAGCCCTTGTTCCAAAGCAAAAGGTGGCTGGGAAACATTTGAAGGCTTCTCAAATGCTGGTCTTGGGGTTGTTTGTGCCTTACAGGGTAGAGTGGTTGTGTGTGTGTGCTGTGCTTATTACAGCCGCATCTCTTCCATGGATTTGTGGATTGTGGGGTTTGGGGTTTGGTTGTTGGCATTGGTTGGCTTTGTAGAGACAGGGTCTTACTGTGTAGACTGGCCTGAAACTTACTATGTCAACCAGGTTGGCCTTGAACTCACAAAGATCTTCCTGCCTCTGCCTCCCAAGTGCTGGGATTAAAAGCATGCACCACCATGCCTGGCCTCTTCCATGGTTTGATTGTTGTATTATTTTCCATAGTACTGTGCACAAATATGGGAAGGCACAGGTCTCCCATTCTCCACCATAGCCCCATCCCCAAGACCAGTGGCCGGTGCTCAGACAGAAGTGTGAGAGGCAAACACAGTGGGGATGGGCAGAGGCACACGGAGTGGGGGTGCACAGATGTACTTGGCTCCTCCCAGAGTACACTGCTGGCTGCCTGCTGGCTTTGCCACTTGGTGGTAGCTTTTGGAGACACTTTCTGCTGCCCACGTGGAGGTGCCTGCTCTTGACAACCGTGGAGCAGTTTGTTCTGTGGACCAGCCCTGTCTGCATCCCTGTCACTTCCTTCCTAGCACCCTGAGTAGTTTTGGCCTCTCTGGTCCCTCGCCAGATGACCACCTAGATGCCAGGCTCTGGGCTTAGACTCCAGCTTGCCCAGCAGTCACCCAAGAGAACCACATGACCCACGTGACGTCACCTGGAGGTGAAGGAAGGTTAAAGTCCTGCTGGTTAACGTTGCCTGAGGAAAGAAGGGGATGCTGGGAGAGTAGTTTCTAGCTGAGGTAGGGGACAGGGTCCTTACATGCACCCCCAGCACACATGGCTGAGCTTTCCCGGTAGTGTGTCCGGAGATGGACTGCCGGGCCACAGAATAACTGGAGAACAATGCCAGGAGAACAATTGTTCCCTACAGTGATAGTACAAACAGCTTTTCCCCTGTCTGTCGTCAGGGAGTCGTCTTGCTCTAGCAGGATGGAGCACATTTAGATTCATCCAGCAGTTTAAGGACTGTCACTCTGATGAACAGAGAGGAACTTTAAATTTGGCTTTTCCTAATTAGTCAGAGGTTGGGCACCTTTTCAATTGTTATTGGCTGTTCATGACTTCTATTCTGTGTGCTCAGCTCTTTAGATGGCTTTTCCTCTTGATTATCCTTGCCTTACTGATTTGTAGGAGTTCTTTATATATTTTGGGTGACAGTTTTTGTAAAACATCTCTCAGCTTGTGGCTTGCTCTTCCCTTCCTCCCCCTCCTTCCCTTCTCTCTTCCCACCCTCTCCTCTCTCCTTTTTCCTCCTCTTCCTCATTCCCTCCACCCATTTTTCTTTGAAGCAGGATCTCACTATGTAGCCCATCCTATAATGCATATTTAAAAAGGGGGGTCACAGAGCTGAGAAGATGGCTCAGTGAGGACCTGAGTTCAGGTCCCCAGATGCAGGGGTACACATTTCTATTCCCAAGAATAGAGAGCTCTCCAAGTGAGTGAGGGAGAATCCCCAGAAGCTCATAGGGCAACTGTCTTCACATGTTCAGCCATGTACAAGAGACCCTATCTCAAACACTAGAGGTTGTCCTCTGACCTCCACATGTGTGCCATGGCATATGTATGCCTGTGCTCACACACATGAACAACACACGCACACATACACTGTTTTTTTTTAAAAAAGATAATAGAGTTTGTTAAGTTTTTAAAAGATTTGAATTATGTGTACATGTTGTGGAGTGAGGTATAGTATATGCAAGTGAGTGTGGGATGAGGTGAGGTGTATGACTGAGTGTGAGATGAGGTGGGGTGTATGCACTGAGTGTAGGATGAGGTGAGGTGTATGCACTGAGTGTGGGATGAGGTGGGGTGTATGCACTGAGTGTGGGATGAGGTGGGATGTATGCACTGAGTGTGGGATGAGGTGGGGTGTATGCACATGAGTGTGGGATGAGGTGGGGTGTATTCACTGAGTGTGGGATGAGGTGGGGTGTATGCACATGAGTGTGGGATGAGGTGGGATGTATGCACTGAGTGTGGGATGAGGTGGGGTGTATGCACATGAGTGTGGGATGAGGTGGGGTGTATGCACTGAGTGTGGGATGAGGTGGGGTGTATGCACATGAGTGTGGGATGAGGTGGGGTGTATGCACTGAGTGTGAGATGAGGTGGGGTGTATGCACTGAGTGTGGGATGAGGTGGGGTGTATGCACATGAGTGTGGGATGAGGTGGGGTGTATGCACTGAGTGTGAGATGAGGTGGGGTGTATGCACATGAGTGTGGGATGAGGTGGGGTGTATGCACTGAGTGTGGGATGAGGTGGGGTGTATGCACTGAGTGTGGGATGAGGTGGGGTGTATGCACTGAGTGTGGGATGAGGTGGGGTGTATGCACATGAGTGTGGGATGAGGTGAGGTGTATGCACTGAGTGTGGGATGAGGTGGGGTGTATGCACTGAGTGTGGGATGAGGTGGGGTGTATGCACATGAGTGTGGGATGAGGTGGGGTGTATGCACTGAGTGTGAGATGAGGTGGGGTGTATGCACATGAGTGTGGAATGAGGTGGGGTGTATGCACTGAGTGTGGGATGAGGTGGGGTGTATGCACTGAGTGTGGGATGAGGTGGGGTGTATGCACTGAGTGTGGGATGAGGTGGGGTGTATGCACTGAGTGTGGGATGAGATGGGGTGTATGCACATGAGTGTGGGAGGTGTGGTATATGCACATGAGTGCAGATACTCAAGGATGCCAGAGGCATTGGATTCCCCTGGAGTTAGAGTTACAGATGGTTGTGAACTGGAAACTTAATTCAGGACCTGTGGAAGAGCAGTACCTGTATGTCTTCTTAACCACTGAGCCATCTCGCCAGTTCTTATTATAAAATATTGGTGTGTGTGTGTGTGTGTGTGTGTGTGTGTGTGTGTGTGTGTGTGTGTCTGTAAAGTGGGCATGTACCAAGGTGTTCATAGAGGTCAGAGGGCAGATCCGGGAAGTTGATCCTCTCTTTTTTCTGTGAGGTTTGGAGATCGAATTCAAGTTGTCAGGCTTGTGCCATGAGCGTCTTTACCTGTTGAGCCATGTCCTGGCCCAGTCAGTCTCATTTCCTGGCGACTTTTCCATTCACCAATCTATCGTAGATTTTCCCTGTCTAACATGCATGGCGTCACTGATTCATGGCTACGCAGCCGCCTGCTGTATGAAACAAAGCGTTTTTTTTTCACTCACCCTCTCCCCTGCCGATGAACATTCCAGCCACTTTCAACATTTCACCACGATCCACAGTATTGCTAGGAACATCCTTCAGTGGCCATACTCACAGAGTCCTAGGGGTGACACTGAATTCAGTTAGTTTCGGTGGTGGTTGTGAATGGAGACAGGTTGTGCCCTGTGTCCCAGCCTGGCTCGGATGCACACTCTCTCATCTCAGTCACTCAAGGGCTGGGATGATAAGCCTGCCCCCCCCCCCACCAGTGAGGTTCTTTGTATATTGTATCACATTTGCCGGGGCCCCTTTTGACTTCTTTTCCAGGCAGCCACATGCCACTAAACTCCAGCCTTTTATTCAAGAGTCCTGGCAGCCTGGCTGCTGTGCAAATGGAGAGCGCCACCCCAGTCACCCTGGTCACTTGAGAAATAAGGAGATTCCTACCACAACATCCCTATGCCCCTCCCCAGAGAAGACCCTTTATTAGATAGTATTGAGGAAAAAAAACTGGGGGTGCCGGTCAGGGGAATCTCCATTAATTAATTAGATTCTGGCCCTAAGTGGATCTTTCAAGGAGTGTAGAAATGGTGTCTCTCTGAGCCACTGCCCCTTACAAGAATTTGCCAGTGAAATAAGACATTTAAAAGTCTCCAGATAATTCTGTTCTTTTTTTAAGCTTTATTTTTCATTATTTTAAAGAGTGTGTGTGTGTGCCTGTGTGTGTGCGCGCTCTTGCACATGAATGTAGATATTCAAGGAGAATGGAAACATTGGAATCCCTGGAGCTGGAGTTACAGTCCATTGTGAACTGATACGGAGCTGGGAGTCAAACTCAGGTCCTCTGTAAGAACAATATCCATTCTCTACTCCTGAGCCATCTCTCCAGTCCAGGGGACTCTTCTTCAAACTCTAAGGCCTTAGCTCAGGGTCCCCTCTTGCTGAGGGCACCAAGTTCCTGATACTTGAGCATTTCTTTTGGCAAATATCAACGTAACCCTCCCTCTTTCTTAAATAAAGCAACTTTTATTTAAGGTAATAGTATACAACTTCCTACTAGCAGGAATTATCCTTACTTTTTCAAAATTACAGGCAGTTTGAAAAGCATGAAGTAAGCTGAGAAACATAGACTGTAGATGGGTGGAGGAAGGCCAAGTTCAAACTGGAAGAACACTGGCTCCATGGAGAAGCCACCTTGGAAGATCTGAGCTGTGCACTGACTGGCTTTGAGACGAGCAGGTCCTCAGGCTTCTAGTCCTAGGGTGGGAGGCTGTGAAGGACGGGTTCCCCAGGGGGATATACCCAAAGAAGCATATGCGGTTTAAACTACTGTGTAGCTGAGAACGACTTTGAACTTGCTGAGTGTGAGGATTACAGGCATGGGCCACCCCATACATTTTATGTGTTGCCGGGGAGTAAGCCCAGTGTCTAGTGTGTGCTAGGCAAGTGTTCTACCAAGAGTTACGCCCCCTGTCTCTCAGTATTGAAGCTGAGTTTAGGGACTAATGTTTCTGTCACTGTGCCCCTTGATACAACAACTCTGTGATGTAACCGGTGATAGTAATCACTCCACCAATTTACAGAAGGAAACTGAGGCATGGAGAGACATATCAAGCTGTCCAGTGAATAGATAGGAAGAATTTCAGCCCTTCCATAATGACAATAACAATAGTTAGCCAGGGGTGGGTGAGTGGGTGGGTGGGTGGGTGGTGGTGGTGGTGGTGGTGGTGCACGCCTTTAATCCCAGCACTTGGGAGCCAGAGGCATGAGGATCTCTGAGTTTGAGGCCAGCCTGGTCTACAGGGTGAGTTCCAGGACAGCCAGGGTTACACAGAGAAATCCTGTCTTGAAAAACTTAAAACAAAAAGCCAACAATAGTCAGCCTTCAGTGAGCACTTACGTACTTCACTCTGGCTCTGTGCTGGGCAACTCCGGCTACGGCATGCACAGAGCTGAGCACTTTGCATGAGTTCCCTCAGCCTCACGGGATAGGGTATGCCAGCATCCTAGAAAGGATCAAGACCAGGGCATCTTGACTCAGAGCATCTGCCCATACAAGTTGTTGTTCCAAAGGGATGAGAGCCAGGAAACAACCACAGGAAGATGTAAATGAATGAGCCAGTTTTACAAAAGAAACCCAGTGTAGAGGAAGGGGAAAACCCACGGGTGGGCGATGGGAGATAGTCTCTGGAGGTGGAGAGACCATTTGCTAATGCCACCTCTGAGATGATGCCTTTAAAGCAGAACCCAGACTCACCTGGATTTGAACCTGAGCTGTGGCATGCAAGAATCCTTCTCCTGACCCAAACCTACCCCTGTGGCTTATGCAGTGCTGCGGCAGCATTGTGGAGCAGGGCCCAGGAAGGGAAGGGAGGACCCTGAGAATTCTGAGTCAGACGATGTCCGACCTGTGGTGCTGCCCTGCCCACCTCTGGAGCCCTGACTTGGTCTACCACGGAGGTGTGCAACACCAGTGTCTCTACAACGGTCTCCCTGTCCCAAGGGAAATGACATCCCAAAGATGAGACAGGCCCTGCTAAGGATGTGGGCAGTAACCACAGTGCACAATGGGCTGGACTCAGTGTTGCCCTGCTCTCAAGGGACATCCTATGCCCACTGTGGGATGTCACTGCTCCAGGAAGAAAATGTGACCAACTTTGAACTCATGCAGGAATGGTACGGGCTAATGGCACCTAGCGTCATGGAGGATGGTGGCAGAGACTCCACTTTGTCACAGTCTTTTCCCTGGCTTTGTTCTCCTTGCTTACACCCAGCCTATACACTCTCTACCACACAGTCTCCCCTGGAGGTCTCCCTCCTCAACTGCAGCAAGGGACATTGTAGAACCATCTTAGTGCTTATGGGGCTGGGAAGAAGGGAGGCCGCTGGGACTCCCTGGGGTCTTTGTGGGACTGACAGGCTGAGGTAGGCAAGCGGGGGAGGCGTGTTCCAGAGGCTCCTTATCTCCGAGGTCCAGTGTCAGCTCTGGCCTGGCCCAGTAGAGATGGTATAGACAGGGGACCACAGTGAATTTGCATTTAGATTGGAGACTTCTGCTTCCAGGGCCTGGGGGGAGGAGGTGGCTACCACGGTCAGCTGAGATGCAGGAGAGGAGGGGCCAGGAGCCCTGTCCTGCCAGGGCCACAGGAAGTGGCCTCTGGGCCAGGCCTGGCTGGCTGAGGGAATGGTGGTACAGAAGGCGCTCTGGGCACTTAGCCGGCCCCGACAGCCTGTCTGTCCACTGTCCCAGCCACTCGCCAACATCAGCTGGGAGTTGGCTCTGCCCCATGGGCCTGGGCGCAGTGTTGGAGTGCTGTGCCAGCAAGGGGCAGGACTAGGCAGATGCACCCCTCTGTGACTCTGTGTGACCGTGTGCCATCTAGCCTTACTTACCTCTCAGATTCTGAGCTTCTCTCAGAATGAAAACTGAGGCTCAAAGGGGCCGATAATTAGTCCAGGCCCCCATGAAGCTGTTCCAAGGACTCCCGGGGTATACTCCGGGAGACACCGTTGGTGCTCGGGAAGTAGGGGGTTCATTTGTGCAGAGCCACGGGTCACCCCTGGCTTGGTGGCAGCTGGGAAGTTGCGTTCATTTCAGGCCAGGCTGAGGGTCAGAGCAGGTCTCCTTCCCTTGGGAGAAGTCGCTGCCATTTGTGAGACTGCACATGGGGAAGGAGGAGACGTGAGGACAGAGGAAGGTGAGAAGGAAGGGAAGGGAGGAAGCAGATGAGAGGAAGAAGGAATGAGGGAAGAAAAACAGGGAGCAGATGGAGGGAAGGAGGGAAGGGAAGAGAGGAGAATGAGAACTGTCAGGACATGGGACAGAGGAGTCCTTGACTGGCTGTAGTACGGCATACTCCTCCTCCTCCTGATCTCCCTAGGGCTAGGCTTTCCTGATTTCCAGAGTGGACTGAGCCCTGCTCCTCTCTGGGGGACAGTGATGAGCTCTCTGGGGCTCCACACAAAAGTGATGGACCTGTTAAGATCCAGGTCTCTTTGCTGCCTCTGGAGAGGCCTCTGGCTCGTTTTCTGGGTTCTCCATACCTCCTCCCTTCCCATCCCTCCAGACGGAGGTCTTGGCCCCGTTCCCCTGGCCTGTGGCTGGGCTTGCAGCTGACAGGCCTCCTGGTCCTGGCTCCCTGTCCAGCAGAACAAGCCCTCCCTGTCTGTCACCAAACAGTCAGGACAGCCTGTTCCACCTGGCAGGCTGGACTATTGCCCGGCTTGGTCTCTGACCACCCATGGCGTAGGTTCAGATACTGGGCATAATTCTGTTTTGCTGTGTGGCTTTGGGCAAGACCCTTTGCCTCTCTGAACCTCTGACTCCTCACCTTAAAATCGGCCTGTTGATAGGATCTGCCTCTTGGATTGCTCTCTGGGATCCAGCATGGGAAGTGACTGGCAGAGTGTCTAACTGACATCAAAGCATGTTAGCAGTGTGTTCCTAGGTCTGTCTGCCAGTGCCTATCCTGGCTTCACTGGATGTCAGCTTCAAGGGCCCATCCCATGCTTTCTCCATGAACTCTCTTGTGCCTAGTGTCATGCACTGTGATTGTTTGAACACACACAAGGCTCAGCCCTGCGCTAACACACTGCACTTCAAGGACCTCTATCATTTGCGTGCATGTAACGAGGCAAACACTATTGGATCCATTTTAAAACCTGATGGGCTGGGTAGCATGCTGCTCACCTGGTCCCAGCTGTATGGGAGGCTGGGGGCTGGAAGACTGCTTGAGCTCAGGAGTCTGAGGCCAGTCTGGGTGACGCAATGAGGCACACACACACACACACACACACACACACACACACACACACACACGAAGTCCATTTTACTTGGTGTTCCTCACCTCAAAGAGGAGAATGGTTTTTGTCCCCTTATGGGATTGCTCCCATTGATGAAATGGGGCAAGAGTGATGCTGTGACTTCTGAGGATGTTTCAGAACTACCCATGATGCTTCTGTGTGCATCTCAGGGGACATTGACTCATGGAACTCACGCTACAAAGTCTAGGACCCAACGAGAGGCCACGTGTCATGTTTTGACCAGGGCCTGATCTGATCAAGTGTTAGTTAATAAAGATGGTGGGAAGACAATTCTAGATGATTCTGGTCCCTAACCAGCCGAGGCCCAGATGTTTTGGAATAGAAGAAAGCAGTCTCAGTGTGCTGTGTGTGATCTTCTGACCTCTGAGGATCCAGGAGCATGGGATGATGATGGTCCATAGCCACGTGCCGGGTTGTTTGTTACACAGTAGTATATAACTCTGTTCTGACTCCTTGAAGCTGCACCCAAGCCTAGGAAACGGGGGTTATGGGCATATCCATTTCATAGCCCAGGAAAGGAAGATTCCGCGGTGATTTAAGAACTTTTGAGAGGGGAAGCTAGGGCTTGTGGCCCCGGGAGTGAGCACTGAAGAATCACACACAGGTCGCATCCTGTGGGGCTTGTGGGCCAGGTGTGAAGTGGTTGGGTGTCATATTTAGGGCTCTGAGGGTCCGGAACGACAGGGAAGTAGAGTTGGTGAGACAGAGAGAGAGGAGTAAGCTTGTTTAGTACAGCTGGAGAGCAAGTGTGCCAGCTAGGGGGCTGTCCCCGGCTGGAGACCGGCTCAGGGGCTCAAGAGCTTGCTACACATGAAGCCTGAGTTCTGATCTGCAGCACCTGGGCAAAGCTGGACACAGCAGCAGGTGCCAGTTTTCCTAGTGTTCCTACAGTTTGGGATGGGAGGCCGAAACAAGAGAATCTCGGATGCTCACAGGCAGGCTAGCCTGGTGTACGCAGCACGGAAGAACAAAGAGACCGTCTCAAACAAAGTGGAAGGTGAGTACCAACATGGAGGCTGTCCTCTGACCTGCACACTCACTCACACACAAGAGCACACATACACATATGCACGCATATCATACCTATCACACACTCGACTGACAAAACAATTTTTTTTTTTTGAGGGAGGATTCATTTTGGTTCACCATTGCAGAGGCGTTGGTCCACAGTCACTTGGCTCTGCCAGATCTGGGTCTGTTTACGGTGAGGCTGAGCACTGTTCAAGAGAGCTTGTGAGGAGGCAGAGAGATAGCCCTCCAAGGGGCCAGAGAGAGACACACCTTCAGGGCTCATCTACAGTGACTTATCTCCTCCCACACAGCCCCACCTCCCTGTTCCTATCGCCTCCCAGCCACGCATTCAGATGAGTTCGTCGTCCATGGACCAGTTTGTTGCTGAGGTCTGAGCCCTTGTGATGAAACCCGTTCCCCAAAGTCTTTACACAGGAACCCTCAGGAGACATTTCGGATACAAAACCAGAGCAGTGGGTGAGAAGGGATTGGACAATGTCACCCTGTGCTTGTTTCCTATCTTTTCTCTAGGACAGAAGGGGGGCCTGCACTCGAGGCCAAGGAACTGCCTTGGTAGAGATGCCAGCCAATTCTACCTTGGGTTATGCCCTCAGATAACTAGAGCTGGGCAGTCAGGGCAAGGAGCCTCGAAACCAGTGTAGACAGGAAGTGAAGGCCAGGAACACCCTCTGCTTGAACACCTCCTCGTGGCTCACAGAGTTCCCAGGTTATCTGAGCCAGTGCGTGCATGTTTCACTCCATGTTGGCTGGGAGGGGAAGAAAGCCTGTGCGGGGCAGGGTTGAGTTTAGGGTCTGGGAGGAGCTGAGAAGGCCCAGGTGGCTGCCACAGAGTAGAAGGCATTTGGTAGAGAGAGCCTGCAGAAGGGAGGGGCTGGAATGCCCTGAATAGAGAGCCGAGATGGTGAGCCCCCACCGGGCATCCCTCAGGGGGCCCAGTCATTTCTGCATCTGGGGGTTTCCCAGCCAGACTCCCAAGGGGTGGGGACAGAGCACCTGCTGGCCTGGCACTATGTCCCCCTGCAGACATAAAGCTCCCACCCCCCTTCACGGAGACCTTCTCAGGGTGCCTCCACCTGCACCCAAGCCTGGGCCTAGAGCTGGCTCTGGCAGGCACACCTGGCACTCTGGTGAGCCTGCTGGCAGCCCTGATTTAAGACTCAGGCTGCTGCTCTTCAGGGCCTGCTCCTGGATTCTCCCAGCCAGGACGGGGAGGTCTGAGGAGGACACAGGACCCTATAGCAGGCAGTAAAGAAGACCCCTCCTTTCCAGGCTCTAAAGGTCTTTGGAACCCCAGAAGTTCCTTTCTCTAGCCATCCTTGAGTGGGGGATGTCGGTGACAGGATGCTCACCAAAAGCCTGAGCCTTGGGCAGGAAGCAAGGAAGGAAGGCTTCTTAGCTGCTGGGCTTTGGAATCGTGCATAGAAAGAAGGATTGAGAAGTGCAGCTCAGTGCTATCCTAGCATTCTCCAGGCTCTGGGTTCAGTCCCCAGCACTGCAAACACAGGACGTGGTACTTGGGAGGGGAAGGCAAAAATGTCAGAAGTTCAAGGCCATCCTTAGCTACATAGAGGATTCTGGGCTAGCATAGGCTATATGGCTCCCTGTCTTTAAAAGAAGAAAGGTAGAAATCTCTCTCTGTGTCGCGGGATATTTGTACACTGTGTGAAGGTGTACTGCTGTGGTTGATATAATAAAAAGCTGAACGGTCAATAGCTAGGCAGAACAGATAGGTGGGACTTCCGGGCAGAGAGAGGAAGAGGACGCCATCAAGAATGAGTTGGACACACAGAATGGGAGGGAGGTAAAAGCCACGTGGTAGAACATAGATTAATATAAATGGGGTTAATTTAACTTATAAGAGTTAGTTGAGACAAACCTAAGCTAAAGGCCCAAGATTTCATAATTAATAAGAAGTCTCGGTGTTGTTATTTGGGAGCTGGCAGTACTGAGAAAAACTTGCTACATCTCTCCTTCTTGGCCTCTCTTTTCTCATCTGTATAGTGGGAGAACCAGCCTGGATAAACTCATGATGAAGCCAGACAACCTGGATTTGACTCTCCATTACTAGTGGCTATTTAACCTACCTAAATTACTTGGCCTTTCAGGGTCTCAGTTTACCCATCTATAAAATGGGGGGGGGGACAATGGTAGCATTCAAGAGTTGTGTGAGGACTGAATGGATGAAACTGAGTGTGATGCCTGGTATTTAGGACAGTGGCTGTGGTGGTAAGTGCTTGAGTGTGAACCCCAAGTGTTACTGTTGGAGTCCATAGAGAACATTGCACTGGAAATGCTTGGAGGACAAAACTGAAACTGTTTGTTTGCAAACTTTTTGGTCTTTGTTTTTAACAGAGAAGGTCTGCATTGCTCAAGAGAAATTTTACTCAGAGCCCCAGCTGTTCTCAGGAGATTGGGGGGTGGGGGCATCTCTCCCACCTGCTCCCCCTGTCTCTGTGTCTGCAACCCCCAAGAGAGCTGCTAGAGCACGTTTTGAAAATCCTTGCTCAGTTTGTCTCCTTCAGCTTACAGCCAGGGAAACAGAGATATGGAGAACCCAGGGAATAGACCGTGGTGAGTGTCCTGGCCCAGCTTGGGAGCCTGCTTTTCTCAGTGAAATGCTGGGGCAGAACTGGGAGAAAGAGACCAGAAGCCGCTTAAAGGAACTGGGTGCATTGTGGCGTCAAGTCATCAGCATGCAAATGAGATGCAAATCGATGCAAAACAGCATGTTTTATGCTAATTTGCAGAGTCAAGAGCGACGACATTTTTGGTAATAGGGCAGCAGTCCTGGTCCCTGGGCATTGCCGAACACGCGTCCTTTTTTTCTTTTTTCTTTTCATTACTATGATCGGGCCCATAAATCTTGGTTTGGCTGTAACCCACCCCTTCTCGCCTGAAAGGCTGGCTCCTGTCACCTTCAAGCCCTCCCAGACTAGTCTCTCCTAGTCTTGCCTGGGCTCAGGGTCAGGCTTGGGCATCTAGTTAGAGAACCAGGGCTCAGGAGCCACTAATCTGAGTTGAGGATGAGCTGGCCAGTCTGGCCTGGAAGCCGCTTCTGAAGGGAGGGTTCTGGGCACCTAGGGTTACTGAGGCTTCCTTGCCATTGTGTGATTATCCTGCCAGGCCCTGGAAGGAAGCTCGTGCTTTTGCTCCTGTGGGCACCCAGTACCTGGGCCTCAGGTTCTGGATGTGTCTGAACCTGCACCTAGGGAGCTGCAATATCCCTGGTGGCCAACCTGTGGTCTGTGAACCTCTGGCTCGGAACCAAAGGGGGCTCTCCACTCCTTTCGGAGAAAGCAATAATCTCAAAACTAACAGGATCCCAGCCCCTCCCGAGCCCGAGCTGTACAGTGTGCTTCTGCTCTTGCTGTAAGGTGGGCGTGGAGGAGGATGAAATGGTTTGTGCAGGCAGTTTTTCTCTGGGGCAGAAGCTGCTGTTATAGGACGGCAGGACTCTCCCTGGGCCCACGGAGCAGCTTCCAGCTTTACCTGAGTCCTGAACTCCAAGGGCAGTGATGGGTGAACCCATGCGGCACCTCATACCTTCCCCTCTTCCCCCTGTGCCTAGCTGTGTCCTCCTTACTGATTCCTATAAAAATGATCCCTCCTTGCTTGCCTGCAAACTTTCCTCTCTTCCGTGAACCTTCGAAGGAGGCCAGACAAAGACAGTCCCACTACCCATTCTTTGTCTTGTGGCCAATTAGCTGAGATTAAAACTCTGTGACACTCCTGAAAAGATTTAGACAAAAAGATAAACATTTCCCTTCCAGCTAACTGCTGGGGACCACCTCCCTTGTTTACAAGGCAAGCCCATATCTGAATCTCCACCTGTAACGCTGCTGCCTTCTTCTGTCAGGGCTTAAGGCAAACCACCCAGCCGACGATCGGACCCGGGGACCTGGGGTGTTCCCCTCCCTCTCAATAGCGTGAATACTATCGGCGTCCCGGCTGTGGCGTGGATTTCCTCTTTGCCAGCTGCCACTTAAGGCTCTGGACCAGATAAGAGCTCAGTGAGCTTGGGCTTTCTCCAGGCATCTGAGTGCCTCCGGTCCTCTACGAAGCGCATGCTCTAGGCTCTGCCTCCTCACTTTGTCAAGGAAAGGGACCAAGCCAGGGAAACGCTGGACTACTCGGAGCAGAGGTCTCAGGGCAAGGCGTGCGCACCAGAACGCCACCTTTGTGCGTCCGGGAGATGTGAGCCGGTGCTCGGCAAAAGCCCGAGAGCTGCCTGGGGACGCTCTGAAGGAGGCAGAGGAAGCGGGGTGGGGTGGGGGTGGGGGTAGAGCGCAGATCTGCAGACCTCGACCTCCTCGCTGCGGGGAACCCCGGGTCCCCACAGCCCGCCTCGGGATGGCACCCTGGGCACCCTCCTCGCTGCCCCCTCCCGACGCCCGCCTTTGATTGCAGCGAGCTGCGCGTCGCGGAGCAAATTAACTTTTTGCACAC
This sequence comes from Peromyscus maniculatus bairdii, assembly GCF_049852395.1. NCBI lineage: Eukaryota > Metazoa > Chordata > Mammalia > Rodentia > Cricetidae > Peromyscus > Peromyscus maniculatus. The sequence continues at coordinate 129,853,472 of NC_134855.1, read as the reverse complement.
TTCATTATGCGCCGGCCCGCGTCCCTCGGGGCCGCCGGCCCGCCCCCGCCCAGGCCGACAACTTGATTGGGCAATTAATCTTCGCGGGCCGCGGGCCCCCGCCGGCCCGGGCCTTTGTGCGGTGATCGCGGGCCGCGGGCCCGGCCGGCCGCCGGGTCTGCTCGCACTGATAAGGGCGCCCGCGCCGCCGCCTTTGTCATGCGGGGAGCCCGGCCGCGCCGTCTCGCACCCCGTCAGCGCGCCCCCCGCCCCTTGGGCTCGGTCCATCTGTCGGAGCCGCGCGATGCCCCCCCAGCCGCCGGGCTGGGGGAGGGGTCCCGTGGGCGGGCAGGGAGCCAGCACCCCTCCACCCGGCGCCCCATGTGTCAGAAGCGTTCCCCCCTCCCAGAGACACGGGCGCACACGCGCGCGCACACACGCGGGGGCCGCCCAATTAAACAGCGTGGTAATGATGAGGGGGAGGGCGCCGCCGTTTGCGCAGCTGGGGAGGGGAGAATCCCAGCAGGGGCCAAGAGCGGAGAATCGCTGCTCCCCCCTACCCTTGCACCCCAGGTGTGGCGCCTGGTTAGTGGCCCCAGTGGTTGGGGCTGGGGAGGGAGGGAGAGAGAAAGGGAGGGTCTCTGGGAATTTGCCCGACACTTCCGTCTCTTTGTGAGTTTCTTGGGGCTCTGCCAGAAGTTGACACCCCTCCATCACGCTCTCAGCTACCACCCTCTCCACCCCCACCCCCCACCCCCACCCCCGCTCCGAGAAAGGCAACTGTGTGATCCAGGTGATACAAGGAAGCAGGACAAATTGCAAACTATTTCAGGAACGAAATAGCAAGGCCACTCTTGCCGGTGGCAGTGATGGGATCAGACATGTTGGCACAGAGCTGGGGAGACTGCAAATGTTCATGTGTTAGCTCCTGGAATCATCTGTGGTTTCCCGTGAACCATGCGGGTGGAACTCCTTGAGTTTTACTGGCACTTGTGCTGGTGAGGTACAGGGAGACACTTGGCTCAAAGCCGTGCGGGTCAGTTTGGTGTAAGCTGCCCAGTCCAGGTCCTGAGCAACATGAGGATGTGGGTGAACTCCAACTTCTACTGATTTGGGGGTGTTGTGACGTCACGGGTCCTGCTTGCTATGTACAAAGCTAGGAAAATCCACTCAGCTCCAGAGCAAAACAGGTTGGGTAGCTTTTTGCCATGAAGTCTAGCTACTGCCACTAGGTGATGGGGACAGTCATAGGCAAAGTGATTGCCATAGGCCGTCCTCAGATTCAGGGACACAAAGTAAAATCAGCATGTGAGATGCAAGATGCATGATCCTGGGTGATGCAGGCTGTAGACAAAGAGGGGGGTGGCCGGAGTCCACCCTGGTGCCACTGGTGTCTTAGTGTTAGGGCTGTGAGGGCAACACTCCTGGGTCTGGAGACCAAAGGCCACTCTGACCCTGGACAGCTTCCTCCCTCTACCCCGAGGCCTGAGCTGCCAGCCAGCCAGTTCTGTAGCCAGAGGGCTGGGTCCCTGGGATGATGAGCAGGCCTCTCCCTGGGTCCCTGAGGAGGTGGTAGAGAGAATGGTTCCCTGTGATAATGACAGCCTCCAGCCTTGCGTGACCACGATGCCTCATAAGCCTATAGTCCAGAAGGGGCCCAGTGAACAGAAGCTGAATTAAAATGGAAAAATACAGCCTCCTTCCCCCTCCTCCCCTCCCCCACTACAGCCCTCCTTCCAGGCTTCTGGAATCATGTAGAGCCTCAGCCCTTCAGTCTTGCTCAGCTGGGTCAGCTGAGTGGACACTTCCTTACTGGTACTAAAATTAGGGACACACTAGCTGGGCAGAGTGTGCACACCTTTGATCCCAGCACTTGGGGGGCAGAGACACATGGATCTCTGTGAGTTCAAGGTCAGCCTGGTCTACATACTGAGTTCCAGGACAGCCAGAGCTACATGGTGAGGCCCTGTCTTGAAAAACAAACAAACAAAAGAACCCCCAAAAGTTAGGGATACCTAGGATGAGCAGATGGGGTACACAAAAGGACCATTTGGTTTTCTCCCCAGCCCTACCCAGCACACACCAGGCTTAGATTCCTTACCAGCTCTTGTCCTCAGCCCTGATGTTCTGTCTCTAAACAGCCCTGAATCCTAACATTACAGGCTTCTGGCTTTCTAGAATTTTAGTATCCTATGTCTCTTCCACAGACATTCTAGAATACAGTGATTTTAAACTGTATGTTCTAGCATTTGGAGGCTATAGTATGTATCGGTGGGATTCCCCATTCAAATAGCGAAGAGAAGACAGGATCACGTGGCAAGAGCCTGAAGAAGAGCAACAAATATTATTTCAACCATGTTTTTACTCCACAAGTATTTTTGGTTTTTTGCAAGAACACAGTTTTTTAAACCCCCCCCCCCCCCCCCCCGAGACAGGGTTTCTCTGTGTAGCTTTGCGCCTTTCCTGGATCTCGCTTTGTAGACCAGGCTGGCCTCAAACTCACAAAGATCTGCCTGCCTCTGCCTCCCGAGTGCTGGGATTAAAGGCGTGCACCACCACCGCCCGGCAAAACTTTTATTTTAAATGACATGTCTATGTGTGGTTATGTGTATGTGAATGAACTGTCCTTGGAGGCCAGAAGAGGGCATCAGATCCCCTGGAGCTGGAGTTACAGGTGGTTGTGAGCAGCCCTACATGGGTACCGGGAACTTAACTCTGGTCTTCTCCCAGAGCATCAAGTGTTCTTAACCACTAAACCACCTCTCCATCCCCAAGAACACCTTACCCTTCCCTCAGTGTTTTGTTTGTTTGATTCCCAGGTGTTTGTGGCACACACCTTTAATTCCAGCACCCTCTAGAAGCAGAGGCAGGCAGGACAGCCTGATCAACACAGTAAAATGAGATTCCAGCCAGCCAGATCTACACATTGAGACCATGTCTTAAAAAGAAAAGAATTATTATTATTTTTTTTTATTAATGGAGCTGGAGAGATGGCTCAGCAATTAAGAGCACTTGTTGTTCTTGCAGAGGACCCAGTTCAATTCCCAGGACCCACATAATAGTTCACAACTCTCTATAACTCCAGTCTAGGGGGATCCAATATCGTTTTCTGGCCTCCCTACTTACCAAGCACTCTGTGTGGTGCAGGCAAAACACTCATATACATAAAATAAAAATAAGTTTGCAAAAACCGGTTGTATTTTCATTTCTCTCTCTCTCTCTCTCTCTCTCTCTCTCTCTCTCTCTCTCTCTCTCTCTCTCTCTCTCTCTCTCTCCGTGTGTGTTTATGTCATGTGTGTGCAGATGCCCACAGAAGTCAGAGAAAATGTTGGATCCTCGAGAGCCAACTGGTTGTGAGATGGGTACCAGGAACTGAGCTCATGCCTCTGGAAGAGCAGTAAGCACTCTTGACGGCTGAACCATCTTTCCAGCCCTGCAAGAAAGACAGGGTTTCCCTGTGTAGCAGTCCTGGCTGCACTGGAACTTGCTTTGTAGCCCAGGCTGGCCTCGAACTCTGCCTCCCGAGTGCTGGGATCAAAGGCATGCACCACCACTGCCTGGCCCGAGAGCACATTTTGAAAAACATAATTTTTTATTATTTCATAATACACAAAATGTACCTTGATCACTTTCCCCTCCCATTATCTTCTCATCCTTCTCCTTGTTTGTGTGATAAATTATTATTTTTAAAAGATTTTTCTTTTATTTTTTTTTTTAATTTTATGTGTATTGGTGTTTTGCCTGCATGTATATCTGTGTGAGGGTGTTGGATCTCCTGGAGCTAGAGTTACAGACAGTTGTGAGCTGCCTGCCATGTGGTTGCTGGGAACTGAACTCAGGTCCTCTTAAAGAGCAGCCACTGCTCTTAACCACTGAGCCCTCTCCAGCACCAGTAATTTTTTTTTTTTTAGAGACAGGGTTTTTCTGTCTATCATTGGCTGTCCTGGAACTCACTTTGTAGACCAGGCTGGCCTCAAACTCAGAGATCTGCCTGCCTCTGCCTCCTGAGTGCTGGGATTAAAGGCGTGCACCACCACTGCTTGGTCAGTAAATTATTTTTAAAGACATTGAAATGATTAAAAAACAAAAACAAAAACAAAAAATAACTCACATGGCTACTCATGTATTGACATTCCTCATGATCCCCATTCTCTGTGGAGATGCAAGATTTTCATCTGATCTCAATTACTTCTCTATTTCCTTTGCCATTTCTTGTACAGACCAATTCTTTTAGCTTTTCTGTCTGAAGATACCTTTATTATCTTCAATTCTGAAAGATACAACTGTAGATTGGCAGATTTTTTTTGTTGTTGTTCTTTAAAAGATGTTGCCGATGGTGCTGGAGAGATGATACAGTGGGTAAGATCACTGGCTGCACTTCCAGAGGACTTGGGTTCAATTCCCAGCATCCACGTGATGTTTCACAATCATCTCAAACTCCTGTTCCAGGGGATCTGGTGCCCTCTTCTGACTTTTGAGGGCACCAAGCACGTGTGTGGTGCACACATACACGTGCAGACAAAACATTCACACATAAAAATGAGTCAAAAAATCTTTTAAAAAAAGATGTCGCTCTGCTATTTTTCTCCCACATAAGTGTGATGGTGCACACCTATAATTTTAGCATTCAGGTGGCAGAGGCGGGCAGTATTGTTGTGGAGTATTAATTTAACTAGACAAAGATGTGTTACATTTGTTTATGTTGTGAAATATTACTTTAGGTAAAGATGTGTTACATTTGTTTATATTGTGAAATATTACTTTAACTAGGTAAAGATGTGTTACATTTGTTTATATTGTGAAATATTACTTTAACTAGGTAAAGATGTGTTACATTTGTTTATGTTGTGAAATATTACTTTAACTAGGTAAAGATGTGTTACATTTGTTTAAGCTCCATTTGTTTAATTATCTAAAGATATATTGCTGTTTCACCTTGCCTGCCTAAGGCACCTAATTGGTCTAAGAAAAAGTTGAATGGCCAATAGCTAGGCAGTAGAGGGACAGGCAGGACTGGTGGGCAGAGAGGATAAGTAGGAGGGGGTATCTAGACTTGGGGAAGGGAGGAGAGAATGAGGGAGAAAGAGTGGGGGGGGGGGTCACTCAGGGTCAGCCAGCCACCAGCCAGGCAGCCACAGAGCAGGCAGTAAAAGCAGGACATACAGAAGGAAAGGAAGGTAAACAGCTCTGGGGCAAACGTAGATGAAGAGAAACAGGTTAAGTTATAAGAGCCAGTGGGACAAGCCTAAGCTAAGGCTGAGCATTCATAACTAATAATAAGTCTCCCAGTCATGATTTGGGAGCTGGTTGGTGGCCCAAAAGAAAGCCTGTTAGACAGATCTCTCTGAGTTCCAGACTAGCCTGGGCTACACAGTGAGACCCTTTCTCAAGACATTTAAGATGGGGGCGAGTGTGGGAATCTGCTGTCATTCTTATCTGTATCTGTATTTCTATATGTGACAAATCTTTTATTTATTGTTTTAACTTGATGTGTAGGGGTGCTTTACTGGCATGTATGTCTGCGTACCTAGTACATGCATGTCTGATGCCCTTAGAGGCCAGGAAGAGGGAATTGGATCCCTTGGAACTGGAATTACAGACTGTGGTGAGTACTGGGAATTGAAGAATTCTTTGCAAATTTGAAAGCAACAGATGCTCTTAACTGCTTAGCTCACATAATGAATCTTTTAAAACTATTTAAAATCTTTCTACCTTTCTTTCTTTCTTTCTTTCTTTCTTTCTTTCTTTCTTTCTTTCTTTCTTTCTTTCTTTCTTTCTTTCTTCCTTCCTTTCTTTCTTTCTTTTTCTTTCTTTCTTTCTTTTCTTTCTTTCTTCTGACCTATATACTTCCCTCCTGACCTTCCTCCCACGCTCTGGAATTGGACCCAGGGACCTCAGGCTGTTGCAAGCATTCTACCACTGAGCTCTATTCCTAGACCCCCCACCCATCCACAGCCCTTCTTTGACTGGGTTTCTCTGTGTAATAGCCCCAGCTGCCCTGGAACGCACTCTGTAAACCAGGCTTGAACTCAGATCCGCCTACCTCTGATGCCCAGAGTTCTGGGATTAAAGTATGAGCCGCCATCGCCTGGCTTCTAGCCTTTAATATTGTTTTCTTTGTCATAGATTTTGAGCAATTATATCATGATGGCTCATCTTCTCCCCCCAGTTTCTCATGCTTGAAGTTTGTTAAGCTTTTTTACTTTGCGAGTTTGTAGTTTACATCAGATTTGGAAATTTTTAGTCATTCCTTTGCAAATACTTTCCCTGCTTTGGGGACTCTGGTCACATGGTAGCAGGCTTCTCGAGCTGTCCCACAGCTCCTGATATGCTTGTCTTTCCGATTATTTTTCTCTTTGTGCTGAGTTTTGGACAATCTGTTCTGGCTCACTGGCTTCTTCTTGTGTGTTCTTGGCATCTTTTGATTTCATTTTACGTGTATGGGGGTTTTGCCTGAGTGCATGTCTGTGCACCATATGCATGCCTGGTGCCCTCAGGGGTCAGAGGAGGGCATTGGATACCCTGGAACTGGAGGTACAGACAGTTGTTAACTGCCATGGGTGCTGGGAACTGAACCCAGGTTCTTTGCAAGAGCAGAACGGCAAGTACTGAGTCATCTCTCCAGACCCTGAACCTTAAAATAAACTTGTGTTTACGTGTGCCTTTGTATGTAAGAGGACATACCCAGTGCATGCGTGGCCCTTAGAGTCCAACCTGTAGGGGTCAGTACTCTCTCTCCTTCTACCATGAGGGTCCAGAGATGAAAGTCAAGTTGTCACGCTTGCTAGTAAGTGCATTTGCCCACTGAGCCATCTCACTGTCCCCTCCACCCAGTTTTCTAATCTCTTTAGAAGCCTCTCCCTAGCCTAGAGTAGGTTCATCATGCAAACACATCCTTCACAGCCCTTGGCTGTCGGATTCCCAGTGTCCTGGAAACTATCATCTGAAATATGCTGCCTGCCTTTGTGCGTCTGTCTCTAGCAGGAGGGTAACTCCTGTCTCTGCTACTCCATTGTGGGTGGAAGCAGATGTCTGAAGGTGACATTTGATCACCAAGCCGGAAGGAGGTGACAACATGGCCCAGAGTGTAGAACATCAGAGTCCCAGGGGATATGTACCGCAGTGGCCTTGTGTGTGAGCAAAAAGAAAGCAGGATGGCTGGAGCAAGGGATTCTGGGGGAAAGTGGAGAGACAGGCAAAGATATGATAGCTCTCAGAGGCCCTTGTGGCCATGGTTAGGATTTGGTTTCTTCACTGAATGATAAGGGAAGTGTGAGGCTCTGGGCAGAGAAGAGGCATTTGTGACACACGGGATCCGGGCAAGAAGTGGATGGGCAAGAGGGAAAGTGGAGACCCTGTCGGACCCTCAGTGGTACCCAGACATAGGTCCTGTCCAGGGGTCCATAGCAGGGAGGCAGCCAAGAAGGCCCCTGGGTACTGTCAGCATTCTGTGTTTTGATCTGGGTGGGTTCACAGCCCCACCCACTCTGGAAAGCCCCACTGGGCTATGTGTTCCATGCCAGAATTGTATTCTCTTCTACGTGTGCAATTCTTCAATCAAAGAATAAAAGACTGTGCAGTGGCTGAGTGGGTAAGAACGCTTGTTGTGCAAGTGTGAAGACCTGAAATAGTCTCCAGCACCCCAGGAAAAAGCTGGCCAAGGTCTCAGGAGTGCCTGCAGTCTCCGCCCTGGGAGCTGGAGAGCAGACGGGTCCCCAGAACTATGGCTAGTCAGCTTACCTGAAACTTCAGGTTCAGGGAGAGACCCAGTCTCAAAGAGAATGTGGTGCATAATGAGAGAGGAAGATAAATGGCATCCCTCTGACTTCTGCACGGTGTGTGTTGGTGCACAGACTTACATCCACACACCACACATGTACCTTACACACACATATAACTCCAAAATAAAATAAAACTGGAGGGCTGGAGTGTAGCTCAGTGGTAAAGTGTTTGCCTCGTATGTGCAAGGCCCTGATTTTCAACCCCCAGAACTACATAACAGAAATAGTAAAACGGAGACATGGTGACGGCTCGAAGCAGGCCATTTTGTGATGGATTATGCATGTGGTCCAACTTCAAAGATCCCCATAGTCTTTAACAGTCTCAACACTGTCCAAAGTCTTAAGTCTTTTTTTTTTTTTTTTGAGAATCAAGGCTATCTCTTAACTGTGAGCCCCTGTAAAATAAAAAACCAAAACAAAGAAAAAAACCCAAAAACCAAATGATATATTTCTAATATATAATGACACACAGTAAATAATCTCATTCAAAAAGAGAGGAATGGGGGACACAGCGAGGGGAGATTAGGCCAAAGCCCGACACGGGCAGGGTAAACACCAACCCTGCCGCTCTATGTCCAGTGTCTTGGGCTTGTGATGGACTCACCTGGTCTCCAGCTGCCTTGGATGGTATCGCCTCTCCAGCTCTGCCACCTACGGTAAGTACACGTGGCCCCTCTCTTGGTCTGCCTGCACTCGGGGGCTTGGGCTTTCTTTGGTTGATGTCCCACTATCTGACATCTCCAGTATCCCGAAGTCACCACTGCAAATTGAGGTCTACTCCCCTAGTTCTATGTAGCACCCTTTCGGATCTCCTTGCAGGGAATCCCACCTTGTCACACACGGCTTCATCTCAGAGGCTCTTGGGAAGCTTGGTGTAAGCCTCTATGACCCCTCACTCTCGTATCTTCTATGTCTGCAAAATATGATGGGAGTGATGCTCCTAAATTCTGCCACCATAGTCACAGCGGCCTTTCATGTCTTCAAGGCTGCCCTGGAGAAGGAGTTCCCTGGTACCTATTTTGCATCAGAGAACCCCTGTGGTAGCATTCTGAGTTTAGGCTCTCTCCTTTTGAATTAATTTTTATGTCCACAAGTTAGCATTTTTGATGGGTGGGGCCTCACCCTCAGGGGATCGGTTCCCTATTGTTCTAGGGTGGGAATTTCTTAAACAATTAGAGTTGCCTTTACATCTGCCTTACCTGCAACTTTAAATCCACACGCGTTCCGTTCCTTGCCAATCTGCACATTCAAAAATTATCCTTTATTTCGGCTCGTTGCTTTCTCTTACTGCATACCTGGATAAGAGCAGTGAGCAGTAGCCATGACACAACCTGAACGTTATCCTGTTTTGAAATTTCCTCTGCCAAACGAATTAGCCTTTTGAATTTAGTGTCACTTAAGTTCTCAGGATGTGGGCAATCCTTTGTCAGGGTATAGCATGAAGAGCCCTTAGGCCATTTTCCAACAGAGTCCCTGTGTTCCTCTGAAGTTCTGTGAGTCAGACCACCACTGTCAACGTTTCATTCAGCATTCTGGTCTTTCAAGCTCCCACCAGAATTGCCCACTAAGCGTGGCAGCTTTCTACCTCAGCTTCAGACTCTTCCTTATTCCTCCCACAAATCAACACCAAAGGCCTAAGAACACCGTCAGGTGTATCACAGCAACAACCCCACTCCTGGTTCCAGTTTTCTGAATTAGTTATGTTTTACGTTGCTGTGGTCAGCTACTTTGACAGTTAGCAACTTTAGGAAGGAAGGACTTAATTTGGCTTACAGTTTGAAAGGAAAACGTAGCCTCAGGTGGCCCATGGTGGCAGGATTGCGTAGCTGGGACTCCTTAGTTCCTTTCCTCTTAGTGGAGCAAGCAGGAACAGAGAACAAACAGGAATTGGGACTGTATTGAAACTTCCCCAGGGGCCTGCCCTGAGAAGATTCTTCCAGAGTCCTGGGGAAGATGCTATGGCCGGCGTGGGGGTAATCTGAGGGAAAAGAATCTATGTGCACCAGGCTCTTTTGTCCATTTACTTTATTCCTCTGAGATTAAATTCTGTCTACACAGCTTTATTTCTATTCTCAATTTAGCTCCTCTCTGTCCCTTTTCTCCCTGAGTTCTCTCTCTACACGGCTTCCATTCTGTTCTCACACTGAGCTTCTCTCTGTCCCTGCTCTTCCTGTCCTCTCATAGCCCTGAGTTCTCCTGTCGTCGATCTCATCCTCGTCTTCTGTTCCTCTGTCCCCCATCTGTCCTTCCTCCCTTACTCTCCTGACTTGGTTCAAATCCACCTACAATCTACAAAAACTCTTCCTTGCTGCTTTCTCCTTGGCCAAGCCACTCTTACCCGGGTTGGGAATTCTGCCCCAGTTTTCACTGCACCTCATTATGCAAAAAACAAAAAAAAAACCCTTTTGTTCTTGGTCAATTGCTCTGGGAGGCCCCTAGGCCTGTGAGGGGAAGGAGGGTCTGAACTTCATTTGCACAAGAAACAAAGCTCTTAGGCCTCTGAGACAGGCGTTGTCTCTGAAGTGGTGTTACCTAGTTCACATCAGCAGTAGGTCCTAGAAGCTTATACTGTTTGCCATTATGGCCTAGGAGTATGAGTACACAAGAAATTGACAGCAGGAAGCAGCTGAAATATTAAAAGCCGAATAACATGAAATATTCCCTGGTATTTGACTTTTCCTCTGGAAGGATTCCTTGATCCTTCAAGGTATAGCTTTATCATATACAGCTGAATCTCTATTTCATATTCTTGTGACCTGCCGCAGGACTACCTCCCAATCTCAAGGCCTGCCTGAATGATTCACGTTCTCCGGTGAGACTCCACCTCTTAAAGCTTCCATAACCTCCCAAAATAGCAGCACCAGCCACCGTGTATCCAAACACATGAGCCTATGAGGGACATTTCATATTCAAACCGTAACAAACGTGAAGCATTCCCCAAATGCTCGTGTATTAAAGGGTTGCTCCCCACTTCTCAATGATGAGATTGTGAGGGCTTTGACTTAGTCAATGATTCACCAATGGATTCATAATTTGATGACATTATTGTAAAGTGGTGGGAACTAAGAAGTGGAGCTCGGTTAGAAGAAGGAGGAATTGGGAATGTGCCCTGGAATAGGGTACATTAAACCTGGAATAGTCTTCTATTTTTCTCTGCTTCCTGGCTTCTCTGAGGGGGCAGCCCTCTTATATCACACACCCCTGCCCTCTCCATTGTGATATTCTGCCTTAACTCAGGTCCAAGCAATGGAACCGGCTGAACTGGGACCAAAACCAAAAACCATGGGCCAAAATAAACCCTCTCCCTTTAAGTTGTGCATGTCAGGTGTGTTGTTACAGCAGCTGAAGGCTGACATAGCTCGTTTATGTTTGAGGAATCCACAGTGCGCAGGGTGAGGTGGAGCCCCTGGGATTTGAACTCTGCTCTGATTCCTTTTCTGTTTTCAAGGTGCTATCCCTTGAATATTTCCAAGAGGCTATGACAGCTGAGACATGGGTCAGGCACTTCAGGATAGGGGACAATGAGGCCCAGGGAGGTACTTTGCCACATCCCAGTGTCTTTCTGTGCCTGGAGGGGATCTTGTGTGTGGGGTGAAAATGCTCATTGATTTCATTTGACATTAACCTGGGTACCTATTGTGAGTCGGCCCCTCGTCAGGGCACGGTGGTACATGAGGAGGCAGACCGGGGTCTGAGCTGTGAAGCCACACGGATGCAATGGGGGAGTGAAGTGCAATGAGTCCATGTCAGGGCACTTGGAGAGGTTCTCCAGAGGAGGCAGCCTGAGAGGACAGCTGAGAAAGCTGTTCCCGGATGAGAGAAGAGGGGAAACACAGACGTGGGAGAGTTCCCACTGCTTCAGGGTTCTGAGAAAAGACACCAGTCTGGAACACTGAGATAGTTTGGGGAAGGCGTGGTCAGAAACGACAAAGAATATGGAAGATCGTGTTTTAGCCCCAACGCATACTCCCGTTTTTCTGTTCAAAGCAGAGTTATGGTTTACAGGAGACATAGTCTATAGGGCTTTGAAGAAACACTCCAGAGTCTCCTGTCAGCATTCTAACGCCCTGTGCCCCCCTGTGCCCTCTGATAGGCCCCATTGCCCTCATTTCTATGAATCTATGTATCACCACGTGTTCTGTGGCTTTACCTGTGTTACATTACATCTTGCTCCCCCCAGCAGCACTCAGCATCTCCTCTCTCCACCTTTCTTCCTCTGTGTCTTTGCTTGGATTTCCCTCCTGGCTCTATTCTGTCTTGCCATAGGCTATAGCAGCTTCTTTACTAACCAATGGTAGCAACATTTATTCACAGCATACAGAAAGACCATCCCACAGCATCCCCAGATAACTCCCAGTGTCTCAGGTAGCTAGTCTGTGTCCTTTGATAGCCTCCAGTGTCCACAGATAACCTCAGTAACTTCAGATGGCCCACCCTCTGCTCTCAAATCCTCCTTAGTGCTCTCAGACCACCCACAATGTCCCCCCTCACATCCCCCAGAACCCTAAATAACCCACAGTGCCCTCACATAGTCCATTGCACGTCTCCTCCTCATACCCATATCCTTTTCAAGTTCCAATAAAGCTGGTTCTATGGCCAGGCGGTGGTGGCGCACGCCTTTAATCCCAGCACTCGGGAGGCAGAGCCAGGCGGATCTCTGTGAGTTCAAGGCCAGCCTGGGCTACCAAGTGAGTTCCAGGAAAGGGGCAAAGCTACACAGAGAAACCCTGTCTCGAAAAACCAAAAAAAAAAAAAAAAGCTGGTTCTATAACCAGTGGGATTTTATGGGGACAACAGAGTTTGACTTTTAAGGCATTGTGGTTTCTGCCTCAGTCTCTGGGTTTGGTGGCTCTGGGAGGACCAGCTGCTATGCCATGAAGTCACTCAGGAACTGAGACCATACGGTCAGCCAGTACAGACCTGCAAGTCATATAAATGAGCCACCTTGCGAGTGGCTCCTCCAGCCTGTGTACACCAGAACCGCACGGCCACGTCCGTTTGGATTCTTCCCAGAGACATCGGGGAGATGTATTCAGTTGTGTTTGTTGGTATGACTCACTGCATTTGGGGTGACTTGTGATGCCGCGTCAGGTCTCAGGGGCCTCTCCATGTGCCTGTTCCATCCAGTGAGAGTCTGCGGCAAACCGCGGGCCCTTTTAAGAAGTTCAGGTATACGGGGAAGCAAATGGGGTGTGGTTTCAAAGGAACCCCAGGCCTTCTGAAACTGGGTCCCCAGATCCCAGATCCCCACAGGGTCCCCATGGACACTGAACCTCACTGAGGAGTGGCAGCCGCTTCTGCAGACAGCACATAGTAGAAGCTTCTGCAGGTCTTTCGCTTGGCCGGGGCTGCTTGCACATGGCCTTGTCCCCTTCTTCCCTGCACCCTTAGCAGCCTGTCCTCCAGAGAGAGCCGGCAGGTGGCTAGGCTGTAGCTGATGTGTATGGAGTGCGTGTGTGTGTGTGTGTGTGTGTGTGTGTGTGTGTGTGTGTGTGCGTGCGTGCGCGCGTGTGTGTGTGTGTGTGTGTGTGTGTGTGTGTGTGTGTGTGTGTTGCTGTAAGGGAAACAGTGTGGAAGTGGTTTTTTTTTTTCCCCCCTCAAGACAGGGTTTCTCTGTATAACAGCCCTGGCTGTCCTGGAACTCACTCTGTAGACCAGGTTGGCCTCAAACTTCCAGAGATCCGCCTGGTTCCGCCTCCCGAGTGCTGGAATTAAAGGCGTGCGCCACCACCGCCCGGCTGGAAGCTCCAGCTCTGATGGGCACAAGAGACTTACCCGGCCAGGCTGTCCCAGGGACTATAGCTGACTTCTGGCCATGGCCTCCATCTCTAGGAGGATAGTGTGTCAGCAATACATTAGAGAGGCAGCCTCCTGAGCAGACGTTGGGCTCAAGCCCTCCATCGGGGCTCCCAGGGGACTGACTTCATTCTTTGACTTGGGCTTCAGCTTTGGAGACAGTAATTCCCCTGCAAGGCGGTGGCATGGCCCCTGGGAGGTCAACACAAGGCCCTGGCACAGCACCCCCAGTCTCTCACTTGGGGCCCTCCTCTTGTTGCCTGGGACAGCTGCTAGACTACCAGACCCGCTTGTGGAATCCCTGTGTCAACATCTTTCCAAGTGACGTCAACACTGTGGCTGGTTGGGAAGAAAGTGGAGGGCGGGGCGGAGGGTAGCCCCGCCCTCTCATCAAGGAGGGGCTTCCTCTTGCTTCCCCTCTTCTCCCTCCTCCATAACTTCTGCCTTCTGCACCTCCTCTCTTTTCCCACATCTTCCTGGGTTCTCTTTGTCCCCTTCCCTTTCTCGCCCCTTCTCCTTCTTGCCTCCTCTCTTCTTCCCTTGTTCTCCCTCGTCCCCTTTGTCACAGGAGGATCCCAGCTCTGTCACATACAGACTTCGGGACTCTTGGCAATGTACTTCATTTCAAATGCTGCCAGTATCTCTTGTGACCCCCAAGGGGTCCTTCCTGGTCTTCTGTTGCCTCCCTCTCTTCTCATGGTTTGCACACCTGTCTGTCTTGTTTTCCAAGCCCCTCCTCCTGCCTCGCCCTCGAAGTGCCTCCCTGGGCCTGTGGTTTGCCCGGATGGTGCTGGCTGCTCCATCCTCTCACATACCTACAAGGATAGAGCCAGGTGGCTGGAGCGTCTCCTAGGCAACACTCAGGAGCTGTGAACTGCCCTGTGCCCTCAGTGACAGTGTCTCCTGGCTCCTTCTTTGGCAGAAGCTGGGTTTTTTTGTTCTTTTTTTTTTTTTTTTTTTTCTTGTGGGACCTGGCCTGATGGGTGTTTCCTGGCTCCTGACTGATCCTTTAGCCACCCAGGTCCCCTCAACACTCACATGGGAAATTTTCAAGCAAGGGCTGGGCAGGAACAGGCCTGAGAATCCTTGTAGTGTTCCGTGTGCAGATTCTGCTTGTCCTAGCGGTTCTAGGCACCGGGGGATCCTATTGTATTTCATGATAGAGACAGAGCCATGCGACCATGTGGACAATTGCCTAAGGTTGGATGAACACGGTCTGTGATTGCTCAGCTCATGGCTCAGTTCTCTCCACAGTCTGGAAGAGCATTGTCCCCATTTTTCAGATGAAGAGCCAGCGGTCTAGAGAAGGCAAGCAGCTCACCCAGAGTCACACAGACCATGGCTGTCACTCCATAGTCCTGCTTTCACTCTTCCTCCACCTGGGATGTGTGCCATAGGGAGAGGCCTGGAGGTGGGTACAGAAAGACACCAGAGGCTGAATCAACCCCTCCACCTGCTCCCGCTGTCAAGGCTAGATCAGGCGCCCTAGGGGCCGGCCTCTTCTTGTCCTGATAGCTAGACTTGGTGAGGACAGTATCCCTATAAAGCCACACGCTACACAGGATAAAGTGTGCAGCTCGCATACATCTCTGCCTTGTTTTCCCCTTGGTACACCCTGGGTGGCCATCACGCTGGGCAGTCATCCCATCAGCACATACTACTCTGACCTTTACCAGTGTCTTGGTTAAGACCATGCTGTGGTGAAGCACCATGACCAAAAACAACTCGGAAGGAAAGGGTTGATTTGGCTTACATATCCCCAGTCACAGTCCATCGAGGGAAACCAAGGCAGGGATTCAAATAGGGCAGGAACCTGGAGGCAGGAGCTGATGCAGCGGCCATGGAGGAGTGCTGCTTACTGGCTTGTTCCTCATGGCTTGCTCAGCCTGCTTTCTTATAGAACCCAGGACCACTAGTCCAGAGATGGCACCACCCACAATGAGCTAGGCCTTCCCCTACCAATCACTAATTAAGAAAATGCCCTACAAGTCTGCCTACAGCCTGATCTTATGGAGGCATTTTTTTTTTTTTCAATTGAGGTTCTCTCCTCTCAGATGAGTCCGGCTTCTGTTAAGTTGGCATAAAACTAGCCAGCACAGTCGGCATACCTAAAACTCATCCTCCAATCTCCCAGAAGTTCAGCTGCACTTCCTGAGCCCACTTGACAGACCAGGCAAGAACAGTCCAGAGAGGGGAGGGAGGCTTGTGTGCTGGCCGCTCAGAGCCCAGCACTGATAGTGCAGGAAAGAGGGTTGGGGCAGGGGCTTGCCTCTTTTGCAGCCACCTCATGGGAGCACGGAGGTTGCTTGTCGGAGGTCTACCATCTGGTGATGGAGCTGGAGTGTGAATTTCATACATGTCTATAATATGATAAGCCTGTGCTGAAGTTGGTGTTTTTTGTTTCGGTGTTGGGAATGGAACCCAGGGCCTCATGGTTTCTAGGCAAGGCTCTGCCACCAAGCCACACCTCCAGCCATCAGTTTCACTGAACTCCTTAAGTGTGTGTGTGTGTGTGTGTGTGTGTGTGTGTGTGTGTGTGGCGGGTGTGTGTGTGTGTGTGTCGACAGACAGAGCTGTCAGAAGAGATTATGGCAGCCGAGAGTTCAGAAGCAGCAAGGACCGACCAGGGAGGAGAATTCTAAGCGGCATTGTTCTTCCAGGACACAAGCATAACTCACAAGTTGGTGGTGAACGTCCCCAGAGGCTCAGCAGACACAGTGCCTTGGTATGGTACTATAAGGACACACGGGCGGTCTGTCTTTTTAAAACTTCCTGGCTATCACTGTCCCACTTCTCTCAGAGGAAAGACAGCTCATGAACCTCACTGGCCCTCTGTCTGCTCCGCGAGGGCACACAGGGGCCAACATGTGACCACAGACAAGGCAGGGTAGCAGGTACCCAGGATGGACAATCACTGGCTGGGCTGCAGGCCCTGGGCCGGCTACTGGCCGCCAGCAGCGGTGACCTGGCTCGTTTGGCTCACCCAGACGTGAGGTATTCCCCGTGTACTTGTCAGCTGAGGACAGCGCTGGATTCCTGTTCGGTGAGCACTCGCGGACACTTTCTCCGGGCCTGCGGTGCGGACCGAGAGGAAAGCATTCCATGAGAACTCAGGCCAGCCGGCTGATCTCGGGGGGTTCCAGTGCCACCATTAACCTGAAGTTTTGTGGACTCGCAGCCTCGAAGCGGCCCGCCTGCCCTGATCCCCGCAGCTGACGGTGCGGCAGATGGGCCGGCGCGGGTCCCGGGTCCCGTCCAGGTGGCTCGGGCGACTTTCGGCCAGCTGCGGGGACAGGGCGGGTGGGGACCGCGCTTTCCATGACAAAGCCGCCGCAGTGCCTACAAAGGCGCCGCCATCAACGTTTTATTGGTTCCAGTTAATTATCTGCGGCGGGAGGGGCGCGCGGTTCCAGGACGTTAGGCGGTGGGAGGGATCGGCCCAGTCCTGCACAACTTGACTCCGCCTCGGCCTCGCCCCGCCCCAGGCCCCGCCCACCAGGCTCGGCTGCGGAGCTCCAGCGCCCTCTAGTGGGCCTCTCCTCCTTCACCCATTCCGTCACGCAACCACCTGCCGGGGCTGACATAAAAAAGCGCTGGGGGCGGTAACAAGCTGAGAATCCACAAATGGACCACATCGGTCCCAGTCGTATCTGGATCCCTGTTGGCTCCCATATGCACCACGAAAAGATCTGCGCCCAGAGCTCCAAAAGACTTACAAACCAACACTCTGCAGCCAGGTGGATGCCAGAGAAAGTTAGCAGTGGGACCCGAGGACCCAGAACAGGCTCCCAGAGAGGAAGGCGCGGTGAAGGGCTCCCAAGAGCACGCTCAGTCTGAGATAAGACCAGGTCGGGGGAGCAAAGGGAATGAGGATTTGCAGGAAGAAGTCTCAGCAGCAGAGCAAAGGGATTGAAGCCTGAGTAAGACGCCCCCTGCGGAGTCCAGCTTGTTGGGGAGGGGCTGGTATTTACGGCGGGCAGCGTAAGAGGTAGAGAAGATCCATCCATGAAATGGGTAAGGGTATCTGAAAATGTGTTCTGGCAGTGCCGTATGAAGGGGGAGGGCCGCGAAGTCAGGTGTAAACAAAGTGGAGACATCCGTCTGTCTTTCATGCAAATAGAGACTAGAGAGGCAGGCATTCTAAGGTTGGCACATGCTCCACAGTTTAGGGGGCTGGACTCCTGTCTTACTATTCCACCACAAATGACTGTGTGAATACCAGCAGTCACATCTGCACCCTTAGATAGAACCAGTTATCAGAAAGGAGCCAAGCTTGGTGGCCCATACCTGTAACCTTCCTACTTGGAAGGCTAAAACAGGACGATCAAGGCCTCCTTAGTGAAATAGTGTCAAAAAGAAAAAAAAAAAAGATCCGGGTAGTGGTGGTGCACTCCTTTAATCCCAACGGCTGGCCTTTAATCCCAGCATTCGGGAAGCAGAGACAGGTGGATCTCTGAGTCCAAGGCGAGCCTGGTCCAAAGGACAAGTTCCAGGACAGCCAGAGCTACACAAAGAAACCCTGTTTTGAAAAGCCAGAGAGAGATGAGAGAGAGAGGAGAGAGAGAGAGAGAGAGAGAGAGAGAGAGAGAGAGAGAGAGAGAGAGAGAGGATATAGCAGAGTGGTAGGACCATATCTTGTTCTACCTGCTGATCTGAAACTCAGAGAATGTTCTGACACATTAAATACTAATTATGAGAGCAAAGACCAGGAACATGCATTTGGCATCACTGTGCCCCTACTTAAGAAAGAAAAACCTCCCACCCCCTAGGCTGCAGATGGAAGCTGATCCAACAGCAGCTGCTGAGCAAGCCTGAGGACCAGAGCTTGATCTCAGCACCCATGTAAGAAGCCAGCCATGGTCTTGGACGGGTCTGTAAACCCAGCGCTGAACAGCAGTTCCGAGTATCACTGGGGCTTGCTGGCTGCCAGCCTAGCCAAAAACCCAAGCTCCAGGTTCATTGAGAGGCCCTGCCTTAAAGGAAAAAGGTAGAGAGCAAGTGCGTGCGTGCGTGCGTGCGTGCGTGCGTGCGTGCGTGCGTGTGTGTGTGTGTGTGTGTGTGTGTGTGTACATGGAATATCCTTTAATGGTTCTTCCTGGCAGTTGGAACAAAGTCTGGACTCCAAGCTGTCCCCTGTCAGGCATCCTTTGCGGCTTCTTGCCGCTTCCCTGCAGATGGCTCAGCTCTCGGCTCCCGAACACCAGCCACACCCCTCAGCTCCTGGAGAAGCTCCTGCCACTCCACAGCTGGTGTTGGTCTTCGGGCTGGAAGAGCCTCTTCCTCACTAATTGGGACCAACACGTTTCCCGATGCTCACTGTGTTGACCCCAGAAGCTGTTTTAGTGGGGAGCATGCTTCCAGGCCTGTGTCTTTAGGTACCAGCTGCTCCTGTCCCTGGAACACCAGAGCTCCCTTTTCTCCGCCTCGCCCTGGCCTGAGGCAGAAACCTGGATAAAATTTTTATTTGTTTTTAATTTTGAAATGTGTGGTGTGTGAGTGTGTGTGTGTGTGTGTGTGTGTGTGTGTGTGTGTGTCTGTGTGATCATGGGTACATGTGGATGTACACCTGTGCATTTATGTGTGGAAGCCAGAGGTCAACACTGAGCATCTTCTTCTACTGTTTTCCACTGCATTTTTGAGACAGGGTCTTTTGCTGAACTTGGAGCTCACCAATTAGCTAGGTTAACTGGCCAGTCAGCTCTGAGGACTCACAGTCTCCAGCCTCACCCCCATTCCCAGTGTTAGGGTTACAGATGTGGCAATGTCAGAGGAGCAGCAGGTGGCAATTGAAGTTGAAGGTGTCAGCCCGCCAGAAGGCAACCCCCTGGAATCTCAGTTAGGCAAGGCCCTAAGACCCCAGACCCCAGAGTGTCTTTTACTTCTGCTGTGCCTTCTCATGTTGCTGCGGCCATCTTTCTCTGGTATCTGGCATGGTGTGAATGGATGTGGGGAGATCCCCACTGCCTGTACTGAGTGTGTTTATCTCATGGAAACATCTCATTCTACTGGGCATTTTTACCTGTGGGTTATTATGAAGATGACTTCCTCCCTAAGCTGTACTGTCTAATTGATAATAATAATAATAATAATAAAATAATGTTAGTTTATGCGGAGTTTTGATGAATAAAAGTAAATACAAGGAAATGTTAGACAGCTAGGGCCTATGAGTTTCACTTAAGGAGCTGCATAGATCATAGCTCAAGTTAATGATTAAGAGAAACAGTTGAGTCCCAGGATCCAGGCTGGCTCAAATTCCTTTAATCTTAATGTTAAAAGATGCAGTCACATGTTTGGGTGCACATCATTAGCTGAAAGAAAGCCTGCAATAACTTCAGGTTAATTCAGATGTTTTGATAATTGCCTCAGGATGAGAAACCCCAGAAAACACTCTAAAGTTCACAAGGACACATAGCTAAAAGTCAAAGATACAAAGCAGCCAACCATTACCGGCTGATGTATTTTCTTGCTGGGGTTGGTTGATGATCAAAGGTGATTAATTCCTTGTACCCATTTCTGCCCTCAGCTTCCTGATGTAAAAAACTATTGATGAATGGGTGTGTAATTCGAGAGTCTGCTTAAAGGGCAAAGGGATTTATTAAGAAAGGAAAACTCACAAGACAAAACAGAGGAATTATCGCAGGGTCCTGGAAAAGGTGAGGCTGGTCCCAGGCTGTTCTTTGGCCTGAGACTGTCCCAGCATCCAAGTCCCATGAGGGAGTGAAGAGGGCGGCTTAAGTGTATCTAAGGTCTTAAGGGTAGCCCCAAGCCACGCCCCGGGGCAGGTATATAGGGCAGTTACCCGATACATCTCTAGGGGTGGTACCTCAAGGTCATAGAACAGCTATCCACTACAGGTGTGCACCCTAAAGATCTAAAGTACAGTTCACTGGTTTTTATATATAGAAGTTTAGGTTTATGATTCCTTTAAGATTCCTCATAAGATTAACTTTCAAGATAAATAGTAAAATGATTGATTCTTTTTTTGTAACCGCAATATGCAACCTACTAACAAAAGAGTTGCTGTGAAAAAAATACGTTTTTACCTGTACTGTGTAGGAATTTAGCAGAATCACTGTATGGGGTAGATATTAGAATGAACAGCTGATTTTTAGGAATACTTTGACCTTGAAGAATCCTTGTGGAAAATAGTGATTGTTTTGCTGAAGGGACTTTGCAGCCCTCCCATGCTTTTGGTCACAAGACACCTCAGACACATCCAACCAAGGCTCTTATATTATTGTTTATTGTACACGATACATAATAAAGGACTAGTCATGGAGGCATGTGATGCTCTCCTTCAGTAAGACATGTAAATTAAGATTAGTGACCATGGTATGAGGAAATACTTTGTGTAACAATCAACAAATACACCTTTGTATGGCTGTTTAGGCTTCATTGTTATTTATTTGTCAGTGTTATTTACTGGGCATGAGAAAACAGAGGTACAATGGAACCCACTATCAGAGTTTTTATTAGGGAAGGGAAAGGGTGGAGGTGGATAGGCCTCCTGAGAAGAAAGGTGCAGGGTGGAGAGAGAGAGGTGCACCCTACACCTCTGGCAAGAGGAAGAGAAAGCGGGGAGTGGGTAGAGTCTCCTTTTATAGGTCACCTTGAGCATGCATATAGGGGCTTACGTAGCATGTGCATAGATTACGTGACCACGCTGTGCTGTGCACAGATCACATAGGACATAAGGCCCTAGAGTTACTAAGCAATTTACCTGACTGCTGAAGCGCAATGCAGTCATGGGATTCCAGAAGTGGCTGGGAATAATAACATTCAGTCCATTAGAAGAGGCTGGACCTTCCTGCTGTCACCTGGGCCTTAAAATTTCATCTTGGAGTGCCTTTTTTCTTTAACCAACAGTGGAAGAACACAGAAAGAACATGGAAGAATAGATAATAAAGAAATCATCAAGAGAGAGGGTGTGTCTTTTTCCCTAACCCCCTCAGATAAAAAAAAAGTTTAGTATGCACTGACTTCGGAGGGGGGGGTCCCCCAGGCAGTGATACAGATGCACACCATCATGGCCAGCTTTTTTTTTTTTATGTGGATGTTAGACATTCAAACTCAGGTCCTCCTGCTTGTGAGGCAGGCACTTCATCCACTGACTGAGTTATCATAACAATCCCAAATACTTTTTTTTTTTTTTTTAGGTGGTGGCCACAAACAGAACCCATCTCATGACAAGAAGAGATGCTCACATCCTGACCCTGCCCCCCTAGCATGCAGCCTTATTTGAAAATAGAGTCTAGGCAGAAGCAATCGAGTAGTGGTGATGTGCTCACACTAGAGCAAAGCAGCCCTCATCCAAAGACCGACACACTGACAGGAGAGGCATTTGGACAGACACGGCCATATTAGGGGACACCATGTGACAGTGGAGGCAAAGATGTGAATACTGGGTCTGCAAGCCAAGGGAGGCAGAGGCTGGCCCAAAGGCAGAGGCTAGCCTGCAGCCCTCACTGCCAGGAATAAACTGGGGGGGGGCTTTTCCAGGGGCTTTCAGCGACACCCCGAAAGTTAAGAGGAGTCTCAGCCTCTGACCTCTGTGCTCACAAAGATGCATCTTTTTGTAGACTGAGCACAGCTGGTAGTCAACTGAGCCCTGGGAAGTCGACACCACACAGCCGGGGTAATACTTGGGCCCGGTCCAGGAGAGTGCTTTTGACACATCAGTGCATTCCAGATGACCGCCCTCCTGCTTTCAGGGTGGATAGTGTCTCCAGCCTCCTGGAACTTGAAAGCAGAAGAGGCCACAGAATGGTGGCCTGTTGTTGCTGTGGGCACACCCCTTTGCCCTTGCCAGACTTTCCCTTGGCCACGAGCAGAAGAAACGTGGCTTGTCAGGGACTTGATGGTCATACCGTAAGGAGGGCCAGCACTGACTCTGCCACTTCCAAATAGCCAGGGACAGACCCACAGGGGACAGGGGATGTAGCCAAGTCAGTAGAGTACTTGCCTAGCATTTATGAAAGCCTACATTTGATTCCCAGCCCCACATAAAAACTTCAACAGGAGTTAGGGAGGTGACTCAGTGGATAAAGCATTTATCCCGTAGATATGAGGACCAAAGTTTGCCTTCCAAGAACCAATGTAAATGCTGGGTAGGCAAGGTAGCATGCCTTCAGTTCCAGGCACAAGCAGGCTAGCTGGACTGTGCATATCGGTGAACTCTGGGTTCAACTGAGAGGCCTTGCTTCAATGAACAAGGTGGAGAGTGATGGAGGAAGGCATCAAATTTCATCAAACCTCATGCCTTCGCACACATGCACACGTCTGCACACACGCTGTGCTCTCACAGATGCACATACTCACATATACAGGCTCTCCGCACACACACCACACATAAACACATACCGCAACAATTCCACCGGCCGGGTGTGGCAGCTCACACCTGCAGTCTTAAGTGAGCTGGAAGCCAGGATGAGGTAAACATAAACAGCACAGGTGGCAGGGAGTGATGTAGTTGAGGAGAACCTCTAGGACGAGGTGGCATGTCATGGGACCCTGCAGGAGGACCAGGGGCCACTTGGTGAACTTGAAAGATATTGGATGGAATTCTGATGATGGAGGTCACATGGCTGGAGTTTGGGGGCAATCCCCAGGGGTGAGCCTATAGTGTGGCTGCTGCAGGCAGTCCCTTGGCTGAGGCCGGCTGGCAGCCGACGACAGGGACAGCCTAGCAGCTGATAGACTGCTCTGTAACTGTGATGAACTACTCAGTCGCCTCCCTGCTCCACTGAGGATGCTGTGTGACAGCTGCAAAGTGGAGTGGAGAGGCCAGGAAGGGGTTAATGGCTTATGCTTCCATCTGAGCCCTGCCGATGATGGGGGAAGGGCGGGCCTCCGGTGAGAGGTGTGCATCAGCTGGGCCAAGTGAGTGGAGGGGACAGAGGCCTTGTCCCTGGGGACGGAAGAGGCCTCACTCTGCTATCATTTTCCTCTACAGCACCATCCTTCCCCTCCCCCGCCAGGCTAGCGCATCCCAGATGACCACCCTCCTGTTTCCAAGGTGGGCAGTGTTTCCAGCCTCTTGGCACTCAGGCAGGACTCGGGAGAGGCTAGGCACAGTGGCATGTCGCTGCGGTGGGCACAGCATTCGCCATTGTCAGATTTCCCTCGGTCACTAGCAGAGGAAGCCATGGCCCATCAGCGACTTGTTGGTTGTTCTGTAAGCAGGGTCAGCGCTGGCTCTGCCACTTCCCAATGGGAACCCTGGGGACAGGCCCACAGCATGGCAAGGGTACAGACTAGCCACAGTTCACACATAGAGTCGGCCCGTCACCCAGGAAAGTGCCCCATGGCCACTCCAGTCAATGTCTGTGATTCCCTGCTACACTAGGGTGGATAATGGGCTTCCAAAGAAGTCCAAAGTTCTGATCCCTGCATTCAGTTAGTGTGACCCTATTTGGGAAATGGATCTTTGCAGGTATAATTAAGGATCACAACACGAGGACTGTCTAAGGAGACCTTCGTTGCCATCACAAGTGCCCTGGTAGAAGGGGGGCAAACCCCCAGAGGGCGCGATGTGACCACAAAGGCAGATATTGAAAGAAGTGGGGATGTGGTTTCAGGCCAGGGAATGCCAAGAGCCACCCAAAGCTGGCAGATCCCTTTTCGAGACTTTGGACCACACCCTGGCATCCCTGCACGGTGGGGTGAGATCTCCAGCAGTATTGATCTCCAAGCGAAGAGCCAAAGACTCAGGCTGGCCGGAGAACAACACCCCTCAAGATCCCCTGTGCTGACAGAATGGTAGACACAGGAGAAAGTAACCCGCCCTGGATAAAGCTAGCACCTCCTCCCTGACCAGGTAACATGAGAAATGTGAGCGAGCCAGTACTGTAAGGTGGTTGAGGGCACTCAAAACTCCATGCCAGCTAGCCTTTTTCCTTTAGGCTGGGACAGTGCAGGAAGTGCATCCAGGGTCCCACGAGCATTCCCAGGCCCGCCTCTGAGGCTTCTGAGAGGGAGGAGGGAGGACGGGTTCCTGACTGGCTGCCTGACTCCCAGGAGATGTTCAGAACAAGACTGGGTAAGGTAAGGCTAGGAGAGTGCACCTAAAGCTGTTCAAAGCCTCGTTGAGGAGAGATGTCACAGCAACGAAGAGTGACATGTACACACCACAGGATACTGCTTGGTCTGAAATGGGAGGGAATTCTAATATGTGCTACGTGTGGACAAACCCTGAAGACATACAGGCAAGCGAAAGAAGCTAACTGCAGGAAGATAGACACTGCATCCTTCATTCGTGGGAGGGACCAACAGTGCAATTCAGCATAGCAAGTGGAATGGTGGTTGCCAGGGGCTGGCTGAGGTCTACTGAGGAGTCAGTGCCCAGAGTTTTTGTCTAGAAAGATAGGAAAGATTGGGAGATGGATGGTGACAGTTGTAACAAGGTAAATTTACTTAACTACACCAAAGTGGACACACTTAGAAATGGCTAAAGTGTGGCGCATTTTTTTTTTTTTACAATAACAATAATAAATTGAGCTAGAGAGATGGCTCAGAGGTTAAGAACATGTATTTGTATTGCTCTTGCAGAGGACCCAAGTTTGGTTCCCAGCACCCTCGTTGGGCACCTTACAACTGCCTGTCAGAGCTTCAGGGACTCTGATGCCCTCTTCTGGCGTGCAAGGGCACTGCACTTATGTCCATAAACCCACCCACAGAGAGAAATACATACATACTTTTAAAAATCTGGAGGAGGAGGAGGAGCAGGAGGAGGAGGAGGAAACATTTTTTTCTCCAAGGCAGTTGGTTGGTTCCAGGGTGGCCCCCACATTCTACACAAACCGTGGTTCAGGCCTGGAACTGTCTACATGAGAGCTAGGGCCACCTTGTGAAATGGACGCATTCACTTCCGAGGCTAACAAACAATCGTGGTCCCCTCTGTCAACCGCTGCTCTGGGGAAGGTGACATCATGGCAGAGGACACACCTAGAGCTGGTTTGGAGTAACTAGATGATAAATAGGACCACACTCCTGAGTGGTGGAGAAAGAACCCTCCATCTTCCGTAAGACTTTGGGCAACAGCAGAGGTCTCATGAAAACCCTGAAGCTGTAAACACTGATCACCAGGAATGGTTCCAGACATGAATGCTTGCCATTGTCTTAAGTTGCTGGAGTTTGGCATTTGACAACTGATATCTTGATGTGGGATATCAACACATTTGATTACCTATGATGACCACTTCTCCCATCCCCATACGTCAGATTCCTTCAATCCTGTCATCTCCTCCTTTACTATGTAGTCGGAGGCCACGTCCTCTCTCCCTTCTGAAAAGCCACCACCATGCTCCTTTGGCCCTTGCCTTGGCCTCCTTAAAAAAAAATTAGATTCACTCATTATATTTTTGTGTGAGTGTTTTGCCTGCATGTGGGTATGCTCACAGGGGTCAGAAGAGGGCATCCGATCCTCTGGAACTGGAGTTATGAACCAACGTGTGGGTGCTGAGAATGGAACCCGGATCCTCTGCAAGAGCAACAAGTGCTCTTAACGGCAAAACCATTTCTCCAGCTCCTTATCTTGGCCTCTTGATGACGTCACTCTGGGTTTCCATCACTCCAGCCTGTCCTGTTTCTGTCCCTGCCCTGGGTAGATCTGTGGGAGTGTAGGGGAAGGGATTACCCATGGGCCCTTGGGCTGCAAGGACAAGGTACCTGTGGGAAGCAAAAGACCTTAGCAGGGTCCTTACAGGAGAGACCTCCCCTGACCCTCACCAGAGATATGACTCCCAGGGTAGCCAGGGATAGTGGTGTCATGGAAGAGGAAGGGATGAGCTTGTGCTTCCGTTCACACAGAAACACCCAAGGGATCACAGGTTAGAGGGTTAGATTGGGGGATGGGGTGGGGTCCTGAAGAAATTACATCAGTGATGGCTGGGGGTAGATCAATTTCAGATGTGCCATGCACTTGCATGTAACTTAGTACATGCAGGTCACTTCCTCACCTCTAAAATACGATTCTAATTGTAAATGAAGTCTCTTTCTGGTAAAGCTGGTCATGCTGAAGGGCCTCTCTGAGCCTCGAGGGATTCCACCTGTGAAGTATCATCTCCAAAACCTTCTTCTGAGCTTGCAGGACCCCAGCTCATACCCGCCAGTGGCTTTTTGCCTACCTTGCCCTGCTTTTCGGGTAACAGCGACTCTCGATGGCCACATTCCACCTTGCATCCAGCGCCGCCCAGTGGGAACAGGTTGGCAAGGGGATTGCCAACGAGAGGGCTGTGTACAAGCTCACACACTCGTGCCCATGCTCACACACGCGTGCCCACAGTCAGCCAGTGTTCCGAACAGCCTGACAGTTCACCATGCGGTCTCCCAGAGCTGGGTGTGGAGCTGGGGGTAGACTCCACACCTCCTGTTGACCTCCACTCCAGATGCCCTGGTTCAGTGACCTAGGGAGAAGGCCCTTCACCCTCCAGAGTGCTAGATAGCAGAGCAATGGACACAGGACTCCAGTCCCCAGGCTGGTCTCTGGCTTTGCCCCCCACCCCCAAACCAGGAGGAAAGAGCCTTGGAAATTTCTAGCCCATTTATTCTAGTGCTTGGAGTTTTTGGAACTTTAGATTCTAATAAAAATAAACAAAGTTCAAAATCACCTAAACCCCTTTAAGTGCCTTCTCTGTTTGTATGGGCAGTTTCTGTCCTTTGAGGTAACTGTACACACATTTACAGATGGGCAGTATGTGACAGCAGTTCCTCACCTGGGGACACTGTCATTTCAGATCTCACTCTCTCCCATAGCTGTGTGGGTTTCTGAGGAGGGTTCCCAATCCCCACAAGCTCCTGAAGAGGGGGTGTCCACCACCACATGGTATCTGAAAAGGGAGTCTCCACTCGTGCACTCCTGAAGAGGTGCCTGCCCCATCTGGCACATGCCTGGTGAAATCACACAGGAAAAGATCCCCGATTCCCCTTGCCTCTTCCTGGACCTGAAGATGCTCAGGATCCCAACAAGGCTGCTTCCACCAGCCAGTCTCAGGAGATTTCTTGCATCTTCTCCTATAACCCTTCTTATGTCACAGGGGGTAGCAATGTTACATCACCCTTTTGTTGCTGAGTTGGACTGACGGGGCTGAGATCTGGTCACCTCACTTCAATCCCCAGAACCCAGAGAGGAAAGAGCCAACTGACCTCCCACATCTGTCCTCTGACCTCCCACATCTGTCCTCTGACCTCCACCTGTGCACACATCTGCACACACACACACACACATACACACATACACACCATACAAAAGATGTAGCATACAAACAGAAAGACAGTCATGGAAAGAGAAGCATCTTGTTAGGATAAAAGGGTCAAGCCAGTCCGGCATAGTGGCACACACCTTTAATCCCAGCACTCAGAGGCAGAGGCAGGTGGATCTCTGGGGGTTTGAGGCCAGCTGGGGCTACATAGAGAGTTTCAGGCCAACTAGGGCTATGTAGAGAGAATTTTTTTTTTTTTTTTTTTTTTTTTTTTGTCAATCCATCAGGAAGACAGACAAGTTGTAAACAGATGTGCACCTCAAAGCAGAGCCCTAGAAGAGGCAAAGCTGAAGTGGGCGGAGAAACAGACAGTTACTGAAGAATTTCCTCGGCTGTCAGTGTAACCCTCACAGCAGAGTATTGTCTCCGGGGAGCTGTGGGGACTAATGGGTTGCTCAGCTGTGTGACGTGCAGGACAGTAATTATCTTTCTTGTGGTGCTGAGAGCCAACTCAGGCCCTCATGCATGCTGACTGCTCTACTGTTGAACTACATCCCCAGCCCATGGTTTTTTTTTGAGACGAGGTCTTACTATGTAGCTCAAGCTGGTCTCAAATTCACAATGTAGACCACGCTGTCCTCAAACTCATGATCCACCTGCCTCTGCCTCCCGAGTCCTGGGATGACAGGTAAGAGTTACTACCTGAGCTGAAAATGAGTGACCTTCAAGCCAGCTGAGGGCTAGCGGAGCTTGAGGGCGTCTTGCGGGCTTTCCCTGTAAGCCCAGGGGGACTGCTCACGAGGGCTCTCCCTCCAACAGGCTGCCTTCCCGCTGAGCCTCAGGGCCTGGCATGGCTTCACCCACGTGTCTGACCCTGGCTGCTCCCTTGCTGTCATCTTCTACGCATGCGCTTACTCTTCCTCGAGTTCAGACAAGCCCTCTTAACTGAGGTCCAAAGTCCAGGACCGAAGTTGCAAGGCCTGGTGGAGTCCTGGGCCTAGAAAACCCGCTGTATCGTTTCTTCCACAAGCTTTTGAGCAGAGAAACTCAGGGGTCTCATTCGGACTCTGGTTGGTGGAGAAACTGGCCGAGGTTGTCACGGAGGGCAGGACTGGCGGAGGCTCCTCCATGGGCACCAGTGAGGGACGGGAGGAGTGTGTGGAGTCCCCTCCTCTTTCGCTGTCCATCTTATTCTCAATCACTTGCCATCTGCTACTGGGCCTCCAAGAGGCCAGGGCACGTTTTCCCTCTGGAGAGCTAGCCAGAGGGTTTTGTGCTTCCGAAAGGAATCTGAGGCAGCTCTCCAGGCATGGCCTCAGTCATTCCTCAGAGACTAAATTCACTAACTCTTGGTAGGCACTAGTGCCCGGCAGCCGGAAGTGGTGCCTCACGCCAGCCTTTAGGGAGCCACAGGCAAGGGTATTAAGTTTGAGGCCAAACTGGGTTACGCAGTGAGAAGACCCTGTCTTCAGAAAGCTAAACCGGGCTGGCAAGACGGCTCAGAAGGAAAAGGCACTTGCTGTTAGGCCTGATAACCC
This sequence comes from Peromyscus maniculatus bairdii, assembly GCF_049852395.1. Lineage (NCBI taxonomy): Eukaryota > Metazoa > Chordata > Mammalia > Rodentia > Cricetidae > Peromyscus > Peromyscus maniculatus. The sequence goes on along the minus strand of NC_134855.1, from coordinate 129,824,180 downwards.
GAGTTCAGTCCCTGGGACCTACATGGTGGGAGAGAACTGACTTTCAAATTATTCTCCGGCCTCCACACTGTTGCATGTACACACACACACACACACACACACACACACACACACACACACACACCACACACACACACACACACACACACACACACACACACACGCTGGTAAAAACATTGTGTCTAAAAACTAGTGAAGAAGGAAAGGAACGAAGGTACCTGGCACACAGTGTGAGCACCTGATGGACGTACTATCCTTTTGCCCACACAGATTCTGGCCTCTGGCCTCTTAACTATTTTCAGACGATGAGACAGGAATCCTAAAAGGTACAGCAAGCTCCCCGAGGGCCGCACTGCAGCTGGGAAGGAAGCGGAGCTAGAAGCTAGGTTGTGCAAGCCGGACGCCCAGCCCCGTGCCCAGAGAGGTGGGGATAATCTCATCCTCATCCGTAACCATGCTGTCCCCATAGCTTCCAGTCAGAGGGGGCACAGACCACCCTCAGCAGGCCCGGAAGCAAAGCCCACTAGTCGAGGGAGGGAAAGAGGTCACTCTGCATAGAGGCACGGAGCCCTGTCTAGAGACAACTCCTGAAACAAAGAAAGTCCATAGTTCACAGGAAACACAGCCAACTATGGGGGGGGGGGGATAAAAAAAGAAAGAAAGAAACTACGTCAGGTGCAGGTGACCTTGGGAGCCCAGTGGAAGCTGCTGAAGGTGGATTCAACAATAGAGGCTACTTATAGCCTTCTCCCTTTCTTTAGATTTTATTGAATTTTGAAAGAATGCATAGTCAAAGAAAAATTCAAAGTACAGAAAAGTGTCAAAAGAGAAAGAAAATCACCTGAAACCCTTTGTCTCCTCCAGTCACCCAGTGAACAGTGGGTTCCCATTCCTCCAGCTTGCCCCGGGTGAGCGCACATGTGTGTTTTATCTCGATCTGTGGGTCCAAGTCCTGTCCCAGCATTTTAGTCCTTATCATATCCCTTTTGCCTTAATGTGGCCAACCCTAGACGGAAGGGAGCCAGGGCACTGTGGTCTCTGCTCTGGGCTGCTGAGCACCCGTGAGAAGTCAGAAAGCCAGGCTCAGGCGGCTGTTAGGTAGGTTAGCTCTGAGAGGGACTGACCAACAGGCCTCCAAACCAGCACATAGGGGGCCAGAGAGGGACTCAGAGAGAAAGCACGCTTGCCACCAAGCCTGATAGCCTGAGTTTGAGCCTCAGGACCCAGACGAGCATCTTACACATCTGCTTATGCATTCTGGGTAAAAAGGGCTCTGAGAGCGTGACTCTCTCCTGGCAGCGCTTAGGTTGGGGAAGGTCTGGATCTGACTGCTGCAGCTGGACTCAGCCCGGTCTTTTTCTAAAGGCCGCATTCTTGCATTCTTGGTGCTGTGGTTTTCTCTTTCAAAAGTCACCTTCTGTGTGGTGGGGATGCACGTCCCACAGTGTGTGTGTGGAGGTCAAAGGGCAATTTGTAGAAGTTGTTTCTGTTTCCTCTCCCTCTACCAGGTGGGTCCCGGGGATCGAACTCCAGTCCTCAGGCTTGACAGCAAGCCTCTTGACCTGCTGAGCCATCTTGCCTGCTTGCTGTCCTGCTGTTTTTCCTTTGGGGAGCTTAAGAATCAAGACTGGTGCTGAGGTCCAGGCGGGGTGGTTAAGCCCTCTGAGTTTCAGTTTCTCCCTTCCTTCTCCCCTTCCTTCCTTCCTTCCTTCCTTCCTTCCTTCCTTCCTTCCTTCCTTCCTTCCTTCCTTCCTTCCTTCCTTTTCCCCTTCCTCCTTCCTTCCTTCCTTTTTTATTGGTGGGTTTTGTTTTTGTTTGTTTTATTTTGTGAAATGATCTCGCTATGTAGCTCTGCTATCCTAGAACTCACTGTAGACCAGGTTGGCCTTGAACTCACAGAGATCCCCCCCGCCCCCGCCTCCTCCTGAGTGTCCCTCGGGATTAAAACAGTGCTGCATCAGCACCAGGCTGGGCTTTGGTTTCCTTCCACACAAACCTGGACTGACCCTAGGAAGACTTTCTGAGGGCTTCTGTGAGAACGGAATGAGGAAAGCAGAGGGTGGAGCCCACTCCTGGGAAGGCCCTGCCTCAGTAGGTGGCAAGAGTGGCCTCTGGTCCTGGGGCGAAGCAGGCCGGGCAGCAGGGAGGGCATTTACAGCCATGATGATGGTTGCCAGGGCAGATTTCTGTGGAGCTGGGCAGGTGGGGTGCTTAGCCGTTCCAGGGGGACTGACCCCCAAGGAAATGTGTGAGCCTGATTTAGATGACTGTGCACTTGTCTCCAAAGGCACCCTGTCCTGATTTTCTGCTTCCATCTTCTTGGGTCCTCTTTCCTCTGGACAAATCTAAAGGGTGAGCCTCAGCATTTATGTTCCAGCTCGACAGGAAGAACTCAGAGCCTGCCCATGCATGCCATGTGAATGTGGTATCCAAGGAAGCCAGAAGAAGGCATCAGATCCCTTGGAACCGGAGTTTCAGGGGTCTGTGAGCTGCCCAATGTGTGTGTGCTGGGACCTGAACCCTGGTCCTCTGGAAGAGCATTAAGTACTCTTAACCTCTGAACCATCTCTTCAGCTCCCTACCCATCATTTTGTATCCTGAATTTGCAGGACCTTTTCCAGGGGACTCTGGCTGCTGGGCCTCCTCTCATCTGGACCTGAGTGTCCACATCTACAGCCTGGGATACTCTGTGGCCATTGGGATGCACAAGGACACACTTTGCAAGAGCGAGGGGCTGTGGGACCTCAAGAGGGAATACCATGCCCTATTTTTTTACTGATGCTGCAAGAAGCTACCACATAGTAGCAGCTATGAAAGTGTGGGTATGGAGGTACACACCCTTGATCCTGACTCTCAGGAGGATGAAGAGTTTGAGGCCAGCCTAGGTTACAATACACGGTGAGACCCCTGCTAAATATATCAACCAATCGAAATTCAAATTGACTGTAGTTTCGTAGGTTCGAATCAGCCAAGGTCTCCCAGCATTAACATGAGGATGTTTGCTGTCTGGCCCCTGGTGGAGGCTCTAGGAGAGATGACCTCCTTCCAACTCTCTAAGACTGTGGTCAGAAACCAATGTGCACATTTGCAAGATGGTATTCTGGCCTGCCCCCAGCACCTCTGCATGGGTTCCACTTCGGAGCCCAGCCAGCCACTGAGGGCTCCCGGTTTCTCCTGTTTGCCCCAGACCTCTATGCCTTGCCTTTGGCGTCTCGTGTGATTCTCTGCATTCAGAGGTTGATGTGGATTCATGGAGCCCTCTCGGGCAATTCCACAGAATCCTCAACTTTAGAGCCTATCACCTTTATCTGTTTGCAAAGTCGTCTGTGCCCTGCATGTTCCCCAGCTCCGGGAATTAAGGTGTGTGTGTCCTCTGTGACTCTTCTCAGGGCGAGGCAGGGTGGCGTGCGGGGTGAACAGTTCAGGCTTGGGCTGTTTCCGTGCACAGGCAAAGACGGACACACACACACACACACACACACACACACACACACACTCACACACACGTCTTTAAAAGTGTAAGTAAGGCCACACCCAGTGGGAGTGTTTTGCCCTATAAGGCTTTGGGTTGCCCCAGGTCAGGAAGGAAGGACCAGCTGGGCAGGAACTGGGTGGAGATCCAAGATTCCTGGGCAGGGACTGGACTTGCCCAAATCAAAGGTAGGTCTGGCTGGGCTAGGCTTTCCAGGGAGCCGATGCATGGGCTGGTGTCTGGCTCTGGTTTCTTCCAGGCCATTCTGAAAATCTCCCTGGGGAAACCATCACCAACAAAACGGCAGGAGAGACTGCCCCCAGGGGACCCCCACTTTGAGGGATTGCAGCGGCTCCCATTGGGGTTCCCGGGACAGAGGCAGGGACCGCACCCTGACCCTAGCTCCCCTCTCCCCTCACTTCCCACGTCTGCTAGCCTGGCTGTTCTGTCCTGTTCCTTGAGTCCTTTTGTTCCAGGAGTCACCGGGTCCTGAAGAGCGAATCTACATGAGCAGAAGGAAGGACGAGGTCTGCATCCCTGTCTGTGCTGCACTGGCCCGTGCCCAGCTCACCCAGCCAAGGTCCCTGCCAGGGAAGTGTTTTCTCCCCAGAGCACCCCAGTGGCTTCTTAGCTACTGTGCATCTTCTGTGGTCCTTTCAAGGTTACCCCACAAAATACACCCAAGGCAACACACTGCACTGCTTTGAATGCTCGAGGAGGCATTTCTGCAGATGCCCTCTCAGGCTTCACCCTGCATGGGGCAGCATCTTTAGCCAAGCCCCATGCCAACTCCAGGGTGAGGGCAGAGTCCTGATCTTTCTTTTTTTATTAAAAAAAAAAAAAAAGACAGGGCCTTGTCATATTGCCCAGGTTACCCTTAAGTTCCTGGGCTCAAGTGACTCTTCTGCCTTGGCCTCGCCAGCAGCTGGGACCACAGGCCCTCTGTGGTGGCACTTGTATTGTTGGTTACCCCTTTCAGTGGGCTAGAGCAACATCCCACATCTTGGGTCAGACTCAAGACTGGATTCATGGGGCTTGGGGGTGTGTGTGTGTGACTCTGTCAGAAAAGAAGTTGCAAGAGTGAGGACCTGAGTTCAATCCCCACAGCCCACATTTTTAAAAGCTGGGCATGGCGGTGGTGCCCGCTTGTAATCCCAGTGTTGAGGAGGCAGAGACAGGGTCCCTGTCTGGAACTCACTGGCCAGCCAGACTCACCCTGGGGTGGTGGTGTGGGCAGAAGTATAGCTCAGGGGCATCAAGGGTTGTGGTGGGCAGAGCACCTACTGTTTGAGGAGGTACCACTGAACACTTTGTATACACAGCTGCTCAGTGTCACCTCTAAGAATCCTAGGAGTGACGCTCTTCCCACCTGTATGCTGAGAAGCAGCTGAGTCAGGCTGACAAGGGCCAGTTTATAAGCTGGAGGCTCCTAAGATGGGGCAACAGACAAACCAGACCAAGTCCCCTGGTGGAGGCGACTTCCCACGTGCCAGCACACCCTGGCTTACCCTCGACAGAGCGTGTGAGCCGGGATGGCACTCTGCTGCATGGGCCGTCTGCACTCACCAGTTAATCTTGGATAATTTCCTCATCTGTGCTGCTCTCTGGATGCCCATGGCCACATCTGGATTGGCTGCGTAAGGGAAAGTACTTCAAATACGGACAAGTAACTTGGCACTCTGTGGAGTGTTATACAACCCAGGATATAGAATGAGCAGTTTCTGTGTTCACTGAAGCAAAAAGTGTAAGATAAACAATGGTTTGTGACTCTGTCTTGAGGTCCTGCCCCTTTGGAAGGGTGAACAGGAAGTAATGAAGTGTTTGTTTTCGTATGTGTTGTTTGTTTAGTGGAGACTGATCTCACTATTTAGGCCTTCCTGGCTTGCCTAGAGCTCACTGTGCAGACTAGGGAGGCCTTGAAGTCACAGAGATCTGGGGGAACTCTGCCTACTGAGTGCTGGGATTAAAGGTGGATGTCACCAAACCTGGCTGGATGTCACCAAGCCTGCCTGGATTTCTCGAACTCTTGATTCCCCTGCTTCAGCCTCCAGAGTAGTGGGATTCCAGGTCTACACCACCCACCAGGCCCCACCGCCCGCCAGGCCCCACCGCCCTCCAGGTCCCACCTATGTGTGAGCACATACCAAGAGCAACTGGATAAGCACCATTTAAATGTTGGACTTTCCTTGGGGGACTTAGCCTTAAATGGCTGAGCCATCTCTGCAACCCTACTTTAAGAGTGGAGAGCAGTGCGGGTGGCGCCAGCAGATGGACACCAGTCCGGAAGAGTGGGCTGGCCCCAGGCAGGCTCTGTTTCTGTGGTTCTCAGCCTTGACTGAAAACTGATTACAATTAGACTGATACAGTGTAGCCTTCTGTGTGTACACCGCCCCTAGTGTAAAAGCATAGATAGTTTTAATTTTTATAAAAAAACAACAAAATACAAAAAAACCAAGTGATCATTACAAACAACACCCCTCCTGCCTGAGACACCCTCTAAAGGTCTTCACTGGCCACTATGCATCCGGGCGGAGTTCACTTTCAGAGGCAGGTTTTCCCTCAACTTATCTTAGGGTCTCACCCTCCTTGGGGACAGGGGAGGTGGAGAGCTGTACTGGGACCCAGGGCCAAGATGCTTGGAGTTTCTGTAGCCAGTGTCCTGTAGAGGTTCTTTCTTGGGATACAGAAAAGGGATGGGGGCAGGGGCCTTCCTAAGCCCTCTGACCACTTCCGGCCTTGTTAAGAAGGGTGTCCACGCAGGAGAGAGTTCAAGAGAACCTGCTAGATTAAACCTACAACCTAAAGGCTGCTCACTACAACCCTCCTTTAACGAGGAAACAGGCCTAGAGAGTCGACTCCCCTAAGTTCTCACAGCAGGCAAGGGGAAACTTAATCTCTCGGAGATCTCCCCCTAATGTCCTTGGGCTGCCTCCAGCTGAACACTACAAACCAGATCTCTCAGAAGTCCAAGAATGACGTCCGCAGCTGGGGCTCATCAGCACTGGGGCACAGTGTTGGGGGAGGGCCGTGCGTTTAAAAAAAAGCTCGGACCCAGATCTATGCCCTCACGGAGAAGGGGGCAGGGGTTGTTCACCTTGCCTCTCTGGGTTCTGGTGGCGCACCTCAGCGATGGTGTCCTGGTGTCCTGTGGTGGCCAAGGGAGGCTAGATGGAACAGTCCAGGCTGCAGTAGTCAGCAGACGAGAAGAGCTTCAGCACGTTCACCAGCGGGAACATGAGCAGGGCGCCGACCAGGGAGCCCAGCTGCACTGCTGCCCCACACCACACGAGGGCGCTGCGGCTCCGGTCACGCAAGATCACACCCAGCATCACCTTGACATAGCTGAGGCAGGCGGCAAACAGCACCCAGGAGAGCACCTGCGGGAACGAGGTCACCAGGGGAGATGCAGAAGGAAGAGAACTCAAGGGCGCACCCTACGGCAGGGTAACCTCATGGACCAAGGGCAATGAAATGACCCCTTATTAGAAATGAGGTCCTATGGAGGTGACCCTGAAGGACTAGGGGCCACAGGAGCTATCCCTCCAGAGTAAAAGGAAACCCGGGCGTCTCTTCCCTCCCCCAAATGATCAAGTCGGGGTACATATGGGGGAGGTAGCATTCATGGCAACTTCACCTCCCTAAGTCCCCACTTTCATGAGAACCACTAGAAGACTTAGGCTAACAGAAAAGGGTTCCCCCCTCCCACTCCCCGGCCTTGAGAAATGAGGGCGGGGGAGGGGATACTTACGATGAGGACTTCTCCACCCCAGTGACCCTGCAGGATGGGGCAGGGGCTCATGGCAGCCATGGCCATGTTGTAGGCCCCAAAGCTGGTTCCCAGCACTGTGAGCAACCCTAGAAACAGCAGTGACCTGAGAAGGAGTGGAGAAGGACATGAGAGGGGTCAAGAAGCCTGGTGTCTGTCCCCTTCACCCAGGCCCCAAGGAGTAGCTTCCAGGGTTAGGTTAGACCTTTATGGAAAAGGATCCCAGGCTACTTAGGTTAAGGGGGACCCTGAGGGTCAAGGCACCTCATATGTTCATACCAGATCACGGTTCAACCACCCAAACCTTGAGACTGGTCCTTGACCCGTCCTTGACCTGTTCTTGCCTGCGCAATGGGGGTGTGATGGGCAGAGGTGACCTGGAGGGGGGGGGGATGGAGCACAGGGGCCGGGCGGCTTCCCAGCCGCGGGTGTTGAGTTGGCTATCATTTTCTTCATGGTACCAGCTCCTTGCCAGGAAGCCACCAGAAGGGGCTTTGATCTCTTCAGGGCTTTCTCCAGGACCCTCCCTTACTCTCAAGGGGGTTTGTCATCAGTCTGGGAGGTCAGCCATGAGCTCTGTCTGGAGGTGACTTTCCAGAATTCCATCAGAATCTGGCTGGCAGCTGAGGACACTGCTTTCCTTGGGTGAGGCTCAGAAAAGTGTCATCCTCTTTCCTGGGTCCATGAATGAGTGTTTAGGAGCGATTGGCCAGTATACACAGAAACTGTCTGCTGCATCTTTTACTTTCTGTACTGGCTGGCTTTGTGTGTCAACTTGACACAAACCAGAGTCATCATAAAGGAAAGAGCCTCAGTTGAGGAAATGCCTCCATGAGATCCAGCTATAAGGCATTTTCTCAATTAGTGATCAATGGGGGACAGCCCAGCCCATGGTGAGTGAATGGTACCATCCCTGGGCTGGTAGTCCTGGGTTTTATAAAAAAAGCAGGCCAAGCAAGCCAGGGGAAGCAAGCCAGTAAGCAGCACCCCTCCATGGCCTCTACATCAGCTTCTGCTTCCGGGATCCTGCCCTGTTTGAGTTCCTGTTCTGATGTTCTCCAATGACCAACTATGATCTGGAAGTGTAAGCCACATAAACCCTTTCCTCCCTAACTTGCTTATTGGTCAGTGTTTCATCACAGCAATAAAATCCTAACTAAGACACTTCCCCTATGCCTGTAACCTGAGACGATGCCCCTATAGAAACCTCCTGCCCAGACTAAATCTTCCTCCTGTGCTGCCATAAGAAACATGAGATCTGGGTAGTGTAGTGGGTGCCCTCCATCAGAGTGAGCACAACTCACCTGATCCCAGCTTTTCTGTACATGTATCTGTCATTTCCTCCTTGCCCCCAGTCAGGTTTCCAGGATGAAGCTTATACTTTTGAGCCAGGGCCCAGCCTGCTCTGGTAGTCTGCATTACATCTGATAGCCCGCCTAACTATCCTAGAAGTGCCACTTGATGGGGCTGGCTGGGCCACAAGCCCAGCTCCATCCCTCCCTCTAGGTCTTAGGGTTCTATGTGTCCACCTCAGTAGCCGACTGTCACTCCTCATGGACTGGGGGCCCTGCTGCTGAGACATTGGAAGTGCCAGGCACTGATAGAGAACAGTCTATGTCACATTCCTAGCCACCATAGGAGGAAGCATTGCCACTCCAATTTTTCAGATAGGTACCCTGGAGGCACAGAGGCCAAGCATGCTATCCCATGCCTCCGGGAGACCATATACCAACCACCCCACACATCACCCCATAGGTGGGGCTGGGCACTTGGTGTTCTGAAATGGCGTGATCCCCACTCTCAGAGTTCCCTGGGTGAGGCAGGGAAGTACCTGTTAGGCAGGAAGGTGGGGAGGAAGCAGGCGAGAGGGCTGGCCACGTTGCTGAGGGCGGCCGACAGGTGGTAGGCAACAGGTCCGTAGGGCAGGCAGGAGTAGGTCTGCACTGAAGGCAGCACGCCATTGGTGAGCGCGTTGACAAAGGCCACCACTGAGTAGATGAAGGCCAGCTGGGCTGGGCGGAGGGGAGCTGCACTGGCTTCCACCGACTCCTTGCCTGGGCTGCTCACATAGGTACCCACTGAGCCGGTGTCCTCTGTGTCTCGCGGCCTGATGGAGTGCAGGGTGACCTGGGAGTGGAGAAGGTCCTCTATGGAGCCTTGCCGTCCCCAGGGCTGCCGCTGCAGGAGGAAAAAGGCGACCAGGCAGCAGCCCATCAGGAAGGCGAGCAGTAGGAAGAACAGCAGTGGTGAGAAGCGTGGGGCCAGGTAGTGACTCTCCAGGTGCCAGGCGAGGGGTGACAGGGAAGAAGGGCTGTGGGCGGTCTGTGGAGGGACAAAGCTGCCGTTAGCCACGTCACTGTGGGAAGCATGCGCGACGTCAGATTCCCAGATAAAAATCCAGGTCTGGGGAGGTTAGAGACATCTTGACCTTAGGTTCTCGTTTCCCTGGTTTATATCAAGATATCCCCGATCTGTCTAAAAGACCAGACTGTGTCACTCTTAGGCTTCTTTAGTACCGGCTACTCTAAACTGGTTGAGTGGACATTTTCAGGACTTTTGTCACTTGTCAGATTCCATCTGAGTTTATGACAGGCCACCTTTGCTCATCAGCCACCTCTTCCCCCCTCCCAGAGTATATCTCCATCCTCCGATGAGCCGCAAGTCACTGTTCCTTTCTGCTGTTTGGGAAGGTTTGAACCCCTGTCTCCTGGTGCGCCTTTGAATCTCAAACTCTGATGAACCTCCAACACGCACACACTTAAAATGGTCTTTCTGCTGTCCACCCACCTGACACACTTTAATCTGTAGCCCCTAGCTGACAGGATAGCTCAGCAGGTGAAGGCATGTGCCATGGAAGGCTGACTGCTGTGGGATGGTCTGTATGTCAAATGCTCTGATTGGTCAACAAATAAAACACTGATTGGCCAGTGGCTAGGCAGGAAGTATAAGTGGGACTAACAGAGAGAACAGGAAGGTGGAAGGAGTCACTGCCAGCCGCCGCCATGACAAGCAGCATGTGAAGATACCGGTAAGCCATGAACCACGTGGCAAGGTATAGATTAATTTAAGCTATAAGAACAGTTAGCAAGAAGCCTGCCACGGCCATACAGTTTGTAAGCAATATAAGTCTCTGTGTTTACTTGGTTGGGTCTGAGCGGCTGTGGGACTGGCGGGTGACAGAGATTTGTCCGTCATGACTGTGGGCAAGGCAGGAAAACTAAAGCTACAGCTGACAACCGCGTTCCGTCCCTAGAACTCTTGTAAAGATGGGGAGAGAGAACTGACTCTACAAAGCTGTCCTCTGACCTCCACACTCATGTGGTGGCATGTGGCCCTGTGCACGTGTGTCAGAATGCACATACTAAATAACGAAAATAAAGGAAGCCAGTTTCCCGTTCCCTACCCTGGGGACCACGCACAGCGCAACAATGGCTCTGGATCACACTCGGTACCTGGGTGACGTGGGTTTCCACTGTGGTCACAGGGCTCAAGGTGGTGCCTGGTGCCTGTGTGGCGTTGACACAGGTGGTGATGCCTGAGCCTTGGGCGAGAGCCACCAGCGCGGGCAGGAGGCCGCTGAGCCCCTCTCCTATGAAGAAGGTGGTGAGATAATACGTGGGCAGCTGGCTCATGAAGGGCAGGAAAGTGACAGAGGAGGTGCAGTCCACCAGGGCCAGGAAGAAGGTGAGGGCGATGAAGGCCACACTATGGCGTCCGCCCTGTATCCAGGAGGTTGTGTTCCACAGGAAGGCCAAGAGGATGCAGGCAGCTGTGCCTATGCACAGGATGAGGAAGATCACGGGCACCTCGGACAGGCAGCCAGGTTGGAAGCGGTGCAGCAGGGTGACAAGGAGGGGGCCTATGTTGGCCAGCTGGATGACCACGGTGAGGTAGGAGGGCAGGTCCCAGCTCTCGGGCAGCTCGATCACCAGCAGGGGCAGCTCCACCCAGAGCCCGTTGATGGCTACCCAGGAGCCCATGCCAAAGACGCAGACCAGCAGGTGTGTCAGGAGGGCCATTGTGGGCAGCCTGAGCCGGACACTGTCTGTCCTCCACGTCAGGCTGCAAAAGGGCTTGGGGAGAAGGACACCTGTGAGACAGTTCAATTTTATCACCAACAAGCTGGCTTTTGATCAGCAGAAGCATAGATGCATTTGTTCACGGATAACCTTCAGCTGGGCAAGGTTTTCCCCAGCGGGACTCAGAAATCCTGGCACCAGGAAGGAAAAGTTTGATGCATTCAACTTCAGACACGTTAAAACACACAAATGCAATAAACTCAAACAGGTAAACAAAATATTTCTGCAAAAAGTACCAAGAGCAAGGCCAAGAGACAAGTGACGGGCTGGGGGAGATCAGGGCAGAGCAGACAAAAGCTTGCTTCTTTAGTACATAGAGAGTTTTTATAAACCAAGATCTGAAAACTCAGGAGAAAATTTGCCAAGGATATAAACAGTTTAGAGGGAGAGCATATAGACCGGGCTTTGACCCATGGATGGGAAGATGACTCTGGGACACCATGTCCAGAGTTAATTTCACGTGAGTTGGAAAAGTCAGCAGATGTGACATTTTTAGATCGTTATAGCCAAGGAAGTTCACCCATCCCACACTAGTGTCCTCGATGAGCAGGTGAGGAAGAAGAGTCCCCTGCCCAAGGCCAGCCAGCCAGCAAGTGGCATGGCCTCTGTGAGAGCTGAACCAGCCTAGCCAGCTCCTCCTTGAATAGGGGAAGTGGGGGGATCCCTTCCCCCCACCATATATATGTCCTTGAACTGGTCCCATGCCAGCACTCACCCATTTGGGTGGTCTCAAGCAGACTCCAAGCCTTCTTTTCCCTTTTTTTTCTGTTTTGGTTTTGAGACAAAAATCTGACTGTGTAGCCCAGCCTAGCCCGGAACTCTAGGTCTTCCCGCTTTTGTCTCAGGGGCATGTGTTGCCACACTCATGGATCCCTGTGTTGTTCTAGCAGTTCTAGAGCTTTCTGGTGAGCCTCACCCAGGACTCTGACACTCTGACAGCCCCTTCTCCTGGTCCCTACACAGGACACTGACCTAGGAAGAGGAAATGATTTGAGAGATGGGAGGAGAGTGGGAGACAATGAGACCCAGACCTTCACCATAAAGACAGTCCTCTTCTTACCCAGGGCCCACCTGGTTGTGCCAGAGGACCTAGAGACAGGCCATTTCCAAGCTGCACTTGCTCTCCGACCCCGCCTTCAGGCGCTGTCCTGGCCTGCATTGCCTCCACCCAGATTCCTGCAAGATCCTGCCCTGGGAAGTCAGCCTTCCCATTGCCCTTGTGGAGCTGATGTTCCAGGGGGCGCAGGAGGACACGAAGCCCTGTTCTGCTAACTCTTCCTGACGCAGCAAACCATAAAGGGAACAGAGGGAGCCAGTCAGTAATTAAAGGAGGCAATCTCTCCTCTAGGGCTGTCGTGTGAGGGCTCCAGCCTGCGGAGGTCAGGGCAGAGATAAGTGGGGCTCCATCAGGGTCTGTACCCCGGATCCCCACTTCTGTCCCGCCCAGTTCTTTAGGTCTGGAGACCCTGTAAGAAGCAACCAGCGAGGGGCTGTCCCAGGCAGATGAAACAACATACACGAAGGTCAGACCGTTTCTCACTGAGCAGTGAATGTCCTGAGTGTGGTGGACATATTTAAAAGATTCATGAGATGGGATGCAGCTCAGGCATAGAGTACTTGGTCTCCCCCCGAATCCTGGGTACTGAACCCAGGGACACACACAAGCCAGGTAAGAGCTCTATAGCCAAGCTATACACAGCTCTCTTGCCTTTACTTTTAATTTTGAGACAGTCTCTGTTAATATTCTGATCCCACCCCTTGGGGACGCCCTGCGTCCTGACACAGAAATCTCTTAAGGAAAAACTCTGCTCTTGCTCTCTCTCTCTCTCTCTCTCGCTCTCTCTCTCTCTCTCTCTCTCTCTCTCTCTCTCTCTCTCTCCTTTTCCTCCTATGAGGTGTGCACCCCTCTCTTGATCCCTTCCTCTCTCTGTCTCCCTCTTTCTGTCTCTCTGCCTCTTTATCTCTCTATTATAACAAACTCTGCACGTGGATGCAGCGTCTGGATTGTGTATCATTGGCCACCTCTGCTGCCATGCCCACATGGCATGCATCTGCCCAGCATGTTCCCCTGCACACACGGGACACCCCCTGTGTCCCTGAGAAGTAAATCATAGCAGTCTCAGCCCAGGTTGGCTGTGATCTCATTCTGTAGCCCAGACAGGTCTTAACCTTGGGATGCCCCTGCATGGCTCAGTATCTGTATTTTCTGCCCTGTCTTCAGTGGCCTTGTGGCTCTTGTTCACTCGTGTGTGTAACCTGCCTTTATTGGGTGCTACACCCAGCTGAACCATTGTCCTCTGCTCACCAAATAAATAAATAAAATCTGTCACCAAGAAAGCCAGAAAAATCAAAACACAGATCAGTCCAGGCGGCAGTGAGCACTGCAGAGGCAAGAAGAACTGTCTGTGTATTAGTTCTCCTGCAGTTGTACATAAAATGTTTTTACATTAAAAAAGACAAATACTATAGAATTGTATTACATGATATATAGAATATACAAATTCACAGAGACAGAAAGATTAGACGTTATCTCAAGATGGAGAAGAAAGGAATATAGAGCAATGATTTCCTAAGTACAGAGTTTCTGTTTTGTGTGATGGAAAAGTCCCACAAATGAACAGTAGTATCAGGACATAATATCATGAATGTAATAAATTGATACAATTAATGTAATTAATGAGTATCATAAATATAATTATTGAATGAATACTGCGAATGTAATCAATGAATATCACAAATGTAATTAATGTCATGAGTGTAATTAATGAATATTATGAGTGTAATTAAAAAATTAATTTATTAAAAAAGAAGAGCTGGGAGGTAGGAATGTGAGGGAGAGAAGTCTGAGGAAAGAGGGTCCAGGGTGGAGCTGGCCAGCCAGTACAAGGCCCTCTCCATGCTCAAAGATCAGCCTTGGGACCAGCGTGGCTGCGGCTATCAGTTAAGAGCAACAGAGAAGCTTAGGGGAAGTCACCAGGGCCTTCAAGGGCAGTGTGGATATATCCTCAGTGACCCACAGCCCCTCCAGGTGGAGGAAGGCCAGTCCTGACTGGCTGTGGGGAGGCGAGCGAGGGAGCCACCAAGGAAGCAGGGCCCAGCCATTGTGCTCCTTGCTGTCCACCTGTACTGACCCCCTCACATCCTCTGCAGCCTCTCAGCAGTCCTGGGTCTACCCCATTTCACAGAGGAAGAAACTGAGGCTCAGAAAGGGAAAAGAAGTGGCCAGAGTCACACAGCTGGTCAGTGTAGCATAAATTCTAATCGGTCTTAATAATAAAAACCCAGAGTCAGATATCAAGGTGAAAGCCGAAAGATCAGAGAAACAGAGCAGCCAGCCACTAGAAAGACTTCTTACCTCTAGGAATCCTCAGACTGAAAGGGCCATTGGCTTTCCTAGAACTCACTCTGTAGACCAGGCTGACCTCGAACTCACAGAGATCTACCTGCTTCTGTCTCCCGTGTGCTGGGATTAAAGGTATGTGCCACCACCACCATGCTCTGTTTCTCTTTTAAATCGGATCAGTCTTGTGTAGTGGCCTTGAACTCCTGATCTTCCTGCTTTCTCCTCCCAAGTGCTGGGATTAAAGGTGTGTGCCACCACTGCCTGGCTTCTATGTCTATCTAGTGGCTGGCTCTGCAATGTGATCTCCAGGTAAGCTTTATTTGTTAGAATACAAACAAAATAGCACCCCAGGTCAGGGTGTATGAGACTGTGGAGCAGGCCTCAGGAAGGAGGGAGAAGGGGTGGCCTGACATTTCAGGCTCTGGGGCCAGGAAGTAGGGAGTGAGGAAGGGCTGAGGGGACCAGAGACACAGGCCCTACCACAGAGCTGCTTCCTAGGTACTCTTCGAGTCCCTTTGGGGAGTGCAGAAGGCCAGAGACCAACCAAGTCTCTGACTGAGATGAGGTCCAGAAACAGGTGAAAACTAGAGACTTCAGAGGGTGACTTCAGGCCAGGGCCTTTTGATTCTTGTGTGTGTGTGTGTGTGTGTGTGTGTGTGTGTGTGTGTGTGTGTGTGTTTTGCAGGGGTGAACCAGGGTCTTGTGTATGCTAGGCAAACGCATACCACCCTCTTTGTTATTTTTACTGAGTGTCTGCGGTCCCACACCCCAGTGTCTGCAGTCCCACGCCCCCATTGTGTGGTACTGAACTACCTCCTCCCCTGTGTGGCCTGACCTTGCTCCTGCACTACAACAGCTTCCTGGCTTTTGTGCGAAGCCTCACATCTCGGGATCCTTAGAAACCAGCCAGTCACGGAGCCTATCTGCGCCTATCAGCCAGTACAGAGCTCTCCCACGGGAACTGGGATGTGTGTGTGTGTGGGGGGGGGGGCATTCTCTCCTACGTGGAGGTAGCATCTGGCTTGCAAGACACTGGGCCACCCTACACCCTGGCGCCATGGTTGGATGCTTACTCTGCATAGATAGGCTGGCCGTTGGTGGGCACTGAGCCGAGGGGACCAGACCGGAGAGAGCTGGTGCAGGCCTGCTGGTGGCCCTGGGGACTGGGTAGGACCTGCCTGGCTTTGGGTAAGCAGAGCAGGGGACCAGAAAGCCAACCTAGGAAAGGGAACTGAATAGGGGGTGAGGAGATATTGACGGTGGACAGGGCGCTGGGACCCAGAGAACCGACAGTTAAAGATGCAGGGGTAGACGAGAGAAGCTGAGGCAGAGGCAGAGACCAAGAGGAGGCATAGGTTCCCCGGGGTCAGCTACTGGGTGGCCAGGAGCCTGGGCCCTCTCACACCCAAGAGGGACAGGAATTTTCACCTAGAGCCTCCAGCTCATGCCAACTCAACTTTCCCGCTTACAAAGACTTGGTTGGGCAACCACACTCCCAGCAAGCAGGTGGTGGCAGTGGCGTCCTGCCCACTCCATCTCAGAGAGAGCTGTCTGTCATCCAGGCCTGTGCTCCCTGGCGGCGGCGGTATGACCTCAGGTCAATTGCTCACTCTCTTTGAGCCTCCTGGGAGGTCCCACCTGTGAAAGGACCTGGGTATGCCATGGCTTGGTGGCCCAGGTCTCAGGCAGGGAGAAGGTCTCATGGCTCCCTTCCTTCCCACCCCTCCCTGCGGGCCAGGGAGGGCATCCGGCCTCTCACGGCAGCCGAATTTTGGAGGGGAGCCATCCCGGGACTGGTGGGACCTGTGCTCCCGGGCCAGGCTGCTTGAGGCTCGGCCGGTGGATACAGGTGCTGCGCAGCAGCAGCATCGTGGCCAGGCAGGCCGGGACTGGCAACATGGGGCAGCTCAGAGTCCGCTGCTGCTCCGCCCATCCCTGCCGCCCTCCTGGCGGGAACTGGGGGAAAGGTCACAGGCCACCCGCTGTCCCCAGACGGACGCCCCCCGCCCGTGCTCCACCGCCACTCACCGAGCGTCACGCAGGGTCTACTTGCCCCGCGGCTCCTGGAGTGTGTGGCGGCACCTGCTTGTCCCCGCCCCGGTGTCGGGAAGGTGGGCGGGACCGGGGGGGGGCGGGGAGGGTGGCCCTACGACAACACTCAGGAGCCACTCACTGCCAACAGCCCGTGGTACCAGAGCCTTCTGCATCCCGTCCCTCTTCTTCTGGCGGCCAGACATAAACTAGCCATTGCTCCCAACTAGCCTTTGGGAGTCTACTACATGAGCTCATCTGTACAGAGGAGGAGACTGAGGTCCAGAGAAGTGGGGTCTTGAGCGGAGCCACACAGCTCTGGGTGATCCTCAAGCCTCTGGTGGCTGACCAACAGTCGCTTAAGCCTCCGGGGCAGGGGTTGCTTTCCTGCTCGATTTCACAGATGGGAAAACAGACTCGGAAGGAATATGCTTGTATCAGGGAAGATGTAACAGGAAGCCCCGGCTAGGACTGGAGCCAGAATCACAGGAGTGATCTATACATTGGGAAAATGTGTCAGACAGGTCCAGGAACTCAGTCTCCTTTTGGGCGGCCTCCAGCGAATAATTCAGCTCTTTCGAACTGCCTGGCACTGTTATGGAGACCGGGGGGCCCCACCCTTACCCAGTAGGAAGGCTCAGGAAACACTACCCAAAGTGTACCTAGAAGATGGCAACAGGTCTCCCGTCCGTTACCTCCACCCCCACCCCACGCAGACATCCTTAGATCTCTGGTACAGTTTGAGCTGGTCCTTCTCAGGCCTACAGGGGCAGCCTGGGGCGCTGGCCTTTGGTCACAGAATCCACATCTAACTGTGAAGGCGGGTCCAAGGGAGTCACAGTGTATCTTCAGCTGTGGAGGGCTGCACTGACAGACAGCTCTTATCGCCAGGGCCCTTTATCTCTACGACAAGACAATCTCTACTCACGTCCAGTGCCTCTCTCTCCCTCATAACCTGGGTACCACTACCGTTCCCAGACCCTTCTGTCGTGAAGGATACTGGACTGGCTCCCGTTCCTGACCCTTCTTCAAGCCTCAGATGCTAGTTTGGGCTGGAATTTCTCCTGTTGGTGTGTCTCCTGCTGCAACAATCATCAGTACACATGAAGAGCATGGAAGGTGCAGGCGAGACACGTCCTTCCGTGTGAACCAAGGCCAAGTGTGCTGGCCTCAGGGACACAGGCTTGGCTCTGAAAGGGTAGCCTCCCTAGCAGAGAGGTTAGTTCTCGCCTGTCCTCCCAGGTCCAGCGGGGTTCCCTCCATCCCAACTGCCCTCCTTGCTGTGGTCCAGCCTGTGGCCGGCCTCTCACAGGCGATCCACATGGTATCGCCATTTGAATTAAACGGTTATCAATCCTTGGAGACTCCCTGCTCCTCACCCAACCCTCCCAAGCAAGTCCTTTCCCAACGGGGGCAGTATGCTTCAAGACTTCATGGTCTCTCACCAGTTGCCCTGGTTACTTTCAAAAGTGTGTATGGTACATCTGAGCTACCGTCATCCGTCCGATCCTTCAATGGAATACCCTTTCTGCTCATCAATCACTTCCTGATGAGATCCTGTCTTATTTCTAAGCATGAATGTCAAATGCCGCCTCCACTGAAGAACTCTGTCTCGTCTGTAACAAGCCACCTGCATGGGCTGTGTGGGTGTTGAGAGCTCACTGCTCACTGCACACGTGCATGGAGGACCCCAGCCTGTACATCCTCCCGACTCTTGTAATCTGTAGAAAGTCTTTTAGCTTTTGTTGTTTAAGATTCTTCAGTTTTGAACATTCCCCCACCCCTACACCCTGCATGTTTTTGCAACAGGGATGGACCCAGGGTTTAGGTAGAAACTTTACCACTGAGCCACGCCCCCAGGTCCTTTGAGACATTTCAAGTTTACAGAAAGTTTAGTTTATTTGCATAGGCTGGGGCGGGGAGCTGGGACATAACTCACACAGCCTGCTTATTCCTTTGTTTGTTTTTGAAACAGACACTTACCCCAGACTGGCCTCAAACTCCATATCTACCCAAAGATGGCCTTGAACTTCTGATCCTCCCGCCTTCACCTCCCAAAGGCTAGGATTATACCACTCTCGGTTTTACACAGTGCTGGGAATCCAACCCAGGGCTTTGTGCATGCTGAGCAAGCGCTTTACCAATCGGGCTACATCCCCAGCAACTCCTGAATTCTGAAGTTGTTTTTTGCACTTAATGTCAGAAACCTCTCAAGCTGGGCAGTGGTGGTGCACACCTTTAATCCCAGCACTTCGGAGGCAGAGGCAAGCAGATCTCTGAGTTCGAGGCCAGCCTGGGCTACAAAGCGAATTTCAGAACAGCCAGGACTACATAAAAAAAAAATACAACCAAACAAACAAAAAAACAAACTTGTCTCGAAAAACTTTTTAAAAAGTCAGAGACCTGTCTAATCTCTACATTGATGTCTTCTTTCAGAGGCTTCATTATCAACTCCAGTTAAACGCTAGCTGTAAGCCTGGCACCGTGGGAAGGGCTTAGGATGTACAAGTGAACTGGGTTCAAAGTTCTGGCACTTGGCAAACTGACCTTCTGGTAGAGATGGATGAGCCAGCAGCTTACTCCGCACCTTGCAATGCGGCTGTCAGGGGCGAGGCGGGTGGGCGGGGCGTCCGAGGCGGGTGGGCGGGGCGTCCTCTAGAGAGGACAGTGGCTGGCGAGACTCCGGCCGGCCAGAGTGGGAAAGGGCTCCGGTCTGCAGCCCATCTCGCTCCGGATTCTTTTTCGCCGGGTCAGTTTAGCTTCGCTCACTGAAGGTGCTCATTATTTGACAAGATCATTACAGCAAAGTTGGAGCGGTCACACCGCCCGGCGATAAATCAGCTCTCAGGAAGTTGAAGCAGAATCCCAAGTTCAAGGCCAGCGTGGACTGCAGAACATGACCCTGCTATCACTGTCTGAGGGCAAAACTAAAGAGTCGTCGAGATGGCTCATCAGGTAAAGGTGCGTGCACCCAAGGCTGCTGACCTGAGTTAGATCACTGGGACCCGTATGATGGAAGGAGAAACCGATGACTACAAGTTGTCCTCTGACCTCCACACACGGTGTTCCCCCCCCCCCGCACCCTCCCCATCGCAAATAAATGTAATAAAAAGAAACCTGGTTCATTAAGAAACAAAAGGACAACTCATCCCTATCTGGTACCTGCAAACGTGTAGAACCTCGGGCAACTCGAGGTGGCACTCACGTTCCTTGGGGAGCCTCAAAAGCAGAGATCGGCTTATCCGCCTGTTCGGCTAACCTGATCGGCTAGCCTTAACTGCCCGGGACTCACAAGAGGGTTCTCGTCGCCCCACGGGCACAGCTTCCTGACCGCACCCTCGGGTGGGAAGGTCCGGCGCGGAGGCGCCGCTGCAGTGCACCAGAGCAGCCGCCAGGGGGCGCAGAAGCCAGCGTCCTTCGCATTTCACTGCTAAGGGCCCCAGCGCTCCGGGGTGCAGCAGGTGGGGCCTTAAAACTAGTGTGAGCAGAAGGCAGGAGGCAGAAGGCAAAAAGAGAGTGTGGCCAGAGCTCTGTGAGAGAACAGGCTTAGAGAAGGGCTCTAGAGAGACCTCCAGACCAGCCAAGGACCCATTTGCTCCCCTTGTGGGGCGGCAGCACCCCTCAGTCCTTGTCAAGAGCACCCAACACCCAATAATACAGCCCAAGAGCCCAGAACAGCACGGGGAAGGGGGGGGGTGAGGAATAAAAACACACCGCATATGCATGTGAGTAATTTAGCACAGGAGACTCGTAAGAAACAATCCAGAAACACTGAGTGTGTGTGTGTGTGTGTGTAGGGGGCTAATAGGGGCAGGGAAGAGTCATCAGAGGGAACTTCAGCCTTACCTGATACATTTTAACCATCTGTGAACCTGTAAGCACGTTGATTTTTTTTTTCCAGACAGGGTTTCTCTGTGTAGCTTTGCGCCTTTCCTGGAACTCACTTTGTAGTCCAGGCTGGCCTGGAACTCACAGAGATCCGCCTGCCTCAGCACGTTGATTGTTTAACCTAACATTTTAATACATTCTCTCTCTCTCTCTCTCTCTCTCTCTCTCTCTCTCTCTCTCTCTCTCTCTCTCTCTCTCTCTCTCCTTTCTTTTTTCTCGATACAGAGTTTCTCTGTGTAGCCCTGACTATCCTGGAATTCTCTGTAGACCAGGCTGGCCTTGAACTCACAGACATCCAACTGCCTCTGACTCCTGAGTTCTGGCTATAACACACCTTTAAAAAGGGAAGAAAAATGAAGAATAAGTAACAAAAATATCAGGTGCTAATTTATGCTAGCTCACACTAGCTTTGAGGCCCCACCTACGACGGCCCCCTGGAGTGAGTGGTGGGAGGAGCCCTAAGCTGTGAAATTCAAGGGAAGTGGCAGCTCTCTTGTGTGAGACCCTGCAGCCCTGAGCTAAATGTGGCAGAGGGCAGCTATTAACACGGCCCAACACAAAACTGTAAATGTATTTACATGATGAGATTTTAATTCTTTTGGTAACTATTGCGAGGTTCTCTAGCATGAACTTTGTAGTCGACAATATCATGTCTCAATGTCGAAACGTTGGACACGCCTGGATTAGGCATGCCAGGGGTTGGAGGTGGAGGGGATCCCATACATCCAGATCATAGATAAGGGGTTATATACCCCCCAACCAAGCCTGAGGAACGAGGTGGGGCAGAGAGCTGACTCCCGGTGTGCAGGCAGGAAAGGATACCGGCGCACACCTCTGCCGCCCAATACAAGGCGGGGAGCAGGGAGTCAAGGACTGTGGAAATACCCTCTCCTCTGCTGAGACAGAGTCACCACTGACAGGGTAGGGCTGGGGTGGGGTAACACATGGCGGGGGAGCACTAGGTAGTATCCGGGGTGGATCACGGGAGGGTGTGAGCAGGTGAAACTGGGTGGGTGAGCAAACCTCACCCTGACAGTTTGCGCGGGGTATTTGAGGGCTTGCCCTTTCAAGAAGTCGCCACCAGGAGGCGCCGTCTGGAGAACTTGAAAGGCCGTGGAGCTGGGAGAGGAGACCTGAGGTGGACGTTTGTCTTCCTCCGAATTTTACGGTTCCTGGCGAGGAAGGTCAGCAGGGCACAGGGCTCCCAAACGGACCTATGATCTTCCCTTCCCTTCCAGAGATCCCGTGGGACCCAGGATTCTGCCGATCGCAAGCCTCTGCAGGCGCCGCTCACTCAGCCTCTTTGGTGGCCTGCCTGAACGGTTGCGATCTCTCCTCAGACTGTCCTGCCCTCTCTCCCAGTCTCTTCACACTCAACCCCAGCGATGCTGTTTGCTTGTACGTTCTCTGCACGATACCTCACCACACTGTCGGCAGGACTCACCTGTCCCCAGGAAGCTGGGGACTTCTCTTCCCTCCCTGCCAACTCCACTCCAACTCCTTAACGGTCGCCTTGCAGTTTGTACCCTGTGACCAACTTATTCCCTGCCCAGGACCCTTGCATCCTCTGTTCTTCACATTGGCCCTTCCCTCAAGGCAGCTGCATGGCTCCTTCCTCCGTGTATTCAGGTCTCTGGTCACTCTTTTTTTGTTTGTTTGTTTATTTTTTGGGACAAGGTAGTCCTGGCTGTCCTGGAACTCACTCTGTAGACCAGGCTGGCCTCGAACTCACAGAGATCCGCCTGCCTCTGCCTCCCAAGTGCTGGGATTAAAGGCGTGCGCCACCCCTGCCCGGCTTCTCTGCTCACTCTTGCCTCCCGAAGTGACTGCTTCACTAAAATGCCTACCTGGTCGGGATGCTCTGGACTTTTGCACAGTGCCCTTTATGATGTATTATATGTTCATTTATGCATCTTGTGTGGGGTCTGTCCCCCTACTGGTGTTGGGAGACAGTTAGGGACCGTGTTTGTTGTGCTCATGGCTGAGGCCCTAGTACTCGGCTCATGCCTGGTATGTGCTGGGAGGTGGAAGAAAGAGCATGGATTCAAGGCCAGCCTGTGCTACACAGTAATACTTCATCTACAGAAAACATGGGGGAGGCGCATAACTCAGTGGCAGGGCTCCTGTCTCAATGGTTTTCCTCTGGCCTGCATCTGAGGCACAAGTAGATTCCCACACCCCAGTGTACCAGAAGAAACTGTAATGTAACAGATTTTTTTTTTCTGTTGTTTTTTGAGACAGGGTTTCTCTGTGTAGTTTTGGTGCTTGTCCTGGATCTCGCTCTGTAGACCAGGCTGGCCCTGAACTCACAGAGATCCGCCTGGCTCTGCCTCCCGAGTGCTGGGATTAAAGGCATGTGCCACCACCGCCGCCCGGCTATGTAACAGATGTTTAATGACGGGATTTGGGGGTAAAGGAGAGAGAAGAGGTGAGGATAGTTGGGGTCCCTTCCTGAGCAGGGCATGTGTGTCTGGAATGGCGGGGCAGAGGGACATAGCTAAGGAGATGAAGCCTGGCCTGCCGGTACCATAGCCGTCTAAGGCCTTGGACAGGGAGCCTGTCCCTCACACCTGCATGTGCCTGGCCTCACTACCTTTTCTGTGTCCCGGCCATTTTCAGTCTGCCCTGTGTGAGAGCACAGAACAGCCCAGACAGTGAGAAGGGGAGAGGGGAGCCTTGGGGACAGCCTGGACCTCAGAGCCTCTGCCAGTCAAAGGAGGAGGCAGACATGTCAGCCCGGCCCTGATCCAAAAGGGTGGGGTGGGCGGAGGAGGAAGGAAAACAGTGGCCTGCAGCTCTCCCCCAACTCACAGGGGCAGGGCTTGGTCCCCAGGGCCCGGGAACAGCTGAGCAAGGGTCTTCTTCTTGCTCAGTCTCCTGTATGGGGAGGGATGGGCTGGAGCGAGGCCCCTGAGAGCCACTCAGGGCACCAGATGCCGCTGCCCGGGTAGGGAATCAGGGATCCCCAGGGGAAGGAGCAACAGGCAGGGAGGACACCCATGCCTGGGACGCCCTGGAGGCAGGGCTGCTGTGTTTGCACAGAAAGTTCAGTCTCATCCTGTCCCTGAGCCCCGTCACTCCAGAAGCAGCCATGATGGGTCTTTTGAACCTTCTCATCCAATCAGCATGCTTAAGGTGTATTAGAATCCCTTCCGGCCTGCAGGACACCAGCAACATTAAAAACCACATGTTCCTCACCCTGGCTTCCATCAGCACCTGACATATCTATGTTCTCCCTTTCCGAAGCTCCTCCTTCTGCCAGGGAGAGGTGTCGGGACTCTTCCTCACCAGACACCTTCATCTGCAGCTTTGAAGCCATTGCCTTGAATAACAACGGACACAACTGACCCCCTGTTGTCCCTCAAGTTGACAAGGGGTTTCCTGTAACAGTGAACTTGACACAGTGCACCCTGTGGGTCTGATCCTGCAGGGAGATGACGTCAGCATGGAAACCTTAAGCACTGCAGGAAGGATACCTTCAGACCTGCGTCATAGGATTTGAAGGAGCCCCAGGAAGAAGTCCCTTGCTCTGAGGTGAGGAGGTGGCCCCTGCCCTAGGGGAAGAGATGACTATGGCCTCTGAGAGTCTTCCTGGGAATACAGTCCCCCTGGAGGCCATGGTAGTCTGAAGGGTGTAGGCCTTTCCAAGTTCTGGTTTTGATCAGAAAAGGGAGAAATCATAGCTCAGGACAGGTTCCTAGGTTCCTATCCTGATCTCTCCCACTCCTTCAGGCTCCTCAGAACTCCCAAGACATTCTGTTCTCACTGTGTTCTCCTGGTCCAGGCAAGCCCCCCGGCCTTGGGTGTGGACATAGACGTCCGAGACAGGATACCTAAGGGTGATAAGAGCAGTTAATCCCAGCACAATAGGATCACACACATTTGTTGAAGGAGCAAATGATGGCGTCTGCGTCTTGCCTTTTCTGTGGACACGTCTGCCTCCCCGGCATTTGGGATGGGTGTTTGGCCTTTCCCTTCCCCCAGCACCTGTTACTTCCCTCATGGGTATTTGTGGAGTACCCACTGTGTGATGGACTGTACTGTAGACAGGGAGGGGCAAGACAGACCCCTACCAGAGGAACTTCCGGGGGTACAGAAGGTTGGGACACCCATGGGGATAGGAAGATAAGGGACCACAGGTGTTACCCATGGTGTGAGGGGGCACAGGGCTCCGGAGACTCTTAGGGACGTCACATCCAACTGTGGAAGTGGAAGTGAAAGAGAGGCAGGCGAGAGCCACAGAAGCAATGGTTTAGGGCTGGGAGCAGATGGTGGGCAGGAGCCTGCCTGTACTGCAGGCTAATAGAAGCCTGGAGCCAGGCCCCGAGTGGCAGTGTCCAGGCAGGATGCAGGAGGGGAGTCTGTGCCGGGGGTGGGCGGAGGTGTCAGGGGCATCTGGACCCTGTGCACTGAGCCTGAGGCAGTATGCGGAGCCAGGCTCACTTGGGTCTGATTAGCATGTGCCACAAAGGGGTGGGTTCAAGTTGAAAGGCTTTGTCTGGGACACAAGGTCTTGGGTGTCAGGCCTCTACAAAGGTTCTGTCCCTAGGCCATGAACTTCTGAGGGGGAAGGGGCTACCATCCCCATGGATTCTGTTTCTCTCCCCTGACCCTGCCATCTGGGGTTCGGGAGGGGCCTCAGGGATAAAGTCGTCTTTTTCTTTCAGGAGAGGTTTGCGGGCTGGGGGCCACCCTTCCCTTCTAGACCTCTTCCTTTGCAAAATCCCATCTGCCAGGGCAGCCTCTGACCCCCAACTTCTCCCCGGGAGTAGGCAGAAGATGGGGGAGGGGAGAGCCTCCCCCCACAACCCTAGGGGAGACACAGCCTCTCCTTCTAGCCCATGCCATCTGTCCCCTCCTGCTTTGGCCACCTGTTCTGTGTATCTAGGCAGGGCCACCCCCCCTTGATGAGCCTTGGTCTCCCCACGTGCTGAGTCTGGCTTTCCCGGATGTGAGCGGCTTGTGATCACCACCCCCATGACCCAGCAGTTCCGTTGGTAAACTAAGGTTTGTCATTTGAGCTTTGCGCTGCTTTCTTTAAGTAGGATTTACTTTAATGATTATGGAAGCTCGGAAAATGCAGAACTAAATATCATCTGCCACAGTTTAAAAATAAAGGAATGGGCCAGTGAAGCAGGCCAGGTAGCAGAGATGTCCTAGCATGTCCTGGGGTCCACGTCCAGCACCATATAAACTGAACATGCTGGACAGTTTTATGTCAACTTGACATAAGCTAAAGACATCTGAGAGGAGGGAGCCTCAACTGAGAAGATGCCTCTGTAAGATTGGCCATAGGCAAGCCTCGCCTGTAGAGCATTTTCTTTACTAGCGATCAATGCGGAGGGCCCAGCCCATGGTGGGTGGTATCATCCCTGGACTGCTGGTCCTGGGTTCTATAAGAAAGCAGGCTGAGCAAGCCATGGGGAGCAAGCCAGTAAGCAGCTCCCCTCCATGGCCACTGCATCAGCTCCTGCCTCCAGGTTCCTGCCCTGTTTGAGTTCCTGTCCTGACTTCCTTCAGTAACGACTACAAAATGTAGGCACAAGCCAAATAAACCCTTTCCTCCTCACGTTGCTCTAGCCATGGCATTTTATCATAGCAATAGTGACCCTAACTAAGACAGGTGGCTCTGGATTTTGGACATTCTCCAAAACTCATCCAGGAACACTGAAAAGCCAGTGAGTTTTATTGCATGTACAATTCACCTCAAAACTACATTTTAAAGAAGAAACAAACAAAGCCATGCCCAGTCAATAGTGACATCTAAAACTCAGCTCTTCCCTGGTACTAGTCACAGTTCAGTCTAAAGAACCGTGCAAGGCGGTGACTGCTGTGGGGACAGATGCAGTCTTCCATCCTCACAGAATGTTCTAGAGAGTAGGCCTCGTGTGATGCTTAGAGCTTAAAAATGCGTACCCTTCCCTCACCTGCCTTGGGGACTCACTGGGTCTGATTAAGATGTCTTCGCCTCTTCTTCCTCTCAGCTTCGTTTGTGTGGGCTCGTAACTACAGGGCCATTTCAGCTGCCACCTGGTACTTGGGCAGGGGAGGTCTCAGGTGCCTGGTGCCTCCCCTAGAGAAACTTCCCAAAGAACAGAGACCGGAAGAAAGGGTCAGAAAGCAGAGTTCAGGAAAGGACAGTAGGTCCCCAGGAAGGTAAGGAGGGCCACTGGGGGTGTCTAAGGTGCTGGGGTCTTGAGATTTAAACTAAGATGAGTTTAAGGATAACATACTTTCTATATTTAAAATTCCTGTGCTTGGGCTGGGGAGAGGCCAGATGTTAAGAGCACTTGCTGTTCTTCCAGAGGACCCGAGTTCAGTTCTTAGCACTGACATTAGGCAACATACAACTGCCTATATGCCCAGCTCCAAGGGGTGCAAAGTTCTCTTTGGGCCTCCTCAGGCACCCATGTACATGGCATATATACACACAGACTCGGTCACATAAGTAAAAAACGTTCAGCTTTTACTTTTATTTTATGTGTATGGGTGTTTGGCCTGCATGTCTATCTGTTCATGACCCGTGTGGCTGGTGCCTCAGAGGCCAGAAGGTGTTGTATCCCCTGAAACTAGAGTTACATGTGGGTGCTAGGAATTGAACCTGGATCCTCTGCAAGAGCACCCTGTGCTCTTAGCTGCTGTAGCCCAATAGAAATAAATCTTAAGGATGGGAGAGGTGGCTCAGTGGTGAAGAGCATGCACTGCTCTTCCAGAGGACCTGAGTTTGATTCCCAGTACTCATGTTAGGGGGCTTGCAACCACCTGTAACTCCATCTTCAGAGAATCTGAGGCCTTTGGCCTCCTTAAACACCTACACCCATGTACATATCCCCCCCCACACAAGTATATATACACATAGTTAAAAAGTAAATAAATATTTAAAAAAAGAAATAAATCTTAAATAAATAAATAATGAAACTCTTGGACTTGCAAATTCAAACCTCATCTCTGCCTTTGCAGCGTGAAGTTTCCAGGAGCAGGGGGCTGCTGGGACCAGCTCCCTTTGAGGCTCAGACACATTTGTTCCTCCTTTCCTCACGCTCCTCAGCTGCCATCCTGCCCCTCATCTCCCTGAGGACTGTTTGCTGAGAGACAGGGATCATTCTGCCTTGGCATCTGCCTCAGCTGCCTCCAGTCCACACATGCATGTTCTCAGATAGGTTTGAGGAGAATCAGAGGACCCCCAAGCAGGTGCTTTGCATAATCCTAGCAAGGACTGGCTCTTGGTATCCCCCTAAGTTCCCATGGCAAGGCCCTAACCACCCAGTGTGATATCACTTGGAGATAGGTCCTATAGGAGATGTTTAGAGTTAGATGAGGTCATGAGGATGGGACCTGCAGGGTGGGACTAGTGGCCTTATCAGAAGAGCAAGAGAGGTTCCTTAGGTCCCACACCGATATGGCCGCATACTGCATTTTCTGGATACGTAGGTATCAATGCCATAGCCATTGATAAGTGTTAGTGTCAGTGACCATGGTCCAGCCTTCAGATTTGACCCTGGGAAGTGACCCTGAGAGCCCTGCTGCCTCATTCACCAGTCCCATTGTCATGTGGCCAGGCAACTAGTCATGTTAGCAGAGATCAGGAGAATCACCTGGTACCTGGGCAGGGCAGGGTAGGTCTCAGGTGTAGGGTACCTCTCCTAGAGAAACTTCCCAGTCAAAGAACCAAACAGACCAGAAGAAAGGGTCAGGGGCCTTGGATGAAAGCCGAGTTCAGGGAAAGGGCTGTAGGACCCCAGGAAGGCAGGAAGGGCCACTGTGAAGGGGTGGGAAAGACCCGGGGTCTGAACCCATTGAGGCTCCACCTCCTCAGGCCACAGAAGAAGAAATCACTACATTCTAATATTGAGGGTTTAACCCTGTAGTCAGTCACAGGCTGTTTGGTGTGGCCCCGAACTCAGGGCGGGTGTTTAAGATATCTATCTGCATCCGTCACCACGATTTTACCTTTTATCTACTGTCAGCGTTGGGCCAGGAAGACAGGCAGTTAGTTGTGTTTACTGTTCACCCTTTAGCTGTCTGGCCAGTTTAGGACCACAAGCTGCTCTTCTGCTTTCTATTTTTAACTCAGCTGTGACTAGCAGTTGGAGGAATGCTCACTGAACTGTTAGCATTTGAGGGCTGGTGAGGTGGTTCCGTTGGTAAAGTGCTTTTGTGCAAGAATGAGGACCTGAGTTCGATTCTAAGCACCCTCTAAAAAAAGACCTTGTCTCAAAAAACCGAGTGGATGGATCTCGAGGATCCACAGAGGTTGACTTCTGCAACTTTATTTCTTTATTTTTTTTTCATAAAAATATCCTGGAAAATAATGTTTATATTTATGTATTTATAAAAGGTAATACATTTTAAAAGGCACAACATTCAAAAGATACTGATGGGTAATCTTCAGGGTGGACTTGAATGAAGGTAGAATCACTGTAGGATGATTGGTAATACAGAGTGGACTGGTTTCTAGGGACAAATGAAATGAGCATATATTTTGATTTCAGGAAGTGCTGACCCTGGAGGAATTTGAATTTTTGCCAAGTGGCTTCTTTATTTTTTTAATAGAATTTTGTCTTATTTAATCTTTTTATAGAAAAGATAACACATTTTGTTTGTATTTCCTACAATCGCCTTCTTGTTTACAAGACATTTTTAGTCTCCTCTTCCAATTTACTCAACGTTGCCTAGCATTCTGGTTCTAAGTCATTCACCAGTAATGTTATTTTGATGCAATACAGGAGCTTTGCCAAATACAGCTGTTTTCAATTAGCCTTTGGATTAATCCTCACAGGCACAGGACCACACGACACCCAGCTGCAATCAAGGGAGGTGAGAACGGAAGTCTTCACCCTTTTCCCTTTTTCAAACCCTCATCCATAAGATAAGAAACAAGGTCATTTAATTCTGAGGTTTTTTTTTTTTTTTTTTTTTTTTTTTTTTTTTGGTTTTTCGAGGCAGGGTTTCTCTGTGTAGCTTTGCGCCTTTCCTGGAGCTCACTTGGTAGCCCAGGCTGGCCTCGAACTCACAGAGATCCGCCTGGCTCTGCCTCCCGAGTGCTGGGATTAAAGGCGTGCGCCACCAACGCCCGGCTAATTCTGAGGTTTTAATTAACTGTGGTGGCATTCTATAGGACCAGCAATGGAAATCTCTCCAGCTTTCTTTGCTCAGGGGTAGTATGTCCATCTTCCCTCAGCCAATCCAGACCGCTGTTTCCCTGGCTGACGTCACCTGAGAGGACCCCTCCCACCCCCAGGCCAGTTCCAATCAGTTCTCTTTCTAGATTTTTTATCGTCGTTCAGTCCCCAAACTGGAAAGGACAGCCTGGACATTTGAGTGGTGGGTTCAGCGTAGGAAGGAAGGCCTTGTCACCTAAGAGAAGCAAAGCGGAGAAGAGGCTCGACACACTGTTTCTGAGAAAGTGATTTTTAGTTCCAGGAACAGCAATGTATACAGCCTAAGGGACGGTCTGAGGTCCTCCTGAGGGATGCGTGGATTCTAAGCAAAAGCTATAGGTAAGCTCTCAGCCCAAGGCAATGAGACTCTAAAATTAACTTGGTAACTTGTCATTTAAGGATCTGATTCATTCTTTCAACTTTACCGGAGGAAAAGGGTGCCAAGGTGTATGACAGTCCCAATCAACGTCAAACCAGGTGTAATATCTCGTGGCAATACAACAGCTTCTGTTGTCTAACATGGTATTTCCTCTGGGTTCTAGGAGCATCTTCATTATATGGTTAGCTGTATCACCGGGAGAGGGGAAGCTTCCACCTAATTAGTTAAGTGGTTTACAATAACCAATAAATATTCCAGTTGACCCACATTGGACATTTCTGTGACATCTCCCTGGATACTCAGAGTCTCAGATCATGAGCCTTCTCATACGGTCACTTTTTTCATCTACTTGCCTGTCTTTGGCAAGTCATACATGCCCCACGCACACGTTCAGCCACGGTGTAGATTATACAATTATAACTTCTGTGTTTTGTCATACAGCCTGGGGTCCTCAGTGACTCCCTTCCTTGTAAGATGTGTATGTACCGTTTGGAGTCAAATCTCTGGAGATTGTGTGGCCTCTTTGATCAAGAGGCTAAGTGACTTATGGGGGGTCCCATTATGCCCTGGACTTGACTAACATTGGAGGACAAGGGGCTGCTGTCCTCTTTTGACTTCTGGGACTTGGCTGTTAAGGCCCTGAGGATGGCTTTCCTCATCATGAGATTCTGCTTTTGTGTACCATCAAGGCAAGGCTTAGACAAAACAAACTAGACAGTTTTAGATGAATCTTGGTCTTGTTATGACTCCATTTCCCTAAGTAGTTAAATCCTTGAAAAGTTAGCAAAAACATAGTACCTCCATCAGATATTCATTATCATGAGCAGATCACTGTAGCCATAGAGATTTTAACAACCGATAACCTTTAATCATCAAACATATATCATCCTAAGTCCCGTCCTTCATAGGCCTTACTTTCTATGAAAGTTGAAAGTTGGACTTAGGAAAGTCCAACTTTCTTAGACTGTCTGTGTCTCAGCTTTACACTGCAATGGTTTCACCCTCATTTGTTATTTTTCATTCTTAGGACAAAGCTATTTTACCATACAAAATCCACTCTTATCTAAAGCACTCTGTATTCTTGTTAACCCTTGTTACCAAAAATATAGCCTCAGATTTACAACCTTCTCAACAATCTCTCTCATAACTTGTTTCTTATTTCATTTCCCTAAACAAGAATTGAATCCAAAATATATGTGGCACATTGTAGTGAATTAGGATCATCTGTACATATACTTTTAGGTGCCAAGTTTTTTTCCTGTTGTGAAAATTCTTTTCTGCAGGGATTTTTTCATACTGGTTCCTCCTCCTGTGGTCTGGCACCCTGAGAGTTATAAAGTTTCCATTTTTGCTGGTGCTTTGGAGATACCAGTGTCCTTGAAGTGAAAACCTCTTTGTAATAAGAGGAGGCAGGAGAAAAAGTCCGCATGTTACTGTTACATGGTAACTCTGCAGCTTTAGATGGCAGAAGACATTTTCCTTGGTCTAGCTAGAATAGAGGGCAACATGCAGCCCAGAGAACAGCCAGAAAAGCCATTTCCTCTCCCTCTGTCCCACCTGTAGATCTATGGGGCATCCCCACTGGAACCTGCTAAAAAAGAACCCCTTACTCCCCAATTCTCATCAAAGGTCAAAGGGGAGGGTGTTATTTCCTGTTCTCTTTTTAAGACTGGGAATTTCCCCTAGAAATGTCCCTTCATCCCACTTTTATAACATTTGTTTCTCTTTTCTCTCTGGAATTTTCTTCTGCCTCAGTCCTACTTGGGGTTGCAATCGTGGTGTTTTTTTTTTTTTTTTTTTTTTTTTTTTTTTTTTTTTTTTTTTTTTTTTGTTATTGTAGTTTGGTCAATACAAACTAGAGACATTTGGGAAAGAGGGAATCTCAATTGAGAACATGTCTCCATCAGGTTGGCATGTAGGCCTGTGAGGCAGCTTTTGGATTAATGATTGATGTGGGAGTGCTCAGCCCACTGTGAGTGGTGCCACCCCTGGGCAGGGGATCCTCGGTTGAATAAGAAAGCACACAGGGAGCCATGAAAAGCAAGCCAGTAAGCAGCATTCTTCCACGGTCTCTGCTTCAGTTCCCTCCCTGACTCCCATCAGTGATGGACTGTGACCTACAAGCCAAATCAACGCTGTTCCCCCACATTGATTTTGGTCAGCGTTTATCACAGCGACGGAGAAGCAAACTAAGAAGTCCTCGGTCGGACGACTTGGACCTCAAGTTCCTGGGTCCTGCTTTACTGTTTGGCTTGTTTTATAATAGACAACGTTGTTTTTGCCTTTGCTTCTGTTTTTCTTCATTCTTTCTTCCATACGCCTTGTGGGTTTCCCTCAGTAACTCAAGTTTCTGACCTTCCACCCCCCAGTCCTCTGTAACTCTGGAAACAGCTGTGTCTAGCCAGATGTTAGTTACCAAATTTAACATTAGCATCCCTTGTCTAATCCCGAGCACTTTCTCATCTGATCCTTCAGTCTCTCTGGGAACTCTGCATGATCCTTTTCTTTCCCCTGTTGCATATTAAAGGCTTTTTTTTTTCATATTCTAGGACCAGGGTACTAATTTCTAATCCCTCTTATGATCATGTGGCTTTGACAGACCTCACTGTTATTATTCCAGTGGGTTGTTGTTTGGGAAATTTTTCATCTGCTGAGATTACATCTGTGTGGGATGATGTTTTGTTTCCCAAGAGGCCTTTCTTCTCACCCCCCTCTTTTCATTAGAGGAGAGAATACTCAATACTAACATCAAGACAGGCCAGATATAAAGTGAGGGCCCTAAGAATTGGTCCAGTTGACCAGTCACCCCATATGATCTTCTATCAGAGTCCTCAGCTTCATTTTGTACAGGGATTCTCTCCCCACAACCGGAGCTTGTGTCCCAGAGGACTATTTGGGAGAATCTTATTCTTTTTAAAAAAATATATATGGGTTGTCGGACAGTGGTGGTGCACACCTTTAATCCCAGCACCCAGGAAGCAGAGTTAGGTGGATCTCTGTGAGTTCCAGGCCAGCCTGGTCTATGGAGCTAGTTCCAAGGACAGTCAGGGCTACACAGAGAAACCTTGTCTCAAAAAAAGCCCCCCCCAACAAATAAATAAATAAATAAATAAATAAATAAATAAATAAATAAATAAATAAATAAATGTACATAGGTGTTTTGTTTGCATGTATGTCTGCACATCATGAGGGCAAAAGAGGATATTAGATCTCCTGGAACTGGAGTTACAGACTGTGAGCCCCTGTGTGGCCACTGGGAGTTGAACCTGGGTCCTTTAGAAGAGCAGGTAGTGCTTGTAACCACTTAGCCATCTCTTCAGCCCCAGGAATCTTGTTCTTATTGCCCTCAGATCTTTTATCCTTCCCCTTGTTTCTGGAGCTGTATTCCCAGAACCTCAACATCTACCCCTATGGGTTATGGGGATGTCAGGGAGAATCCTCATTTCTCCCTATTCTGGTCCTGCGTGGACTTACTCAACAGCCCTGCACTGGAACTTCCCATTTTCAGAGTGACCTTATGACTGCCACTCTAGTCACATTGTCCCCAGCACCCCCCCCCCCCCCCCCCCCCCGCTCCCCAAACCTCCAACCACCAAGGCGGTACTTTACAGTCCAAGCCTCCTTCCTGCCTTGGTTCGTACATGAAGCAGCCTGGTTGCCGTGGTGCTCTCTGTGGGCCTGTCTCCAAATTGCTGATCTACTTTTGATTTTTAGGTTTCTGTTAGTTCTGGAGCCGAGAGTGTCTCCACACCCAGGGCCACTGCCAAGAGGCAGCAGGATGAACCTCCCAGTATGGGAATCAGTCCACAAGACCCTTGACCATGGAGAGAGCCCTCACAGTGGACACCAGGTTGTAAGAAATGGACCTGGCATCTCAAGAAAATGACCTCGTGATCCAAAGTATTTTGGCAAGACAGAAAGTTTTACCTCTGGGGAATGGGGCACTGCTCTTGCCCAGTGATGCAGATATGCCAGCAAGCATGCCCACTGTGGGTCCACTGGGTCTTTATTGCCAACAAAGAGGGTTCTCGTGCCTCTCCCAGTGTTCAGAGCTTGGCCTCATGCTCTTTTGTGACTGACTCATATGGAACAGAACAGTTTCTAGGCAGAAATGAAACTTGAGAACAACTATTTTGATTTCAAGAAGTGCTGATTTTGGAGGAATTTGAATTTCTGCCATGTGGCTTCTTTACAACTTTTTAAATGGAGTTTTGTCTAATTTAACCTTTAGATGGAAAAGACAGTGCAGTTTGTTTACATTTCCCATGAGCAGTTGGAAGCCCTGGATCTATCTTTGTAGCATACAGCATCCCCTGACTGTCCTCCCAACTGAGTATTAGCCAGGCCTGACCCTGATTAGCTTCCAAGACCAGATGAAATTGGCATGTTGGGTGTTAACATAGCCTTAGGCTTCCCTGTGCCTTGCTGACAGAAGTCTCTTCTGAATTGCTTGATGTATTATTAACCCTCCTCTGCCTGTCTTGGGCATAAACACAGCAAGCGCTCCACCCATCAATGACTCGATGTCAGCAGCTGGAATGCAACAGAGGCCAGCTGCAAAGAGACCAGTGCAGATATAAACATTAACTGAGAACTACAATTAATTCAAGGTATTTTATTCTAGCACCTTAAACAATTTTTTCTTGAGCTGGGGAGATCCCTCAGAGGGCAAGGATGCTCACAGTGTGAGCGTGAGTAGCTGATTTCAAATCTCCAGAACTCACATAAGCTATGTGTGACTATATACCTGTGACCCCAGGCTGTGGCAGGGCAGAGAACGGAGACTCAATGGCACTTCCTGGCCACCAGCTGAGCCCCAGTTTCAATAAGAGAACGAGATGGAGAGGGCCAGTGAGAAAACCAGACTTAGACCTGAGCCTGAGAGCCAGACCTAGATCCCTGGAACCTACAAGGTGGAAGAGAACTGATTTTCACAAGTTGTCTTCTGCCCTCCACATGTGCGTGGTGGCATGTGCTCATGCACACACTCATGTGTGCACACTCATGTAAACAAATGTAAAAACACAAATTAAAAATAAAAGAGAATTAAATGAGAGGCAGAGTTAGGAGTTTAGAGTTATCTTTGAGTTTGAGGCTAGCCTGGTCTACATAGCAAGCTCCTGGACTATGGACTACATAGAGAGCCCCTGTCAGAGAGAGAGAGAGAGAGAGAGAGAGAGAGAGAGAGAGAGAAGTAGAGCAGGACATCCAAATTTCGCTTCTGGTCTGTGTACACATATGGGTGTATGCACTAAACACACATGTATGAATTCACCACACAGATATACACACAAACAAAAGTTTAAAAATAAATTTCCTCTGACAGTTCAAGAGTTGGAAATTTGTAAAATTCACAAAAGCATAACTAAGAAATTAAGTTAGAGTTACTGCTAGGAAGCACCCTCCCTGCAAACTAGCTTTCACAGCACCAGAAGAAGGTGCAGTATAGGCTGCCGGAAGAGAAAAGACATCCGTAGTCTTACCCAGACATGAATCCCCTGAGCTACAACAGTGACCTGCATGGTGTGGGTGTGGTAGTGGTACAAATGCTATGGGGGTAGCCAACAGCTTTCTGGTTGGATTGAAGGCCTGCTCCACAGAAGGGTACGCATGCCTGGCATTGCAAAACTGGCCCAAAACCCATGGCTGGCGAGCTCACCAGCCCCAGGGTGAACCTACTGCTATTATTTTGTTAAATGAACATACTAGCAAACTGCCCTCTAAATTCGTATCTCTATACCCATTAAAATCAGCGAAGCCTTCAGGCCTCATCAGGGAAGCTTCTTTGTGTAGTGGATGGCGGTAGAAATTCACAGCCAGCTGAAGGGCAGAGAGGAGGTGTCTGTGGAGTGTTCAAGCACAAACGTGAGGTCTGTGTAAATCAAGGAAGAGGGGGCAGAAAGACTGTAAGAGGGTGGAAAGGCTTCTTCTGGACACTACAGGATCACTGCGCTTGTGAACGCACAGCAGCTGGGTTGCCTGCACCAGATCGAACCAGTTAATAGTTCAGCACAGAGCAGGGAGGGGCTTAGGAGGCCCCACCCCCAGCTGAGGAGCTTTTGATAGTTGATGGCTTCTGGGGGAAGAAAAATCAGTTTTTTTTTTTTAAAAGGCTGCAGTCCTTGGTGGTTTAATCATGGTCCAGTGTATAGTGTGTAGACCTACACCCATGAATAGATAGATGGGCAGCAGATTGGACTTGGTGGGTCATAAAAAAACAAAAGGAAAGGAAGGAGAGATGAGGATGGATGGAAGAGGAGTTGGGGGAGGAGAGTGGGGTAAGATCAAAATACATTGTATGTATGTATGTGTGTATGTATGTGTGTATGTATGTATGTATGTGTGTATGTATGTATGTATGTATGCATGTATGTATTTATGTATGTATGTGTGTATGTATGTATGTATGTATGTATTTATGTATGTATGTGTGTGTATGTATGTGTGTGTGTATGTATGTGTGTATGTATGTGTGTATGTATGTATGTATGTATGTGTGTATGTATGTATGTATGTGTATATGTGTGTATGTATGTGTGTATGTATGTATTTATGTGTGTGTGTATGACATTCTCAAAGAATGAATACAAGCATCATATTTCAATGTAAAAGAGAAGTTAGCTGCTGTTACTGTAAATAGGATATGTTTATTGTATGAATAGTATGGTTATGTATTTACTATCTATTTGTGCTGTAAGGAGTGCTTTGAAACATATGTTTAAAACACAACACAATGGGGCTGGAGAGATGGCTCAGTGGTCAGGAGCACTGGCTGCTCTTCCAGAGGACCTGGGTTCAATTCCCAGCACCCACATGGCTGCTCATAACTGTCTGTAACTCCAGTTCCAGGGGACCCCAACGTCATCATACAGACATACATGCAGGCAAGACGCCAATGCATATAAAATTAAAAATAAATAAATTAAAAAGCCCTGCAACACTTCCTTAGCATTTCTTCATTATTTTTAAATGTTATTTAATTATATCATTTAAGTTACTGCACAATATTCCTAACCAGAAAGTGGAGATAATTGAAGGTCGGTACCTCAGTTATGTCATGAGTACTGACAAGAATTATGTAGAAAGCTCAATTTAGCTTCTTCCCAGAATGGATATTATAACTATAATTGACCTGATTTTGATAAGCATTGTGGGAACTACTGGTTTGCATGTTTGAAAACTAACTGAACTACCATTGCAGTAGGGGAATGGAGAGGGAGAGGGGCTCATGGGAAATCACACAGAGAGGTAGCTGCAGAGTTGGGAGTAGGGCCCAGCTTGGTGGCTGGGCAAGTAATACCAACTGGTCGGGAGGCTGAGGCAGGGGGATAACAAATTTGAGGGTCAGCCTGGGCAACTCCGTGAGACCCTGTCTCCAAAGAAAAAAGTGTAAAGAGAGGCCAGCCTGGGCTAGTTATATGTCAAGGCCCTTCCAAAAAAAAAGAAAGAAAGAAAGAAAAAGAAAAGAAAGAAAATGTTGGGACTAGGGCCTGTGCAAAACCAAACAAATCTGGGACTAGCAACTCCTGCAGCTGGGGATCGCGGAAATCCCAGCTGGAAGAGGAGGAGACGAGAGGGAACGCATTGGCCGCCAGGGGCCGGGGCAGTCGGAAGGACGAGCGGCCAGCTGGGCTCCTGGCGGCCACCGTGGGCCCGTGCCACCCCCCCCTCCCCCCGCCCCACCATCTGCCGCTCCTGAGGTTGCCTGGCAACTCGGGTGGCGCGCCGTTCGAACGGAAGCGATGGGCCAATCAGGAAGTCCGGGGCGAACCATTGCGGCGACGGGGACGGCGCGCTCACTTCCCTTTCCTCCGGGCTCTGGGGACCTTCGCCCAGCAGGATCGTGGGACAGCCACGGCCTCCCTCTCGGGAGAGCTCGCCACTCTCAACACGCGACAGCCGCCTCAGAGCTGCTGGGACCCAGCGCTCCAGCTGTCAGCCTCGGCAGCCCGAGAGAAGCGGGGACCCTCCAGACACTGGCTGCCGGTAAGCACGGGGGTGACGGGGGGCCACGGGAGTCCACGCACCATCCCAGGCAAGCGTTCCAGCACAGAGGGCCGACGGAGGGTTCAGGTCTAGTGTCCAGCCCAGGGGTCCCGCGGAGGGTCCAGGCTGTTCCCCTGTCCCACCCTGCAGCCTCCACTCCAGGCAGATCTGCCTTGAGAGGTTCAGAGTGCCCCTGCTGGTCACTCTCCGGGGCTTATTGGGAGGCTGTGGCTCAGGGGATCCCAGGGTTAGGCTACCTCTGCCCTACCTGTCCTAGGAGTTCCTCTTTAGGACATATGGCCTTTCCTTCCCCAGGGACTCATTTGGCAACTTTTCTGCCTAAATGGTCCGGAAATCCCAGTCAGTGCTGCCCTCTGAGAGGGCCCCCCTGGGGGCAGGCTAGATTCCGGAGGACAGCAGATCCAGAGGCCCTAAGTCATGTGGGTCCCTTGGAAGTCTGCTCCTGTGAGGTGTGTGTGTGTGTGTGTGTGTGTGTGTGTGTGTGTGTGTGTGTGTGTGTGTGTGTGTTGGGGGTGGTGTGGTGTGTGTATGTGTGTGTATTGGGTGTTGGGGGTGGGTGGGTCAGCCTCTAAGCCAGAGTTGCTAGTCACTGGACTTTAGAGTCGGGTGCTGGGTCTGGCCCTCCCAAGTGGAGCGTCTAATTTAGGGTGAACTGTGCCCCCTCCTCAGGTTGCTGTTGTTGGCCTCTTTTCATAGGTGGGGAAACTGAGGTTCTGAGAAGGTGAGCCCATTGCTCAAAGTCACAGATTTAACTATGCAGGAGTCTTCCAGTCCTGGACACAGGGAAGAGCCGGATTTGATGGAGAATCTCTTCTGAGCGGAACAGCTCATCCCCCAAACCTCATTCTCACTCTGGGGGGCGGAGGAGTCTGCGATTGCCTGTCTGTTTTTCCTCGCGTCGTCCCCGCCCCCCACTTCCCCTCAGGGTCTTGTGTGGCCCAAGCTGGCCTCAATCTTACTGTGTATACGAGGCTGGTCTTGAACCCATCACCCTGAATCTGTCTCCTCTGATGACAAGCACGCGTCACCGCTGCACCAGTTTTAGGCCATTTTTAGGATGGAACCCAGGGCTTGGTGTGCGCTAAGCGAACACTCTGCCAGCTGAGCTCACACTCCTGCCTCATTTGTTCTTACTGCCTCGTCTGGCTTCCTGCGGCCCGTGTGCCTTGTTTTTCCCGGCGGCGTCTTATTGGGCAGTTTATTCTCTTCCCCACTGGACTTGCGTCAGGCAAGTGAGATGCTTAACAGGGGAGCAGCAACATGTCAGGGTGCCTGAAACTTCCAGAATCAAGATGATCAAAGCCAACATCTGTTGGCCATTTGCTGTGTGCTGTGCTGGGGGTGGAGCGGGGTAGGGTGGTGTGAGCTCTGGCAGACTCTGGCAAGCATAGGCATCCTGATATGAGTACCACCCCGACCCCCATCCCCCCATCCAGCTACCTCATTTTTAGGCAGAATGACAGACGCTGTAATGCTGCCGTGGCTTGAAGCAAGCAGGAACTGGACAGATGCATATAGTGGGCATCAGTAGGGGGGCTGATGGGAAATAATCAGAAACTCCTTAGGTACTGATGTGGCACCCAGAGGAGCGTGGGTTACTGAGCAAAGGGACTGGGTGAAAATGACACCCATATCATGACGTGCTTTGCAGTCCCAAGCTTCGGCCGGCCGTGGGTCAGCTAATGGAGAAGCCACTAAGACGACATCGTGATTACATCTACAGAAAGTTATGAGGTCACGGCTCTGCCTGTGACTTGTCACTGGCTGTGTGACTTTGGGCACGGTTCTTCACATTCTGAGCTGGGATAAAACACTGAGTGTGTGAGCTCAGGCCTAGACAGGGCACTGTAGGACAGGAAGTGGGTGTGGCCACAGGTCTAACTCAGGCCTCACCTTCCCAGCCTCTCCCCTTCCCTCCTCCGTTGTAAATCTGCCTTTGCTCCCATTTTGTCAGGGTGCAAACTGAGTCCCCAAAGTTTGAATTAGTGGAGGAGCATATATGAAGGGGGATGTGTCCGTCCGTGTAGACGCTCACTGCCCTAGGCATCCACACCCACGCCCCTCCCATGGTGGCCCACTCATAACTCCCTCCCTGAGGTTCGTGCAGAGCTACTCTGAGCAAGGCTGACTCCTAGACAGGTCAGGGCACGATCCTGGAGAAAACTCCAGAAATAGCTTGGAACCTGGCCTGCCCTGGAGAATGCCCAGTCGGGTGTCTCTGACCTGGACAGCTGGCTGGCTCTTCTCCATTGCCTGGAGCCTTCTTGATCCTCCTCTGCAACAGCCAAAGGCCTCTCTGTCTACCGAGCCTAAGCCAGGTTTCCTTTGAAAGGGCGGAGAAGCAGATGGGGTGGTGCAGAATGTCATAAAACCCATCAGCCCTAGAAATCCACCTTCTACTGGGAAGACAGATACAAGGGGGAAGAGTGGACACCCTGCTGCTTGGGCTCAGACCACTTGCCTCGTGCTGAGTGCTCTAGCAGTCTGAGCTGTGGTTTCCCCCACTCTAGGAAGTGAGGGGCTCACTGCTTTTATTCCATGAATTGCTACAGCAGGCGTATGAAAGTCAGAGGACACATAGTCAGTTCTTGCCTTCCACTGTGGGGTCGGGGGATTGAACCCAGATCGCCAGGCTTGTACGGCAAGCACTTTTACCCCAAGCCTTCTTTCTGGGCTCATCTTAACCACTTTGAAGTGTATAAAAACTCCATACCCAATACTCAGTCATTTCCCACCCTCAAACTCAGCCTGGCAACCACACTCTGTTGCTAGTGTTTCGACTAGCTTTATACACAGAAGCGTGCAGTATCTGCCCCGCTGCATTCAGCTTATTGCACGTAGCCTGATGTCTTCAAGTTCCATTCATGTAGTGCGTCAGTGCCCTTCCCTCTGAAAGGCTGGATAATCTGTTGGACGTGGATTTTATGTTTCCTGACCCATTCATTCATTCATTGATGGGCACTTGGGTTGCGCCCACCTTTTTGACTGTGGTGACTAATGCTGCTGGGGATTTAGTGGGAGGGATTGTGCTGGCGTGCACACTCCAGATCCTTTAAGATGAGTGTTTGCAAGTGTGATTTCTAGGAGCTGCTCTGCTCATTTACTGCTTAAACCTGTAAGGAGCTGTCTGTCATGTTGTGGTTTTCACTATCAGTTGTACACAGGGTTCTAAAGCCACACATCCTGCCCAACACTTAATATCTTTTTATTTTTTATTTATTATTATTATTATTATTTTGTTTTTTCAAGACATGGTTTCTCTGTGTTTTTAATTTTTTAATTTATTTTTCTATTATCAGCTTGGCACAGTACAAATTCTTATCCTAATAGTGAAATGTTTCACTAAAGCTTGCCCAGTGATTGGGTAAAACCAAAACTTACTATAAGCCACAGTCATCCTAGGGTCCCCCCTGCTATGTAGCCTCCCTGGTTCTGGGGGTTGCAGTCTGATTGTCCTTTGCTTTATATCTAGTATCCACTTATGAGTGAGTACATACCATTACTGTCTTTCTGGGTTTGGGTTACCTCACTCAGGATGATATTTTCTAGTTCCATCCATTTGCCTGCAAATTTCATGCTGTCATTGTTTTTCTCTGCTGAGTAGTACTCCATTGTGTATTTGTACCACATTTTCTTAATCCATTCTTCAGTTGATGGGCATCTAGGTTGTTTCCAGGTTCTGGCTATTACAAATAGTGCTGCTATGAACATAACACTTAATATCTTAATAGTGTGTGTTTTGGATAGGACCTGTTCTAACACTGTGTGTTGCTGTGATTTTGATTGGCATTTCTTTAATGGTCCAGAGATGTGGAGCCTATTTCTTTACATCCATTGTCTTTCTAGATAGCTTTTTCGTATGTGTATGTGGTGGGGACAGCTAGGCTGGCTTTGAACTCACGACCCTCCTGCCTCAACCTCCTGAGTGCCACCATGGCCAGCTTCCTTTCCTTCTCTGAGTGACTGGACTTTTAGCTGTCACCACACTGCCGCTCTTGTCCTTGCAGCATGGTGGTGGAGGCCTCCCCCAGAGCTGGGCCTTGGAAAGTCTGCATCTCTGTCCTCACAGCTTTCACTTTGATGGCAATGTTGTGCCTTGGGCCTGTTTTATAGTGGGGGAAACTGAGGTATGGAGAAGTTCCCTGCAGTGGAGGTGTGGGTGGGGTGAGCCAGAGCCCTGGAGATTCTGACTCTGCATCTTTGGAGGAAGAACAAGGCTTGGCTGGAAGTGGCCAAGCTGGACCAGGGTGATGGGGGGCTGGTGGAGGAGTGAGTGTGGGGGGGGCAGTAGTAACGTGGTGGCCTAGGGGAGACTTGGCACTCAGGGATCCTGGTCCCCCCCACCCCCGGCCAGTTAATTATTAATTACAAGGGGGAGTGACCAGTGTGTCAGCTGATCACCAAGATCTTGTCAAAAGCTCCTCTGAGGGAGGTGTGCTAGGGATGTGGGTGTTTCTACCCTCCTTCCTTTCCATGTCCTTCCCTTCCTCCTCTTCTCCCTCCCCTCCTTCTCTTTCCTTCCTTTGGAAATTGTAGTGTGATTGACACACAGAAAAAAGCTGTGTGTGTTTGATGAGTATGGCTTGATGCTGGCCCGGGCCTTCTTCTGCCTCTTGGTCAGCGAGGAAAAGGCAACAGGGTGGTGGGCTCAGCCCAGCAGACGGCTAGGAAACAAATGAGAAGTGAGTGAGCGCCGGGAACGGCAAGATCAGCAAAGGTGCTTTAAGGGGAGCAAAAGGTGCATGGAGGCCCACGAGGCTCTCAGGGGAGAGGACATTTGAATGCGGCTTGAAGATCGTGAGGGAAGAGGTTCGGGACAGAGAGCAGCTGGTGCCAAGGCCCTGGGGTGGGAAAGACCTTTGTAGAGGATTAACCTGGAGGGTTTTGTGGTTGGTCCAGGAATGACAGTGTGGATGAGGTGGTAAAGTTGGGCAAAGACGAGGGCCACGAAGGAGGCCGGAATTTATCCCTGGGAGTGCATAAGGGTCAAGCAGAGGAGGAGTAAAGTGTGAATCTGCTAGGAAAACACAGCCGTTATCATCTCACGTTATAGTTGAGGAAGCTGCAGCCCCAAACACAGCCTGGATGTGTTTCCACAGGTGGCAGATGCTTATGGAGCCCAGGCAAGGTGGTGGAGGGGTCTTATGGAATTTCCCAGGAGGCACAGTCCGTCTCTTGTCTCTCTCTCCCTACTAGATCCAAGTCTGGGTTCAAATCCTGGTTCTGTCATTTGCTGACTGTGTGATCTCAGGCAGGTAGCTTCACTTCTCTGTGCCTTAGTTTTCCCATCTGTAGAATGGACACAGTAGCAGTATCTACCTCACAGATAGGTATAAGAATGGAATAAGTTTACATAATTTGGGCTAGGCATGGCAGTGCATCAATGTAATCCCTGAAGGATGGCTGAGGCAGGAGGATAGAGAGTTCCAGACTGATCTGGACTATCCTGCAAGACCCTGTTTAAAACAAACACCCGTCCTCCTCCTCCTCCTCCTCCTCCTCCTCCTCCTCCTCCTCCTCCTCCACCACCACCACCACCACCAAAAAGCGTCAAACAGTGTCTGCTGCCAAAGAAATATGCAGGAATGACCAGGGCTTCTCCTTGACAAGTGGTCTGTCTTTGTAGTTTCCACTGTTAGTGCCCAAGGCCAGCTGTAAGCCTGTTACTTTGTTATCACAGCCAGGCCAGGCAGTGAGCTGGCAGGCCACAGTGGGCGACTTGTCCCCCCGTCTTGTAATATTCAGGGCTAGAGGGGGCTTCAACGTTCAGAGGGAAGGAAAGTGGACAGGAACCATTTCCTGTCTCCTCCTGCCCCCTCCCAGCCCTGGCCCAGCCTCCACCTGGGTACAGGAGTGCTTTGCCAGGGCTGGGGTCTGAGGTCTGGTGGGCATCTCCTTCCCATGGACCTCACAATACCCTGGAGAGTGACAGAAGCCTTGGACTGGCAGAGGGGACAGGTGGAGCCCTCCCAGGGTTTCCCCCTCGGAGGGTTGCAGCCTCCTCTGTGAAATATGGGTTTCAGATGGCCCCCCCTCCTGGTGGTCCTGCTGTTCAAGGGTTAAATGGGCCATGTCACGCCACTCTACTGTGGCTGTCCCTCTTGATCCTTCAAGCTGGCACAAGGCTGTAGCCAGCAACCTCAAGCCTTGAGCGCTCACAATAGGCTCTCTCCCAAGGTCCCACTCTTCTCATTCATGGGACTGAGGCCCAGCCACCCGCTGGCACACAGGAGGAAAGGGTGGCATTAAGGAGTGGTGGGAGGGAAAGTGCCCAGGTTGGACTCCCCCTGTTGATTTTGGGCAAGTGACTCAGCCTGGACTGTCTGGGGTTTCTATTAGTCAACTTGGATGACAATGGAGTTGCCTCATAGGAAGGCTGCCCGGACCGCACTGATGCTCACTGCGCCCCGTTTAATCACGGAAAGATTAAATGTTCAGGAAGAGCACTTTCCCGTGCCTGGCCGTGAACGT
This sequence comes from Peromyscus maniculatus bairdii, assembly GCF_049852395.1. Classification (NCBI taxonomy): domain Eukaryota; kingdom Metazoa; phylum Chordata; class Mammalia; order Rodentia; family Cricetidae; genus Peromyscus; species Peromyscus maniculatus. The sequence goes on along the minus strand of NC_134855.1, from coordinate 129,779,583 downwards.
CAACTAGAATCCCGCGCAGCTCTGCCTGACGTGCTGCCGGCTGTGCAGGCTCCAGCTCGGAGAAGAGCCCGGCGGGGTGAGCCTTGGGGCGCGGCTCCGGCCAGGTTCCCGCACGCGGCTGTCAGTCAACCATTGCGGTCGCTGCCGGTCCCTTCTTCCCTCTCCTGGAACACTCCGGGCCGGCGGGTTCGCCTGCCAGGCCCCGGAAGTTGCGCAAACGCCGGCTACCTGAGCCAGGTGGGCGGGAGGCGCGCAGGCTGCTGGCAGGAGGCGGCTTGCGCGGCCAGGTATGTTGCGGCGCTGGGCAGCGGGGAGCGCAGCAGGGGTTATGCCTTCAGTCCCCGCGTTCGACACAGACGTGGGCCACCTTCTGCTCAGAGAGGGACAGCAGAGCATGCGGGGCACACAGCTTTGGCTCGCTTCAAGGCTTGCCGCCCGAATCTGCAGGATCTCCTCCAAATGAGGAAGAGCCGAAACCAAACTGGGGCCTTGCTGGCGTCCTGATCCATTCTTTGGGAGCCTGAAGGGAGGGACGAAGTTGGGCTATGGCCCTGGAATAATGACCAGAAAGGCTCAAGGTTGGTGCATTTAGGGCCGTTTGCGGCAGCATTTGAAAGCCCATGGTGAGAAGAGTCCCCAGAGGAGACGTTAAATCCCACTTGGCGACCCGGACCTAGGCTTCCTCTTGGAGGGGCCCCTGTGACGTGAGTTGGTGCCGGTCTGCTGGCTCATTGTGATCAGCCCGTACCAGATGTCCCCTTTGTCCCTGCTGGGGCCTAGATTAGCCCTTTTGGATCGGGCTTAGAGACCCTCGGAGGGGGCGGGTCTGCTCCCTCCACAGTCAGAGCCTCAGTATATGACAAGCCTGGTTTATGGAGCGCTGCCCATTTCCCAGGTGCTGCGAACCCGTTTGATCTTTCCAGCGGTGACCTGAAGGCGCAGGGAGGTGTATTTTTAACTGCCTTTAGCAGATAAGGGAAGCAGTCTGTTAAGAGCCGCCTCTTGTGCAAGGTGTATGGCAGCGGCTGGTGGGAGAGTGGGGACCCGGGTGGTTCCCAGGCCAGGCTTGGGAACACGCATCTGTCCCATCTTTATCTAGGCTTAGGTGGTGGGTATAGAAGCAAGGTGGTTGGTGGTGGTGGGCGGGGGCGGGGGAGAGGAGGGAGCTTCTGCCCTGGCCCTGCTCCTCTGACCTCCTTCCTCTTTCCTAGGTAATGTTTGGGAGGGAACTGCCTCAGCCACCACCAACGGGTTGGACTGGTTTGGGTGGCAGAGCAGATGTGGGGGTGAGGGAGGTGGGGCAGAGTCTGGCTTCCTAGACAAGGCTCTGTAGCAGCTCTGCTGGCCAGACCTTCCCTGCCCAAGGTCACCTGGGGGGGGGGGTCTCCTTGCATGGAACCAGCCTTCCTTTCCTGCCTACCTGGCCTTTGAGCTTTGGGAGCAGCCCTCTCCCCAGCCCCCACACCACCGATGTGCTCACGTTTCCATGGGGACTGGGGAAGGCACACGGAGGTGCAGATATACCTGCAGACATGCTATGCTTGTCCAGTACACGCAGTCTTTAGAAATGGTGATGGAATTTGCTCACAGTTAAAAATCTAGAGAGCACCTGCCCCTCTGGATTGCCAGGCCTGGGAACACTACGCCCCTTCCTTACCTTGGACCCACCTGCCTGCAGTGGAGCGGGGGGGCCTCTAGTTCACTGGTGTGCTGGTTCTCAGCTGACCCCCTAGGCATTTCAGTTCAGGACACACTTGTGGAATATCTAGCATGTATTGAGAGCCACGACATGAAGCCGAAACACAGTAAAAAAAGCAGCCGAAATTTCTGCCCTCGTGGAGCTGTTATTTTAGGGAGTAGGGGACAGCAAAGAATGAAAGACCTATACCTACAGTAAGTTATATGGCACCCATGAAAATAATGAGAAAAGAAGCAGTGTGTGTGTGTGTGTGTGTGTGTGTGTGTGAAGTGGTGCAGGGCAAATGTGCTCAAATTGCCTTTTAAATCTCCTCTGGGATCCAGGGAAGCCCCTTCTCAGAGTCTCAGTTTTCCCCGCTACGAAATGGTGACAGTGGCCTCCAGGCTGTGGGAGGCGGTAGAAGAGTATGTGGCTTTGGGTGTCTGGCTGGCGGTGGGGAATCCCTGTCCTGGGACATCTGGATGTCCCGGTGAGGCTTTCACGGTGTTTGGGCATGCTCTGTGCCAGTGCTGTCTGTTAGGAGTCACCTGCCACCTGCAGCCATGGAGCACTTGACGCATGGCTGCTGTGATCAGGAGCTAGTGGTGCTGGGTGACCTGACATGCCAGTGTCAGCAGCCCCCAGGCTAAGCCCCCTCCTCCTCTTTCCAGACAAGAAGGTTTGACGTTGCTGCATATCTGAGGGGCTTGAGTGGTGGGGGAGAGCTGTGGCACTTTCCGATGCCTGCGATGATCTGACATCTGACTGTTGGACAGCCATGGGGACACTGGAGCACCCAGGCATGGTCCTTACAGCCCAGGAGCACTGTCATGGTGGTTGGTCAGCGTCATAGCTCTGGGGAGGGCTGTGACCTTGACAGTTCCTAGCAATAAGCATAGCTTGGGGCTGGTGCTTACTCCTGTCTGCGTGCCTTGATCTCTGTGGGCTTGGCCTTGGAGCCATATCCTGGAAGCTACCCTAGTCTGGGCTCCACTAGGGTGGAGGTGTGGGGTTTCTTTCTGCTCCTCCCCTGCAGCCTCTGCTTTTGTGCCCTTTGTGGGCCTGGCATGTCCAGGCAGGTGGTTGGCACTGTGCAGCTTCCTGCCTGGGCTGGTTGTGGGATGCTGGTGGTATCTGGCTCCTCTGGGCAGTTCAGGTGGGATGTGGATGGCGGTCCTTCAATCCCAACTAACCCATCGCTAGTATCCCTATCTTGAGAGCAAGCGAAGGCTTAAGCAAGTTCATTGCCTCCCTGAGCTTCAGTTTCCCCAACCTTAAATGGAGCTGTTGAGAGGACCCTGGGGCTGAGCCTGGAGCCTGGAGCCTGCTTTGCTGTCTTTAAAGTGGACCTGACTTCTCAACCTCTTTCCTCCCTCCCTCAGCTGGGCGGGTCCCCGCCCATTATTGGAGGGAAAGGGTGTGGGTGGGGTCACAGGCCTTCGCGTAGTACATTCTGTCTGATGATTGGCTCTTCGCGAGAAAGGGGCGTGTCCTTTACCTTATAATAGCGCAGGCTTCGCGACCAGGCGAGCCTTTGTCTAAACGTGCTCAGCCCGTCTTTTTTTCCTTGCTTGCAGCCGAGCCCGGCTTCCAGCTGCCAACTTTGTGCCTTTATCTGTCTCCTCGCCTCTGCCCTCGGGGTATGTAACCGCCATGCCTGTGGACACGCTGAGCCCTGCAGCGCCCGCCGCCCCTGTCCTCCCTTTTCGCCTGCGAACCAAGGTCCCCAGCTACCTGCTACCAAGGCCAGCGGATGGGGGAGCCCGGAAGCTGAGTGCTGTGGAACGCCTGGAGGCTGACAAGGCCAAGTACGTCAAGAGTCTCCATGTGGCCAACACCCGCCAGGAGCCTGTGCAGCCTCCGCTAGCCCGGCAGCCCCTCTTCAGCCCTGGTTCTCGCGGGCCAGTGCTCACACCCAGCCGCCGAGCCCTGCCCTGTCCTGGCCGCCGGCCCCAACTGGACCTCGACATCCTTAGCAGTCTCATCAACCTGTGTGACAGTCCTGTGTCCTCAGCTGAGGCCAGCCGAACGCCTGGACGGGCAGAAGGATCTACCCACAAGGTCCCACCAGCCACCCCTCCTCGTCCTCCACCTAGTACGGTTGCCGTGCGCCGAGTGGATGTTCGTCCACTGCCTGCTTCACCTGCTCGGCCCTGTCCATCGCCTGGTACCACTGCCACCTCCAGCCCCGGCCGGCCCCCTGGTCTGCAACGCTCCAAGTCGGACCTGAGCGAGCGCTTTTCCAGGGCAGCAGCCGACCTCGAGCGCTTTTTTAACTTCTGTGGCCTGGATCCAGAGGAAGCGCGAGGATTGGGGGTGGCCCACCTAGCAAGGGCCAGCTCGGACATCGTATCTCTAGCCGGGCCAAGTGCTGGACCCTGCAGCTCTGAAGGCGGCTGCTCGCACCGCAGCTCTGCTACCGTGGAGGAGCGAGTCCTGGAGCGTGTCCCCTACGGGGTGTCTGTGATTGAGCGCAATGCCCGTGTGATCAAGTGGCTGTATGGGTTGCGGCAGGCACGTGACCCTCCGGCTACCGAGGGCTAGGTCTCCTGGACTCGGCCTTCCCGGAAGGACATTGTCAAAGAGGCACCTTGTCCTTTCTTGTATCCATTGGCTGCCTTCCGGCAGACCAGACGCAGCTCCCTTGGGTGAACTTGGTGTAGAGGCCAAGACTTAGTCCTAGACCAGCATCCTCTGGCAAGCAAGGACTGACCTACAGAGGCTTGCTGTAGCCCTTGGCCTCCCCCACCCCTAACAAGGTTTGTGACACAGTGTGCTTCTGCCTGGTTCCTCTGGTGAGGCTGGATTTGGGGTGCTTGCCCTCCACTGAGTTGGGAGCCGAGTGCTTGGCCAAGCCGACTGTCACCCCGAAGCTCCATTTCCTCCTTCCTTCTCTGTCCTCTGCTGACTTCCTCTTCCTTACCGAATGGGCCCTGGCTTCCTGGGAACTCACTCTGGGGAGGAGGCTGAGAGGATGGGATCTGTCCACTGCTCTTCCTGGTCTTTGGCAGTTGGCCTGGGTGGGTGAACTATAGAAGGGACTGGTTAGGAGCCTGCCGCTCAGACTTCTCTTTGGTTAATAAACACAAATGTTTGTTTCTCAAGGTCTGAGGCTTCAGACTCTTCTCTGTTCACAGTGGAAGGAGTGTGAGAGGTCTTGGGACAGGGCCTTCAAAATGTAATGATTGTTGCCCCCAAGATCTGGTACGCAGGAGGTCAGCGGCTCACCTCTGTCAGCGTAGGAAGGCCTCACCTGAGACTTACCCTGCAGACGCCTCCACAGGTGACTCCACAGGAGATGGCCAGTGCGCAGGACCAGAGCTGAGAGGGGGCTCTTCCCCTGAAAGGAAGGAGCCTTCAAGGAAAAGGCTGGCAGAAGGAAGGCATGGAGCCCCTCACCCTGAGGGCTTCCAGCACCACCCCCCCCCAGCCCTGCTCAGTTCCCGAGGGAAGGAGGTCCAGCAAGAGAAAGCTCTGACTGGAGGTCACCAGGACACAGTGGGGGACTGGGAGCTTGAGTTTTTGGAGGGAGAGGGACTTGGGGAGGACAGCCCAGAGTGGTGGCCTTACCTGTGACTCTGGGTGGCCCTGGACAGGCCAGTCTTACTTCTGGACCTCAGCGGAGAGCTAAGTGGTACAGGTCTTCGGTTGGAACCTTGTATTCTGGGACTTTTGAACTGCTCTATATCCCAGGGCCTGGGCCCTGCAGAGCGGATAACCGTGGGGCCATGGCCGAACATCTGTCCAGTCTCCCAGGTTAGTCTTCCCCATGTGACAGAGCAGCAGGACTCCCTGGGTGCACAAAGGGTGACCTGGGGGATGGCCGGACTGTCTCCCACGGGGAGGGGAACTGGGTGGTGTTTCCCCCCTGCAGACTGCCTTGGCTCCTGTCTTTAGAAACAGGAAACATCAGGGGAGGCCTGGAGACAGGGTCGATGCTGGTTTTATTTTAAGCATAAAGAGATTTCCGTTGGGCTGTTGACAAACATCTGGGTCAGCACAGCTGTCTGTTTACCACCAACCTTCAAAGCCCCGGGTGGCTTAGAGAAAGAAGGGGAAACTGAGGACGGGTTCTGCCCACTGGGGATACAGATGGAGATGGGCACAGGAGGGCAGTCACCTTCCACCGGTGAATTTTCATCGGCCCCATGCTGAAAAAGGAATGGGACCGGGCAGAGATCCAAGCCAGCCTTGCACCGTGATGCCTCTCAAGATGCTAAAAACCACCCTGCCCCTCTGGGTACCCTACTGGCCTTGGGTCAGTGTCTCTCTCTGGCTGTGATCCTCCATGCCCCAGGAGGGTAGGCGAGCTGGCTGCACTTTGCATGTGAAGAAATTAGGCTCTGGCCAGGTGGTGGTGCACACCTTTAATCCCAGCACTCGGGAGGCAGAGGCAGGTGGATCTCTGTGAGTCTGAGGCCAGCCTGGTCTACAGAGCTATTTCCAGGACAACCAAGAGTGTACAAAGAAACCTTGTCTTGAAAAACAAAACAAAACAAAACAAAACAAAACAAAAAAGAAAATAAATAAATAAATTAGGGTTCTAATTTTCTTATTCCAGGAAAAGTGGGTGAATTCTGTTTCTGGAGGAGGGGTTAGTGCTGGCCACACCTCTCATTGGATACTCAAGGTGATGCTTGGAGAGGCAGGTGTGTGGTCTTAGGGCAGAAAGTGGAAGAGGGAGTGGTGGGGATTTGTGGGCCACCACAGGGCAGGACTGTAATACAGCCTGGGCCACAGTCTGTTCTTCCAGACCCTCCACAGCCAGCATCACCCTCGCCCCGCTCCCTCGGCGTGTACCCAAGCCCTCTTCCTCACAAGTTTTATGGTCAAGCATCTACTGGGTACCCATATCAGACCCGATCCCCATCCCGGTGTGTGGGGAGAACAGGTAATCTGGTGGAATCTAGAGCTGTTGTGCCCAGGAACCTCAGCTCTGGAGGGCGTTTCTGGAAGTGGTAATGGGGCTGGACCAGGCTCGATTTCTCCTGCAGGTGCTGCCTGATCTTGGGAGAGCGCCCGCCCAGTCTTCTAAGAGTCTGTGGAAGCAGCAGGCTGTGAGGGTCCCCTCTTGCCGGCAGCCATAGTGTCTGGGGCACCTGCTCCTCCATTGTTCTGCCTCTGTTGTCATGTGAGAATCAGGAGTCAGCCCAAGTGCTGCTGTTGTTCAGCCCTACAGAGGCCCAGCAGCTGCTGCCCTGGCTGCTGGGGCTCCCAGCCAGTCTGGCCCCAGCTGCTGGGTGCCTAATTAGGCAGAGATGAGACCTCCTTTCTGTTCCTCCCCATTAGCTGACCATACACATGCCAGCTTGGGAGAATGCAATTTGGTGATCCATTTCAGTGCTGGAGATGTAAAAGGCCCCTGGGAAAAGCCCCATAGACCACCGGCCTCAGTTTACCCTTCGGCAGAGAATGGAATACTGCTGCCTGTAGGGGGCTGTCTCTGGTGGAAATGGTTATTGCTGCTAGCAAGGCATCGCAGGAGATTCAGGACAGACCTCCATCTGGCCTGGCATCTTGGGTGCAGGGGAGCACGGAGCAGTGAGGAGTCAGGACAGTGGGGACACAGGCTGGAACACAGTGACAGATACCCCCTCATATACAGAAGGTACTCGGTCTCTCCAGGCATGGGCAGAGCACCTCTGCTAGCTTGGCATTTTGTTTTGTTCTCTTAGTTTTGTCTTTTTTGGATTTATTTTATTTTGTAAATATGAACGTTTTGCTTGCATGTATGTATGCGCACTACATGGGTACCTGGTGCCTGGGGTGGGGTGGGGTCAGAAGAGGGTACTGGACCCTTTCGAAATGCAATTATTAGATGGTTGTGTGTCACCATGCTAGGAATTGAACCCAGGGCCTCTGCAAGAGCAACAAGTACTCTAAACTGTGGAGCCAGCTCTCCAGGCCCCCAGCTAGGTTTTGTGACACTATTATATATTTCAAGTAACACACTCAGTTGCCCAGTTCCCCCAGCTTGTTATTAGAAAACCTTGAAATATGAAGGAGTTAAACAGTGAACACTTACCCACCTCCAAATGCACTTTAATGTTCCACTGCAGCTGTTTTGCCTGACGTCCATCTGTCCACCCATCCACCTATCCCTTAAATCAACACTTCTTACAACGCTTTTCAAAGTAAAGTGTGAATCTCAGGGTATGGTATATTATTGTATGTGATGCGTGAGTGCGTGTGTCTGTACAGGGGCTCTTGCCTGTGCATGTACACATGGAGGCCAGAGGTTCACATCTGTAGCCGGCCTCTGTTGTTCTCCACCTTTTTTTTTTTTTTTTTTTTTTTTTTTGAGACAGGGTTTCTCACCGAACCTGGAATTCCCCATGTGAGGGGTGCTGGCTAGTCAGCAAGGCCTGGAGACTCACCTGTGTGTCCCTGCCATACTGGGGCTCCAGATATTCACTACCACACCCAGTGTGTGCCCCTGCCATGCTGAGGATCCGAACCCAGGTCCTTACGCTTGTACAGCAAACACTTCACTCACTGAACCATTTCCTCAGCCCCTATGTATTTTTTTTTTTTAATAACAATGAAACACACAGCTCTTAAAAGGCTTCACTTTCTGAGTTTAGCCAAGTGTGTACTGTGCCCCAAACCCCAACACCATCACTGTGAGCTGTATCCCTCCCCTCCCAAGTCCTGCTTGCACCAGCAGACTCTCTTTGCATATATATGGGCTAAACAGCCACAATGAAAACATCTTCCCCTCCCAGCCTGATACTCCAAAGTAACCACATTCAGGTCTTTCAGTGATTTATCCCCCCCCCCCCCCCGCCCCGCTGGTACCTACCTCTATTTTTTAAGGAGCTTTCCCCCCTTGCTACTGGTTGATTTGGGGCAAATATCAATTGGCTTTGTCGTCTGGGGTCTTTGTAGTGAGCCCTAGCAGGGCTCAGCCCTTCCCCTCACTGGCCATGTGGTCAGTTTTCTCATTTGTCAGCAGTCACGATCTTCCAGGTGATTGAGTTGTTGGGAGGACCTACACTCATGTGCTTAGCATGATGCACAAGTCTGGCCGCTGTCCATGCGTCCTTTTGATTGATATCAAGGAAGTTAGCTTTTTATTCACTGACTTCTCTAACTTTGTGCACCGCAACTTTTCATTAAGTGATTATACGATGTTTAGGTCACAGCTCTACAAATACTGTCTCACATCGCAAATCTCCTTTGCATGTCATGCTGTTGTTTTTCCACGAGTTGCTGTTTGCGTTGCTCTTCCTGTTTGCCTGGTGCCTCCTAACCCGGCCACAGTCCCCTCAGTTTCCCCAGAGTTGTAAGACAGCAGCCCAGTTATTGGTTTCGGTTTCCTTTCTGGAACTCTTCAAATGCTTTTGAACAAGCCCTCCGCCTGTCCTTTAAACTGGAAAAAGAGAATCTGTAGAACAATGTAAGAAAAGCATTCGTAAGAGCCCACAAGTGGGGGCTGGAGAGTTGGCTCAGAGGTTAAGAGCACTGGCTGCTCTTCTAGAGGACCTGAGTTCAATTCCCAGTACCACATGGTGGTTCACAATCATCTATAATAAGACTTGGTGCAGGCATACACGCAGCCAGAACACTGTATACATAATAATTTTTTTTTAAAAAAAGAGCCCACAAGTCCTAGGAATCCAGATATATTCATATGTAAAAGGGGGATCATCTAGTCACTCTGCAGCCAGCCCTTGACTGCAGGATTTGGGGCTAGGTTTTGGGTGTTACATGTATAGATATGGTAATGATCTCCCTGTCCTTTGGCGGCCTCAGAGAGGGGTATGGGATAGAGAGGAGGCTGTAATGGCAAGTGAGCAGGAGGAGGTGGGGAACGGGTTCAGAGGAAGTACCCTGAGAAGAGGCAGGTCAGATGGGTAGGGGTATACTGAGAATTTGTTTCCATCCTGGAACAGGGAAGCCTGAGATGTTTGAGCAAAGATGTGAAGATTAGGTAAGAGTTAACCAGGATGAAGGGTGGAAACAGAAAAGGATTCTAGATGCCATGTGCAAGGCCCCTGTGGTTGAAGTCTGGAGAAAAGGTGGGTTTGGACCTGGAGCACCAGGCCAGGTTATGAGGAGCTGTGGCAGCCTTTGAATAATGTGAGAGTCTGTCCTGCCAGACAGCCTGGACTACACCCTCATGTTCACGCTGTGCTTGACCAGGCCGTCATGACCTGGACCCTCTTTCTCCACACCCCATGCTACCTCCTTACTGTTTTAGGAGCACACCAGACATTTCTGCCCGGGGCCTTCGCACATGCTGTCTCCTTATGGAGACCCGCAGGATGGATTGTCTCTGCTTTTCAGTGTCTGTGTTACCTCCTCAGAGAGCTCTTCCCTGTCCACACCTGAGCTCACAGCAGAACCGTCAGCAGTGGCCTCTGTGCCTCTCTCTGGCTTTAGTTCTGCACACGCTGTGATGTGTTACACACAGGCCACACGCTGTGATGTGTTACACACAGGCCACATGCTGTGATGTGTTACACACAGGCCACACACTGTGATGTGTTACACACAGACCACATGCTGTGACTCCTGTCTGTGTCTCTAGAAAGGGGCTCCAGGAGGCAGAGACTTTGCTCTGGTGTCCCGAGCCTCTGGGGTGGAGCAGGTGCTGGATGAAGGGATGAGTGACCGAGGGATGAGTGACGGAGGGTTCAGGTTCTAGCTGGGTCTTTCCTCTACCTGTTTCTTTTCCCAGTCATGTGAGGCAAGAGAGCAGCCCTGGACTGGGACACTTAGCCCCAAGCTTTCAGAAGCAGAGTCTGTGGGAGAACAGAGCTGGCCTCCTGCCTGACCTCTGGGGTTTGAAAATAGCACAGCATGGCCCCTAGTGAGGCCCCTACCCTCCTATGGTGTCCTGCGGAAGGGGCGAAGGGTGGTTGGGGGGGGGGAAGGGGGAATCTTTCTGGAGCCTCCAGCCTGGTGCTGGGCTGGAGCCTGCTGGAGCCAGGTCACCTGACAGCTGGGCCCCTGTTCTGAGACTCTGCCTGGCAAACCGGCCTCCTCCCCACCTGACCTCTTTCCTCTGTGACCACAGGGGGTAAAATAATCCCTTAATCCTGCAGTTTGAAAAGCTTGCTCTTGCCTGGGATCCGACTTCACGCCTACACTGATTGGCTGGTAGAGACATGGGATTAGATAGGAAGGCTGCTTTACTGAGGTGGTATTCTGGGACAGAGCATCCCTGTCACTGGAGCCCAGGTAGGCCTGCTCACCTCTGCCAGTGTGTGTGTGTGTCTTTCTTTCAAAAAAATGCCTTCTTTTCTCGGGATTGGTGAGGTTGGTGGCCAGGAGCATATGGAGTCCCATAGGCAGTTTGAATTCAAATCTCATTTTGGTACCTTCATAGAGGGTGCACTGCCCACCCCTGCTGTCAAGTTCAGCAAAGGAGAAGTACCACTATCCCTGACACTGTCAGGATGAATATCCTAAGTGCTACACAGGGGTTTTCAACTCGGATTTGTTGTCAATATTTAAACACTTGAAGTGTTGGAAAGAAAACCATATACCCACTCAGTAATGAATTCCTCTGTAACCACAGACACCCACAGAGCAGGGTGGGGTACAGGTTCAGCATAAAGTAGATCTGGCTCCATTATGGTCTCAGAGGGGAAGTCACGTGCTTGAGGTCACAGGTAGGGCAAAGGCTCACACACACCCTGCCTCATTTGGTCACTCTGGCTATCTGTGGATCCCTCCACAAATGTGGGTCTGTGATGGAGGTAAATGAAGAAGCCTGCCCCAGCCCTCTGTCTCCACCTCAGAGCACCCACCGCCTCCTGAGAAGTGGGGTTTAGACCATGCTCAGTACCTGGTGTCCCCCTCAGTCTCAGAGTGGGCAAGTGGGTGAGCACAAACAGACTCCTCCAACAACTGTGCAACATCCTTTCTCACCCCACTGCTGTGCTAGCAATAAAAAAGCAGCTGTCTGAGAAACTGCTAAGCTCAGGCCAAGCTGCACCATGAAACCTACGTGCATAGAGTCAAACGTGCTCTATGCACACACATTAGTCTGCAAGCACAGAAGAATGCTGAGTGGCAGTGACGGATGCTTGCAGGGACATGAACATGGCTGCAAAGGCATGGGGACTCCAATAAACACTCTCCCTGACCCCTGGAGATGGAATTCACTGGCTGGCTGGGGTCAGTTTTGGGAGGGAGACTTCTTCCTTTTGTGCCTTTGGAAGTTGGGATCATCTATAAATTTATTATCTATGCAGAAAAAGTAAATAGATTTCAAAGCAAGTACCCAAGAAGCTCAATACAGACAGGCCCAGCTGGACGCCTGGACTGCCTTTTGGGTTTGGCCCAGCTTGGCTACGCGGCTCCACCTCTAGGGTAATATTTTGGTTTTCACACCCACGGGAAAACCCAGCCAATGGGCATCAGGTTCTCTGCTGGGTGCCCGCCAAGGCTGGTTGTGGGTATGACGAAGCCCTAGGAATGGCGTGGTCTAAATACCTGAGGGATGAAGCAGCCTGTCCGAGAGGGATGGAGAGATGCCACTTTTCACAGGCTCTCAACTTGCCGCTGTGGCTCTATGCACACCAGTCCGGCCTTCCTTCCTTCCTCCCGCCCTCCATTTTTCCTGTACATAGTAAAGCACCCACTCAAATAGGCCCTGGGGGGATAAAGCAAGTGAAAGCCCCTGCCTGTGGAGCTAAGGCAGTGAAACTTTTGGAGACCTTCATAGATGTGTGTGCTCCAGACTTCCTCACCACAGCCTCAGTTTCTACATGTGCTGAAGGATTTGAGTGTTGGGGCAGGACTTGCCTCTCTAACAGTTGACCATCTGAAGTCTGAAGTTCTGTTTCTGCCTCTTGCTTGCTGTGTGGCTTTAGGGAAGTCCCCCATGCTCTCTCAGCCCCAGTTTTCCTAGCTGCAAGCCGAGACTATCGATAACACCTACCATGATAAGAAAGATGCAGATCAGATGCTACAAGGCCTGCAAAGGTCAGCTAGCAGCATCATCACCATCATCACGCCACCAGGAGGAACAGTAAGCAGAGCTTCCCAGGTTGGGAGCAGTTTTATTTCCATGGAGACAAGTGCCATGGGCTGGGCTTTAGGAGACCTGCACGTATTTCTGGGAAAACTAAACCAGCCAGTTTCCTTCTGGCCTTCTGGGTGTTGGTGCAGCTAGCCCCGGGTCATAGCACTTGGAGTCAGAGCACATGGCAGTACGGGGGAAGAAACAGACTGTCCCTAACTCCCAGGATCATCTGCTTCCCTTGAGAACACTGGCTATCACCTGTGCACATGCTGAACCCACGGCGCGGATGTCACTACAGAGGCCCTGCTACCCGCAGCTGCTTGACTGGGTTCACAGATGCCAATTCTCTCTTGGGCACTTGAGTCTTGAGTGAGGGCAGGATGGCAGAGGTGGGTAGAGCCATGGCATTCTGGTGCCCCGCAGAGGCAAGCCACAGGCTCTGGCTAGTCTCCCAAGGGGTTCTATCCTGCTCTTGCCCGGGGAGTAGCATGCTGGACTCCAGGGTTCACCCAGATCCATTCTGGGAACACTGACTTGGAACTATAGCCGTATTTCTGGGTCAGTCAATTTGGTGCCACTCAGCTCCCCCTGGCCAAGGTAGCCAGAGAAGCAGCATTGTTGGGGGCGAAGTAGGACATCTTAGTAGCCTCTGACCTGTGCAAGCAGTCACATGCATCTCTGGGAAGAGTACTGATCTTAGAATCTGATTCTCCAGGACATACTGCTGGGAGGTTTTTTTTGGGGGGGAGGGGAGGAATCACTGTTTGTGTGGAATGGAACAGTCGGGGTAGAAATGGGGAACCTCAGTGAGCAGATACAGTGAAAGATACAGGGGAGGGCTCAAAGCTACACCCCAGGTTTAGGGTAGATCCAAGAGAGCCACCCCTGCCTTTGAAGACCCCCTCCTGGGTTGGGAAGCTTATTCCTCCCTAAACCCCCAAACCCTGGGTCCCTGTGCAGTTCTTTGCTCTGGCAATCGTATTAATGTCCCATGATCTGGCTGGGCAAACGGGACAAGGACATGTTCAATGTTATACTGCCACTTCATGGCTGAATTACAGTTCCAAGGCAGAACCAAAAAGTGGGTGCTTTTTGCTCAGAACTTAAACAGGAATTGGGACGTGAGGGGAGGTTGTGAACCTGACAAAGGAATTTTTTATTTTATTATTTTATTTATTTATTTATTTATTTTTGTTTTTTTGAGACAGGGTTTCTCTGTACAGCTTTGGTGCCTTTCCTGGAACTCACTCTGTAGCCCAGGCTGGCCTCGAACTCACAGAGATCCACCTGCCTCTGCCTCCTGTGTGCTGGGATTAAAGGTGTGCACCACTATCGCCTGGGTCAGGAATTTTTAAATTATTTGCTTTTCTGTGGAGTTGAATCCTGAAACAGTAACTCACAGACACCATACCATAAACCATCAGTATAAGTGTGGATCCCATCTGACCTTGCATTTGGTTCTTTGTGTGTGTGTGTGTGTGTGTGTGTGTGTGTGTGTGTGTGTGTGTGTGTTGTGAACTATGGGCTAGGCACTGTGCTTTGTGTTTCTCCCGTTTTCACTGAAGTCTTACAACCCTCTAAGACTGCTAACATTTTCACTTCAAGATCGGAAGTCAAGGCCCAGAGAGATTAAGGCACTAGCTTCAAGGTGGACAGCCAAGATCTAAAACCGAGGATTATGATCATGCCTAGTGGGTTTTACCACTGGCCACTGGCTCAAGGGTAGAAAGGAAAAATTGGAGGTGGCTTTGCTATGCACAGACGAATTCCTACTGATCAGAAGGTGTGTGGTGCAGAGGTAGGCGGCTGGAAGAAATTTCTCTGTGGGTGGAATAGAGCCACATGATGGGAGCACAGAGTCATCAGCATGGTTGGGTGGAAGTGTGGAATGACCTGGGATGGAATGGCATCTTGTTGACTGCCCCACATCCACGCTGCTGGTGGCAGGTCAAGTTCAGCAAAGCAGCATTGCCATGTTATTGGCTAACCCTGTCACATTGAAGATAGGGCAGCGTGGTCTAATGGTCAGGGCCTTGTGCTCGGGAGTCAGGTCCTGGGTGTGGTGTGTGAATGTGTGCATGTGGAGGCCGGAGGTTGATGTTGACTGTCTTTCTCAGTTGCTCTTTGCTCTATTTTGTAATTAATGTGTTATTGTGTGTGTGTGTGTGTGTGTGTGTGTGTGTGTGTGTGTGTGTGTGTGTGTTGTGTGTATGTGTACGTGAACACACATGTGTACGCCATGGTGCATGTGTAGAGGGTGTCTCTGTGTAGCTTTGGCTGTCCTGGAATTCTCTTTGTAGACCAGACCAGCCTGGAACTCAGAGATTCGACTGCCTCTGCTCCTGAGTGCTGGGATTAAAAGGGTTCACCACCATGCCTGGCACCCATCTTATTTTTGAGGCAGGTCTCCCTCTGAACTTGGAGCTCGCTGTTTAGATCCCCTGAGATCCACTTGTCTCTCTATCCCCCAGTCCCGAGTACTGAAGTTACAGATGCGCACCATGACCTACTGTTTATGTGGGTGCTGAGAATCCAAACTCAGGTCTTGATGTATGTACAGCAAACACTTCACCTTCTCCCCAGCACCCAGGAGTCAGGGTTTAGATGTGACATCCTCCTTGTCTGGACCCCAGGCTATGGGGAAGCCACTTGTTCTCTTGACCCTCAGTGTGTTTGTCCTAGTTTGGTTTCCGTTGCTATGGTGAACACAACGAACGGCCAAGAGCAAATTGGGGAGAAAAAGTTTCACTTGCCTTATACATCCCAGTCACGGTCCTTCAATCATAGTCCGTCCTGAGAGAAAGAAGTCAGGGCAGGAACTTAGGGAGGGCCAGAACCTGGAGGCAGGCACTGACAGATTCCTGGAGGAATGCCACTTACCAGCTTACCAGCTTGCTCCCCGCGACAGGCAGTCTGCTTTCTTATACAACTCAGTACCACACCCGTCCAGAGGGGGCGCCACTGACAGTGGGCGGGGCCCCCTCACATCTATCAGGAATCAAGAAAATGCTCCACAGGTTTGGCTACTGGCCAGTGGGACAGGGGCATTTTCTCAGCCGAGGTTCCCTCTTCCCAGATGACCCCAGATTGTGTCAAGTTGAGAAAAAACTCAACCCGTACCGCGTTCATCTCTAAGACAGAATTAGACCAGCCCCGAGGGCTGTTGCTTGCCGCTGCGCTTTCCTGCCCTCTGCTTCCTTATTTCCCCAAACCTCCTCAACAGGCCCTAGTGTTGGCCGCTCTTGAGGCTACTGACCGCCAGAAAAATGCAAGTCATTAGGTGAGACCCTCTCTGAAATATCCCCAGGAGAGGCTTGTACCGCCGGGAGGAAAGGCCCTTTGCCTCTCTTTCTCTTCCTGCGTAGGACTCAGGCATGATGGTGAGAGCCCAGTTGCCGTCGTGGATCAAAAGGTTAAAAATGAACCCCTTGAGTCAGGCTGAAGCAACCTGAGGTTAGGCAGGAACTGAGAGGTTGACAACGCGTGGAGTCTGGATCAGCTCTGTTCAGACTCTTTCTACACTTCTTTTTAAAAGATGAACAGCTGGGGGCTGGATGGTTCAGTGGTTAAGAGCACTTGCTGCTGTTGCAGAGGACCAGGGTTCACTTCCCAGAACTCACATGGTGGGGTGGCTCACAAACATCCCTAACCCCACTTCTGACCTCCAAGGCAGCAGTATGCATGTGCTGCTGCCACACATACATGCAGACAAGAACTCAAACACGTAAAATAAATCCAGAAACAGCAACAATACCCAGTGATGGACTGGAGAGATGATTCAGTGCTGAGAGCACTGGATTCTCCTCCAGAAGACTGGGGCTTGATTCCCAGCACCCGCATGGCAGCTAACAACCGTTTATAACTCCAGTTCCAGGGAACCTGATGCCTTCTTCTGGCCTCCGTGGAAACCAAGCACACATGTGATATGCATACACCCATGCAGATAAAACACCCAGACACGTAAAAATAAAAAAAAAAAAACTTGTGTTAGAACAATTTTGCATTTAAAAGTTATTCCAAAAGCTGGGCATAGTGGTGCACACCTTTAATCCCAGCACTCTGGAGGCAGAGGCAGGTGGATTTATGTGAGTCTGAGGTCAGTCTGGTCTACAGAGGGAGTGTTCAGGACAATCAAGACTATGTAGAAAGAACCTGTCTAAAAAAAAAACAAAAAAAAAAAAAACAAAAACAAAAACAAAAAAAAACCACAAATGGGTTATTTCAAAGCTAGTGCAGAGTTTCTACAGCACTTCCCCTACCATTAGCATATTAGTATGTAAGGGCCCCTGGCAGGGGTGAAGCTATTCTAAGGAGAGACACTTATGCCCCTCCTTTGGGCTACAACACTATTGAAATTGTGGTCCTTAAGAAATTGGGATCTCCCCAAGAGTCTCATGCTGGGACAAGGACAAGGCTGAAGGCTGGTACTAGCCGAGGAGGAATTGCCTCCAAGAGAGAGACTTCACTGCTGGGTTACGCATACCTCTGCCCTTCCGCTTGAATATAAGTCTCATGTTGGGACCCCAGGAAGGGCCCGTGGGGAGGGGACTTGAGTGGTCACTGATGACTTTGTTCCTCTTCCCCATGTGAACTGAATACATCTCCTTTCTCTGCTTTCCACTCTGACTTGTCTCCTTAACTGGCCTAGTGAGGATGGGGGTCCAAACCTGGCTTGTTAGGGCCGGGGCTCAGACCTTAAGAACTCGTATACTGCATGCATCAGTAACATTATACTGCATGTATCACAATTAGCCAATATTGTCACATTATCATTAGCTGATATGTTTATACCACATCATATTTCCTCAGTTTTTCCTCCCTAAGGCCCTGGGCCGAGGGTTCATCTTGGACTGCTTTCCATCCAGCTCTTGCATCTCCTTTGGCTCTTCTGGGATGTGGCAGGGTACTTTGTGAATTTTCAGATGACTTCTTTGTGTTTGGGTTCTGTGATTGGAGAGGGCCAGCAGAACCCTCCCCTCTTGCTGCCTTTGGGTGTGCTCTCAGAAGGACTTCCTAGTCCTCTGGTAGATTGTCTGTCATGGTGCCACCCTGTTTTCATCCTCTTCTGTCCTAAGTGCAGTCCATGTTTTGTGAGTGGGCAGTTCCATCCGGCTAGTCTGGGTAGCCCGCATGCACATGCAGAATGCTTCTTCGTGGGAGTTTATCTCTTCTTGATATCTCATAATTGGTTTATGTAGACATGACTCATACATATTTATCTGGGAAGTTGGAGTCCACTGCTGCCCTCCAGGCTTGTGCAAAGGATGCTGTCTGGTCCTTAGGGGCTTCAGCTGGTTCTGCAGACTCCTTGACATGGGAGAGGAACACCCTGAGGTGGGCATCTCCCAGCAGCAGCGTGAGAGTCCTTCCATCTTCTCACCTACCTGGTGAAGTATGACTCTGCAGAGGCCTCTCAAAGCCTGGCCTTTCTTTATCCTTCCCTCTGACCTCCACATTATCTTGCCCTGACTAACTAACAGGGAAGACCAAAGCTAGATACTGGTACGTACCATGAGCCTCAGCCAGGCTGTGGGGGATAAGGTTGTACAGCAGCCCTTTAACTGGCCTGCAGATGCACGGTCAGACAGAACCTGCTGGCCCCCCAGAGACTGTCCACACAGCCAACAGAACCAGGCAAATCCAGAGGTCAGACCCTGGGCCTCCCACACTCTAGCACCATGCCTTTGGTTTGTTTGTTTGTTTTTTCTTTTTTAAACACCATAAGCCACTAAAGGCCCGGTTTCTTTTCTTTTTGTAATATAGCAAGAGCTTAACTGCTAAATGAGGGCTATTTGAATTTTCCTTTTTGTTCTTGAGACAGGGTCTCATTATGTAGCTCTGATTAGCCTCAACCTTGGATCCTCCTGTCTCAGCCTCCTGAGTGCTGGGATTTCAAGCATGTGCTTTAATGCTCCATTACACGCAATCCAGCCTCATGGGAAGCAGGAGGAATTACATTGCTCCAGGGAGGGCGAGTTATGAGAATTGAATTCATGAAGCAGGGAAAGTATGTGCGCAGAGGTGAGGTAAGTAACGGTAATTATTATCGATATTGTTAATTATGCATACATGGATAGAAGCAGAGAAAGAGACATGTTGGGGGAAGGGGGAGTTGGAGGGAGAGTGTGGGAGGTGGATATGAACACAGCACACTGAATACATGTATGCAGTTTTCAAAGAGAAAAAGACATACTCCGGAAATTGCAACATTCATAATGGTTACAGTGTTTCAGTCGGCTAAGAGCGCTAGGCTGAGGGGGCCGACACCTCATTTTATTTTAGTATGTACTCTCTATGTATTTCTTAGTATATATCAATTATTTTAGTTTATTTTCAGCCTGGGAATCTCTCGCCTAAAACCCTGGGGAGCACCCCACAGTTTCTAACCAGAAGGATCACTGCAGCTGCAAAAGGCGACTGGCTGGGGACCCATCCGGGTCAACAGGACAGTCCTAGGGAAGGCTTGTGATGGGATCCGGGCTGCCTGGGTGATCTCGAGGAGGGTTGGGGGATGAGCTTTGCTCTGGGTTGGATACCATCGAGATGTTGGGGTGATGTGGTGTTCTTAGTAAATCTCCGTAGTGCAGGCAGACAGGACAGGATCTAGACCAGAGCTAACCCACATGGAAACAGTGGTCCCTCCTCTTGGGCACAATTTGGAGAAATCAAGCTAGGTTTGTGGCCTAGATGTGGTCATGCTGGGTTTTGTACAGACACAGTGATGGAGAGGACTTGTTTCTGTCCAGTTCGTCAGCCACAAAAGGGTATCACTTTTGATGGTGTCATGTGAGGTCCTTATGCCCCACACAGGCCAGACCTGTCAACTGTGAGGCTCCGACTATCTTGCAGGGACACCTGAGCCTGGCAGTACCTTTCTGAGTTCAGCTCCCAGAAGTTGACCTGTTTCCTGCCTTCTCAGCTGACATCAACACCAATTCGAGTGGACCTTTTCCCCTTTGAAGAGTGGACTGGGGTGTGAAGAGTGGACTGGGGTGTGAAGAGTGGACTGGGGTGTGACTCAACGTGAGACCAAGGAGGAAGTGTGGGAATTTGAAGACTACGAATAACATTGAAAAAATGCACAGGCTCCTGAGCTCAGGCCCCGAGCCACCAAACATGCAGATTCTTACTCCAGACCGGTCATGTACAAGCTTTGTGGTCTTTTGCAGCGTGCTGTTCCAGGTCACCCTACAACACCTCTTCTGCCCTGCTCTACTGGTCTGAGCAGTCACAAGGCTCCAGTGAGGTTCCCGCCAAGGTGGTGAATCGCCCCTTGATGGAAGACTGTCAAAGAATGTGTAGCTCTTCACGCACGCACACACGTACGCGCACACACACACACACACACACACACACACACACACACGCACGCACGCACGCGCGCGCGCGCGCGCACGCGCACACACACACACACACACACACACACAGAACTGCAAGTAATGTGCACATGTGGACACAGTGGGTAGAGGCAGAGCTGCAGGGGTCACAAAGAGTTCTGATTCAAGGCTGAAGAGAAGAATTTTTTCTTAGGGTTGGGGATTTAGCTTAGTGGTAGAGCGCTTGCCTAGCAAGCACAAGGCCCTGGGTTCGGTCCTTAGCTCCAGGGGGGGAAAAAAGAATTTCTTCTTAGTAGAGAAATTCTACTCTTGAGAGCCACTGAGGGCTTTAGTTAGGAGGAGCACAGGGAGGCAGGGTCCTCTTAGGAGGCTAAGGGATGAGGCTGGCTGGGAGGGTGCCGCTAGAGAGGGTAGGTAGGCTACATGGCCTGCTTCCCTTCCTGCCAGTTAGGAGATGGTACTTGTGTGTCAGTTCCCTGCCCAGGGAAGAGAGCTCTGGCTGGGGACAGCAGAGCTACCCACTAGGCCTGGTTGTTCCATTCCTGGTCTATTGAATCCACCGAATTCTGGCTCCATTGAGTGTCGGTGTCTACACCTGGAACACAGGGCAGCAGAACCTACCAGGGTCCAGGTAAATGGTATTCAGGTAGTTAGCACTGAGAACACACAGCTAAAGGTAGTTACCCCATGTGTCTCCTGGCTTATCTCTGGCCCTCTTTAGCCTAAGGCCATGGCATACATTTCCTTGCTCTTTCTAATACCCTGGCTCCATACAGCAGACAGAGTAGACCTTTGACCCCAGCAGTGGCATCTGGAGGATTTCCTCTTTTGCTGCTTGCAGGTCTAGACAGCAGATCTTCTTCAGACCTGCAGTGAATCAAAGGAGTGAAACAGCAGAAGCTGGTTGTCGGGGTGGGATGGGGGTGTGTGTGTGTGTGGGGGTGTTGTTCTCATGGTTGGAAGGCCACATTCTTCCTTCACTTGCTCCCTAGCCTCATCACACTGGCCTCCTGTGGTTACACAAATTCACCAAGCTCATGCCAACCTCAGGGCCTTTGTACCAGCTGTTCTCTCTAGTAGGCTACTCTTCCTGCACCTCTTCAGCTGCCTGTGTCCTCTGCACCTGCTTAGTCCTTGATGTAAAGATTGTCTCCTTAGGGGCTGGAGAGGTGGCTCAGCTGTGGTGATATATTTCTAATCTAAGAAATAAAGCTTGCCTGAAGATCAGAGGACAGAGCCAGCCACAGAGTTAGTCATAGAGGTCAGGCAATGGTGGCACGCACCTTTAATCCTAGCACTCGGGATGCAGAGATCCATCTGGCTCTCTGTGTGTTCAAAGCCACCCATGAACTACATGAGATTAATCCAGTTTAAAAGAGAAACAGAGCCGGGCGGTGGTGGTGCACACCTTTAATCTCAGCACTCAGGAGGCAGAACCAGGCCGATCTCTGTGAGTCCAGGCCAGCCTGGGCTACAGAGTGAGTTTCCCGGAAAGGTGCAAAAACAAATAAAACACAGAGAAACCCTATCTCGGAAAAACAGGGGAGGGGGGAAGAGAGAGAGAGGGAAACAGCCAGGCAGTGGTGGCATACACCTTTCATTTCAGCACTTGGGATCACATGCCTTTAATCCCAGCACTAGGAAGGTTGAGACAGGAAGTGATATGGCTGGGCAGAGAAAGGATTATAAGGTGGGAGGAGACAGGAATTAGTCCCTTTCAGCTGAGAACTCAGAAGCATTCAGTCTGAGGATTCATGGAGACATGATCTTTTCTTTCCAGCTGAGGAGCTGGCGAGGTGAGACATGGCTGTGGCTTGTTTTCTCTGATCTTTCAACATTTACTCCAATATCTGGCTCTGGGTTTTTATTATAAGACCATTTAGGATTCGAGTGACACCCAGTGGTTAAGAACACTTGTTGCTCTTGTAGAGGACTTAGGTTCAGTTTCTAGCACCCACATGGTGGCTCATAATCATCTGTAACTCTAGCACCAGGGGATCTGATACCCTCTTCTGACCTTCCTGGGTACTGGGAATACACATGGTGCTTATACATACATGCAGGCAAAACACCCCCACACATAAAATAATGTAGGTTTTTAAAATTTGTTTTTGAGACGGGGTCTCACTCTGTGACCTTGTAGACCAAGCTGGCCTTGAACTCATAGAGATCTGCCTGCCTCTGCCTCTTGATCAAAGGCATTAGATTTACCAGCTAAAATAAATAAAATCTAGAAGAAGAAGAAGAAGAAGAAGAAGAAGAAGAAGAAGAAGAAGAAGAAGAAGAAGAAGAAGAAGAGGAGGAGGAGGAGGAGGAGGAGGAGGAGGAGGAGGAGGAGGAGGAGGAGGAGGAGGAGAAGGAGGAGGGGGAGGAGGAGGGGGAGGAGGAGGAGGAGGAGGAGGAGGAGGAGGAGGAGGAGGAGGAGGAGAAGAAGAAGAAGAAGAAGAAGAAGAAGAAGAAGAAGAAGAAGAAGAAGAAGAAGAAGAAGAAGAAGAAGAAGAAGAAGAAGAAGAGATCATCTTTTTAGGGCTGGAGAGATAGCTCATTCAGTAAGTAAGGTGCTTGACACACAAGTGTAAGGTACAAGGACCTGAGTTTAGATCTCTAGCAACGCATTAAAAGCTGCACATGATGGTGCATGCCTGTGATCCCAGCATGGGCGAGGCAGAGACTGAAAGGTTCCTGGTGCTAATTGGCCAGTCAGTCTGGGAGCTCTGGGTTCATTGAGAGACCCTGTTTCAAAACACAACATGGACAGCAATTGAGGAAGACGCCTGATGTCAACCTCTGGTCTTCCCAGTAGACACACACATGAAAAGGCACACACACACACACACACATACACACACACACACACACACACACACCAGGTCTCCTTCTTAGAGGTCTCTGAGTTGTTTCTTCTGTAATCGTCTCTGGTCTGTCCTGTGCATTGTCTACGTTTGTGGTGTTTTCTTTATTCACCTCATCATCTTGACTACTTTTAATTTGCTCCTTTGCCGCCTTCCCCTAAGCCTGTTCAGTTCAGTGAGATGGACTGCAGACATCTGTCCATACACTGCTCCATCCCCATCACACAGTCAGGCCCTGGTCCAGGTAGGTCTTCAACCAATCACAGCTGTGCCAGTGAGTGCACCCATGAAGGAATGAGTGAACGCTGATGAACCCACCAGGTCTAGTGCTGCATGTGTCTGAAAAGCTGCTCCACTAGAGAGGCCACTGCTGCTGTGGCCAAGGCAACCGTGCCTGCTTTCCAAAGCATCTTTAAGAGAGAAGCAAAGGCTCACACAGACAGCATGATCCAGTTCCCAGAGAAGGATTCATTCCTGAACCTTCCACAAGGGCTGCCCGTTTTCTCTCTGTCCCCCAAGGGCCACCTTCCCTGTCGCCCTTCGTTGGGTCCCTGATATGAACACCGTGAACTCCAGTACAGAAAACAGCCTTTTCTGACCACACACAGTGCTCACAGGAACAGTGTGTGCTGCTTGCCTGGCTCCGCCAGGACCCATCAGGACTCGCCAGGCACCTGTGAGAAGGACAGGCTGGTCATGTAGGTCTTTCTAGAAAATTCCTTTAGCCCTTGTGATGGGCAGCAGGAACAGCAGTTTAGCATTTTTATGGCAGGTATCTCCATAGAGCTCAAGGAAGGAGGCAGCTCAGGGCTGTGTGTGTGCTGGAGTAAGTGGCTATTCACCTGGACGAAACTCTCTTCCGTCACCACAGGAGTGGAAGGACACCGAGCTGAGGCAAGGAGAGGTGGCAAAGATTTGGTGTAGGAATTCCTAATATCGCTGATCCAGTTCCCAGGAACTGGGGCCTCAGGAGATGCAGCCTGATCCCCAAGTCACCCCTGTCCCTGCGGCTCCTTCAGCAGCAGCAGTGAGTCTGCACTGCCGTCCCCAGGCTGACGGCAGAGGTTGGTGGTGGGTGCTTCGTGGGACACTGAGGCTCACAGAGGACCATGGCTCTTCAGAACCATGTCTGGCATCTC
Source organism: Peromyscus maniculatus bairdii (assembly GCF_049852395.1). Taxonomy (NCBI): domain Eukaryota; kingdom Metazoa; phylum Chordata; class Mammalia; order Rodentia; family Cricetidae; genus Peromyscus; species Peromyscus maniculatus. The sequence goes on along the minus strand of NC_134855.1, from coordinate 129,755,599 downwards.
TGGGCAGGACACCTCAGGTCCTCGATTATCTGAGGCAAGCTGGGGCTCACATGACACCTGAAGCAAGCCTTAGGGACAGAGAGGCTGGGGCAGGGGCAGTGGTGGGGAGACAGAGAAGAGGAAGTAGAATTCCTCCTGCCTCCCTGCCTCCTGCAAACAAGACTTGGCTTGGTCCCAGCGGCCCTACCCTGGTCAGATATGTGTAACCTGGCTTTGGTCAGTCAGAATCCGAGACCCGTGCTGGCCAGAGAGGATCTTCCTTGATTGGGATCTCTGGGCCAGAGCAATTTTCTGACTCAAGATGCTGAGCTGGGACATGAACTGAGGCTGCCGGAACCATTGCATCAGAGACCCTGCTAAGAATGCAGTCGACCAGGGGTATGACAAGTTCCAGGTAGAGGCATCACTTGAGTGTGTGGAGCTAGCTGTAACTGAAACTGTCCCGTGTCTGTGAGCGACCCCAACTTCAGGATGCTGTTTTTGTGACCTGGTGAGGAGGAAGGAGGGTGAGGGGGCACTATGGATATTTAGAAGCAGGAGTCCCAAAGGTAAACCGATGGAGGGGCTGCCTCCCGGGACCCACAGTTTTGCTTGCTCTACTTCCCAGCATGCAGTAGCCTAGAAACATCACGGCACAGAGGTAAATGGTGTGGACACAAGAGCAGGATGCTCCCTGCTTGCCAGGACCAGGAGAAGTAGTACACATTGGAAATGGGTGGCCTTCCTCACTCCTTTTTCCTTTCGGGGAACTAACATGTGCATACATGGTGCGTGCGTGCATGCGTGTGTGTGTGTGTGTGTGTGTGTGTGTGTGTGTGTGTGTGTGTGTGTGTAGGCCAGAGGTCAACCTCAGATGTCATCTCTTAGGAGCTATCCTTTCTTTTGGATATTGGTTTTCATTTGGATCTGGTGCTTGCCCATTAGACCAGACTGACTGTCCGGTGAGCCCCAGGGACCCACCTGTCTCTGCCTCCTCAGGGCTGGGATTACAGGAGCAGCCAGCCACTGTGCCATCTTCTCACATGGGTTCTGGGGATTGTGCCCAGTTCTCATGCTGTGCCCACATGGGCACTTCACTGATGAGGCCATCTCTTCAACTCAGGAACTAGCATTCTGCCAGGAGACTAGGACATTGGTACGTGTGGCTTCCTGCCTCCATAGCACAGCTAGAAAGGGGGCATTACTGGGTCCATTTCTCAGGCAGGACAATAAAGGCCATGGGAAGCTGAGCCATTGGCCTAGGGTCTCAGCGCCAATATGACCCCCCTGCCAAACTTTTCCCAGTCTCATACAGTAGACGCTAAATAAAATTCTGCTGGGTAAATGCTGAGTAAGACGATTTGGGCTGTCTGTGCAGCATCCTGTTCCCAGGTCCTTTCCAGTCCAGCAGGAAATGCCCCTGAATGGTTGGACTCCAGGGAGGATGGAGCCATCCCTGCAGGCCTAGCTTGCCTGGGAGACCTCAGGAAGGTGACTCCTGGCTGGTCTGGGTGTCAGGAGATAACAATAGCACTGTGAGGACCATGGAAGGGAACACAGTGACGCACCAGGTAAGAGAGTGACTGTGCCCCCCCCCCCCCATTTTCAGCTAGAGCTTCTTAGAGGTCATGGGGAGAGGTCTTAGGGGAGGTTATGGGGACCCTGTGACTGCGGAGGCCTCACCTTCTCTGGGGACAGAGGGGCAGTGCTGTGTTGAGTGAGGCGGGAAGGATCCCTTGGTACTGGTGTCAGGGCTGATGGTTGCTTGACTGAGCCAGGGTAACTGAGGAACTCTGAAGGCAGCCACTCAGGCAGAGGGCTAGCTTCTTGTGGCAGAAGGATCCCTGGAGGAGATGAACTCCTAGTACCGACAGGATCTCTGTTCTAGAACCTTCTTTAATGGCATGTGTCTATTTTAATGCAAAGTTCCTTCTAGTTGTGTTTTTGAGGCTGTCTGAGGTTGCCCTATGATCCTTGTAGCCAGTAAAGGTGGGGTAGAGCTGGAGGTGGGGGACACATCCCTAGGGATCTTCCTCATGACAGGAGAGGACCAGCTTTTCCAAGGGAATCCATGGCCCTGAGATGGACAAATATAGCTTCATTAAAAAAATGTGGTGTGTGTGTGTGTGTGTGTGTGTGTGTGTGTGTGTGTGTTTCCTGTGTTGTATACGTACATGTGGAAGCCAGAGGTCAGCTCAGATTTTCCCCAGCTACTTCTCCACCTTATTTTTTTCTCTCATTGACTCAGCCAGGTTGGCTGCTCAGCAAGCTCTGGAGATCCACCAGTCTCTGCCTCCCCAGCGCTGATTACAGGTCCTAATGGCCACACCCAGCCTTCTACAGGTGCCGGGAATCTGAACTTTGATCCTCATATTTGCATAGCAAGAATTTTTACCAATGGAACCATCTTCCCAGTCCTCATTTTCAAATAAGCACATTTGGAGAAACCTGCTTCCCCCAGCCCCTTCATGGGTGGCCTCAAGGCTTGGGGACACATGAAAGGCTCTGACAAGTCCTGCAGTTGAGAAAGCCTATTCTTTTTATTTGACCCTCTGTTTCTCTCTCACTTAATCCTACATACTTTAGAGAAGAGCCTTCGTTATTAACTGTAGAACACACTCTAGGGTGCACTGGAGTAAAAAGATCCCTCTCATACTTCTAGAAGCTTCTGAGAGACCTGACTGTCAGCCATTGAAGTCCAGGCGCCCCAGAGCACTGGGAAATAATGGCTAGCCCTGGGGTCATGGGTAGGGGAGTGGGAACAGTGTCTAAGTCTTGGAAAGAGAGTCTGCTGTCATCTCAAGGCTGGGGAGACTTGGAATTGGAGAAGGAGAATAGACTCTCAACCTCCCCTGGAGGAGGGCACCCCCAGCCTGCAAGCTTCTCCCACCTGCTGCAACCCCATCTTCTGAGGTATCAAGTTCAGTCTGCCTCAGGTCATGGCAAGGCGTCCCTGCAGTTGGCAAGAGGAGGAAGAGTGTAGGTACCACAGAGGCCGTGCCTCGAGCACCCAGCATTTCACAACGGATGGACACAGGGAGGCAGGTGACTCTTTGTAATTTGGGGGCAAGGTAAGCTGTCTCTGGTGTCCTAGAATGTCAAGGATGAGCCCTGGGCACTGATTTCTGGGTGGGGCCCAGCTTGCGCAGAGCCGTCTGGGTTGAGAATCCTCCTACGGTATCAGTCTCTGTAGGGCTGTGTGTCAGGCACCCATGGGCCGCAGCATCATGCGTGTGCCATGCAGCGAGTAGCTGGGGCCCCGGAAATAGTGCCAGCGGATGCCATTGATCTTGTGCAAGTGTTGATGGACTGGATAGTAGATGCCGTTGAGGTTGGAGAGGCCACAGGCGTCAAACCACCACCCTAGTGGAAGAAGGAGGACAGAGTTTGGGGGAGGTGGGATGTGGTGGCCTGGATTCTAGGAGGGTAGGGCTGGTGGACTGTCGTCTTGGGGTGCCAGCTTGCTGGGGGCAGTGGGCTGGGTATGGGCAGAGGTGAAGCCAGAGCTTTGGAGGGCAGCAGAGGCTCTGGTCACAGCTCAGGCCCCTCTGTGACTTCCTGCTGTCTCTCCGACACCCCTATCTCCCTGTTTTGTCCTTGACAACCTTCTACCATGCTCTGTCATGTCTTCCCATTGTTCCCTCTAGAGGTCTCTGTGTGTCCTCTGTCTGTGTCATCTTCCTTGTGTGGTTTCTGTCCTTGTGGAACTGTCCTTCCGTGGGGCTCCGTCTCCAGTGTGGTTTGCACACCTCCTGCCCATCTGTTGGGTTTTATTCCTCTCCTTGCTCTGTCTGCCCTCATCTGCACCTCTCTGCCTCTGCCACTTTGTGTCACTGTTGGCCTCCTCTGGCCCTGTTCTCTATGACTTGAGTCTCTTCCATCTGTGTTTCTCCTATCCCATCTCCTTCCCCCGGCCTTTGCTCCTGCCAGAGCACTGCCTGACACAGAGGTGTGGAATGGACCTGCCTTTCCTGCCTCTGCTCTCCCCGATGCTGTTTCCACCTAGCCTGGGGAGTAGGGGAATCCTCAGACAATTGATAGACATTATGCTTTTCTGGAGCTACTCTTTGGTGTCTCCCAGCTGGTCTCTAAGGAAATCTAGGGGTGTCTCTATAGGAGGTACAACCCCATGGGGACTCCAGTGACCTGGAAGAGGGAGGTTTGTCTGGAGCGTCACCAGGAACATCTGCCTCCAGACATCATTTGGACACACCCACTTCTAGACATCATCTGGACACACCCACCTCCAGATGTCATCTGGACATACCCTCCTCCACCTCCAGATGTCATCTAAACACACCCACCTCCAGACATCTGAACACACCCACCTCCAGACATCATCTGGACACACCCACCTCCAGACATCATCTGGACATATCCTCCTCCACCTCCAGACGTCATCTAAGCACACCCACCTCCAGACATCTGGACACACCCACCTCCAGACATCATCTGGACACACCCACCTCCAGACATCTGGACTCACCCACCTCCAGACATCATTTGAGCACATTTGCACATGCAGTTATCATTGTCCATGTCGCTGGTGCTGAACTTGGTGCCGCGTGGAGCCAGGCTGTTCTTGAGCCCCGTTGAGCTGCTGCTTGCGTTCACAGAGAGGCTGGAAGCCCAGGAGAGGGGTTAGGGTAAGAAAGGGGTGCAGAGTCAGGTTGGTGCTCCCTAAAGGGCTTTGTTCTGGCAACGTTTCCTTCCTGATGTTTTTGCAGGGGAAACAGCCTGCTCTGATGCCCAGGCCATCCATTGTCCCTCCTGGTGACCCTCCTCACTTCCCTGGGGTCACAGCACTCACTGCTGCTGGCTCTTTCTCATTTGCTGAATTTGGGTCCTAGAGAGCTCTGAGTGGGAGGCACAGAATAAGGACAGCAGCCAGCAGTCTTTTGAGCCTCTCGGCTCCGGGCTAGGCATTGTTACAATGTCTTGAGAGGGCTAACTCATTTCCATTTACACCTCATAATACCTTTTTCTACATGAGGATGTGGGGATGCGAGAGCCAAAGGAAGCTGCTCAGTCCTCAGAGTCAGTAACTGTCAGAGCTCTGGTCCAGTCTGGAGTGGCTTGGTATGGGCAGGCTTGCATCCTTTGCCTGCCAGCTGACGGCCCTGTAACTTCAGTGCATTGCAGCCGCTCTATTCCACACCTCTGCCTGAAAGCCTTCCCTGGACACACCAGCCCCCAATGGATCAACACTCAGAAAACCCCCAGCTAGGGAACAGAGGGCTTCTAATTCCTTGCCGGACTCTGTATCCCTGGTGACTATGTCCAAGCCTACAGGGTGATAACGGCTGTGGGATGGGGGTAGGGCTGAGTGCCTGCATTCAAACCCCAGCATGGTCGGCTGGTCACTGCCTGGCTTTGGGAAAGCATCTTCACCCCACTGAGGCTTCGTGTCTTCACTTATTCAAATGGTGCCAAGAGACTTACTGTGACTTTGTTCACCTTGTGATTTAGTGACATCAGCAGGCTGGGGGGGGGGGGGCTTTGTGAGAGCCCTACACATTCGGGACTAGGGATTCAGTCCTTGGGACAGGTGAGCCTGGCTGAAAAATCTTGCCTGAGCAGCTGAGTCAGGGGTTGACTTGGGAGCCACTAAGATGCTTCCATTGTAGAGGGAAGCAGATGGCCGGGACAGCCAGGGTAGGACCTCACAGCCAGCCCTGCGGGCCCAAGGAAGCATGGGGCCTCTATATGGCTGGCTCAGTCCATGCCTCTCACCCAGAAGCTCTATCTGTCTGTGGCAAGGCAGGGCATTCATGACCAGCCACGAAGGCCCAAGTGTGCCCTTACATGTCCTTACATGTGCTGCTCTAGTCCTGCAGACCCGTGTTGCATAGAGGTGAGACCATCTAGGGTCTCCAGGGTGGGGACTCACAGGCTGCCCACCCACTTACAGGCTCTGGCTTCTTCCTCTGGCCATTAAACTCAGTCATGTCCCTTTTCTTTCTGGGACCCAGAACGGGAGTCAGTGATTCTCTGGGGGCCTCAGGGCCCAGGAAACCTCACTTTGATCATGTATGCCTGAAGAAACCCAGATACTTGAATCTCTTGTGAATTCCCAAGTGAGAGCATGAAGTGTGTCCCACCATGTTCAGAGGGTTCCTGTCACTGCATCTGACAAACAAGGGCGCCTCCTGCCTGTCGCTGCTAGCCCCTTCATCCCCTCCTCTGGGCTTTTCTGTGGGTCCTCCTGCCTTAGCTGCTGACCTGGAGTTGGGACCCAGTACAAGCTGTCATCCGTTGTCATCCCCCCCCCCCCCCCCGCCCCCCCTCCTCCTTCGGCAGTTTCCAGGCCTTCCAGTGGTTTCCATGGCACCCATGCCCTCCTCCAAGCCAGTCTTTCTGGCTTTTCCTTTATAAGTGGACACTTTATGGCCCCAGAAGCCCTAGGGAACATCTTATTCAGGTTTAGATGTATAATCCAGTTGGATGTATGTGTGTGCATGTGTAGATGTGTGTGTGTGTGTGTGTGTGTGTGTGTGTGTGTGTGTGTGTGTGTGTATACAAGTGTACATATATGTTTGTGTGCATACGGAGGCCAGAGGACAATCTCGGGTGTTCTTCCTCAGGCACTTTTAAAAAAAATTTGGAGACATGGTATTTATTTCATTGGCCCAGTGAGCTCCAGTGAGCCTCCTGATTCCACTTCTCCAGCACTCGGGGTATAAGCATGTGCCTCCATGCCTGGTTTTAAAGTTTTGGGTTCTGGGATTGAACTTGGATCATTATGCTGGAAAGGCATGGACTTTATTGACTGATATATCTTTCCATCCCTTTCTGCCATTTTTGAGGACACTTAACTTTCTGGGATTCCCCTCCAAAACAGAAGCCTCGCTCCTCCCAGGAGACGTCTTTGATTGTCCTGATACAGCCCCTGGGTATTGACCCTGGCAGCTACTGCCTCTCTGGAGGAAGTGGGTTGCCTGTGAACATGTCTACCCCATACCACACTATTACCACACTGGGATATGAGCAGCTTTGAGGAGGTGGGTCCAGGCCAGAGTCTTTCCCAAGTGACCAGGGCACTCCTGACATAGGGCGAGTTTCAATACCCTGTCATTAGGGCCCTGCAGCCTATTAAGTACATGCTGCTCTTTGAGGCAGGACAGAGCGGGTAGCAGGGAGCTCTCCATGGTTCAGAGACAAAGCCAGAGGTGTATGAAAGACCACTCTGCATGCAAGAGCTTAGGGAAGGCAGAGACCTGAGCACAACTTGGTGTGGTGGAACACAAACCTCGTAGACGGTTAGACAGATGTTGGGGTGGTGTAGTTCGGCCTTTGAATCTAGCATTTAAAGATCTCCAACATTTATCCAACACTCACCAAATGCTAGGTGCCTTACCATAGGTTAGGAGGATCAGGGCATCCACTCGGCAAATGAAAGGGTAGAGGGATTTGCTCAGGGTCACTCAGAAAGGGGTGCAGGTGGGACATGGCCTTTCCTTTAAGGGTCATTGGCATCAGTAGGCACCAGCAGGGTGTGTCAAGTTCTCCCTGATCAGCTCGGAGGATCTGGAGCTCCCGGCTCAGCCCTGCACAGCTCTAGGGATGCCCCCTCCAGCTCTGCCTCCTGCACCTCAAGCATCAGGGTGGGCGGAAGGTCCACTCCGCTGGAGGAAGCTGGGACATGTCATAAGAAAAGAGAGGTATGGGGAGGGATGCCAGGGGAGTCCCTAGGTATAAATTTATAGGGAGAGAGTCATTTGGAAATTCCCTGGGGTTGGGGGGGGGAGAAAGAGCTTCCTCAGCTTTCCGGAAGTTGTCTGCAGTTGTAGAGGGGACAGATGTCAGGGGGCATCTTTACAGCCCCATGGGTGAGTCCGTGAGCTCATTCTGGCCTGATTCAAAGAGAGCCAAGACACTGGCTTAATTTGAAGATCAGTGGTGTCTCAGAGGGGTGACATCAGAGAGTGGAGACAGTGGGTTTGACAACAGGGAGAGAACTAAGTTCAAATCCAGGATCCATCTAACTCGTCATTTTAGATAAAAGGCTCCATTTCCTTATCACTAAACCATGTATAGTAATGACTGTCTCATAAGATTGAGAAGAGAATTACACTGTATCCAGAACATCGCAGGTACCTGGGAAATGCTTCTTTTCCTTACCACACACCATAAACCCGGCAGAGGAAGGGGCGGCAACCTTGATGGCTTGACCATAGCCTCACTCCCAACACTGCTGAAGGGCACAGAGGACGCTGACCTCGCTGTGCCCCAGTTTTGTTCAGCGCTGCAAATGGCAGTGTTGGGGGAGGGCTCTCCTTTCTCCCTGCGCGGGGACTTCCGCACCTTACCACAGGGCCCAGGACAAACTGGGAAGTCAGCCCCGACTCCTGCTGTCTGTAAATGGGGTGACTAACCTTGGAAGATCCCTTCTTGCTCTAGGCACGGTGGCGTCAGTGACAGTCTCTTCACCCCACCCAGTGGCCGAGATGTGCTGAGTGCTAAGCAGCCACCTCCAGGTCCCGTGACGTGCACCCAAATGGGGCCCAGATGGTGGAAGTAGGAGACGCCCAGGGAATGACCCTGGGTGAAGACTCTGCAGCCACTTGCCTTGGGACCCCAAACCACCCACAAGCCTGGGCCCCAAGCCCACCTGTACCGCTGCCTCTCATTGCCCAGCTGGAAGTGCTCATACTGGATGGAGGTCTGGCGGCCTTCCCAGTCCTGCAGCTCCACACGCAGCACACAGGCCGTCCTGCTGGTGAGGTGGTGCACAGCCTCGTTGCCCAGCCAATGTTCTCTAGCCACATTACCAAAACCCTGTGGGGGAGGAGAAGGAAGGGTGGCTGTGTGCTGAAGAGGGATGGGGGTGGGTGGGGGCGTCTGTGGCTGAGGAGCTGGGCCAGCCCAGGCTCCATGGCCACTTATCCAAGGTCAGTGCCTGATGAGCAAGTTCGTAAGAACAGTGTGCACAGGCCTGGGGAAGGGGCGCCCTCCCAGAGACCAAAGATAAAGTGTTTGTAAAATTCAAACCCGCTAAAAATAACTGAAATCGCATTCCTCCCAAGTCAGAAACACTCAGAACTCATTTGTGGTGATGGAGATTGGAATAGCAGGGGAATGGCTCAGCCGGGCAGAGCAATTGCTGGGCAGGCTTGAGGTGAAGGCTTGAGGTGGAATCCCCGACACCATGCACAAAGCAGAGACAAGAGGACCACAGAGGCTTGCTGGCCACCAGCCTAGCTCCAGGCTAGTAGGAGACCCTGACTCAAGGGAGTAAGAAAGGGGGTCCCAGAGCAGGACACCTGACACCCTCCACTGGAAGCGTGACTGGAAGCACAAACCCACACGTGTGTGTGTGTGTGTGTGTGTGTGTGTGTGTGTGTGTGTGTGTGTGTGTGTGTGTATGGCACAAGTAAACTCACACCCACAGACAATAAAATAAACATAAGAAAGAAACAGCCACTACCTTTGGGGACACACCTAGGGAGAGGGGGCCCCGGGGGCTTTCCAGGAAGTTGGGTATTTAGGTGTGAACGGCAGTCACATGGGTGAGCCTGTGGGGGGATTCACAGAGCTTTCTGCTTTATAGTTGCGGACTCAGCTGCTTGCAAGTTAAGCCTCAGCAGGAAGGAAGCGGCTGAGCGGCTGAGCCAGCTGCAGGGCAGGAGTGGCAGGAGCACATTTTCCCAGAGGCAGGAGAGAGGCCCAATAGTTTCAGCAACAGAGAAATGCAAGGCCATAAGTCCTCAGAGTGTCTTTGTGACCCAAGCTCCAAGGTAGCAAGAAACGGATGACCTTGGCAGAGAAATTTCTCAGGACCAAGGACAGGGGCACACAGAGTCTGCTGTTGCCTTGATCTGCTGGCTGCTTAACGCTTTTAAGTCTTTATCTGGAAGATGGCTGGTGGACACCGATTGCTTGTGAATATCTTTTTCTATTTCTTTTACTTTTGAAAACTTTAAGGGCTTTTAAGTCAGCTTGCCAAAAATCCCGTGTTCAAAATTTAACTGAAAACGTAAAATTGGAAGGCAGCTAAGCACTCACTGCCATCCTATACAATACACGTGTTCCTAGAGGCAGCAGCCCCACCTTGGAGAATTACCCCTATAATCCTAGTGTTGTGAAGGTGGAGACAGGAGGATCAGAAGTTGAAGGTCATCTTCAACTACAAGGAGACTTTGAGGTCAACTTGAAATACCGGAAATCCAGAAGATGAGGAGGAAGAAGAGAAATTTGTCTTGTAGATGTGTTACAGATGTGTACAAAGAAGAGGAACTTCATAGAGCCTTTAATTCTAGTACTCAGGAAGCAGAGGCAGGTGTGTTTTAGGCCAGCCTGGTCTACATAGTGAATTCCAGGACAGCCAGTACTATAGAGAAAGAGACCCTATGTAAAAAAAAGAAAAGGGGAAGAGGAGGAGGAAGAGGAGGAGGAGGAGAAGGAGGAGGAGGAGAAGAAGGAGGAGGAGGAGAAGAAAAGTTCATTAAAGTCATTAGTCAGAGATGATGGGGAGTTATCTTTTCCCATTTCATTCTTTGCATTATTCTTTCATGTATGTGTGTGTGCATGGAGCATGTGCTGTGTGTGCATATGCGCACGTGTGCGTGCGTGCGTGCGTGTGTGTGTGTGTGTGTGTGTGTGTGTGTGTGTGTGTGTGTGTAGTGCAGAGGTCAATCCCAAGGGTCACTCCTCAGGAGTTGTCCTCCTTGTTTTTGAGATAGGATCTCTCGCTGGCCTGGAGCTCGCTGATTCACTAGGTTGGTTAGTCTTTGAGCTCCAGGGATCTGTCTGTCTGTCTCCAGATCTGGAATCACAGGTTTGTGCTATGCTTCCCAGCTTTCTTATATAGGCTCTGGGGATCAAACTTAGGTCCTGTGTTCACCCAGGAAGCATTTCACTACTGTGCTACCTCCCAAGTCCCTCCTGGGAGTTGTTAAAAAGCTTTACCAATATGCATGTGTTACTTTTGCAAATATTAAAACAAAAATAAAGTTTAATTTTTAGGACACATGTGAGACATGTCAAAAGATGGCTCAATTTGAGGTCGGGGTCTGGAAAAGCAAGTGAGCCTGGCTTTAGATGAGCTGGGCTTTTGCCCTGGGGAGAGGTAAGGGCAAGCCAGTCCCCACCCACAGCACCCCCTTCACAGGCTCTGGGCTGGGAGCCCCCAGAACAGCACATTACCTCTTTGTATTCCTCCCAAGTCCTCTGGAAACTCATGCTTCCATCCTGCCTGCGCTGGATGAGAGTCCAACCACCTCCATCAGTCTCCATGTCACAGAACACCTGGTAGGGGACACACAGCACAGCTGGAAGCTCTTGAAGTGCCATAAGCCAGTCTAAATGTAACTTGACTGAACTCTGCCCTTCTCCAGCAACAGTGAGCCTGAGGTCAAGAGCATCAGGAAAATCCAGACTCAGACTCCCCGCTCACTTCGATTATCTTTCAAGGAGGCAGGTGAGAGGCAGAAGAAGGGCACCCTCTAAGAACCTCCTCCTCGTTTGTGAAGTGGGGATGTTAATACTGTGAACTCTTTATGCCCCAGTTTTCCTCTGCAAATGATGGAAAACATTCCGAATAGAGGCACACACACACACACACACACACACACACACACACACACGAGGTGCTTCTGATTTGTTAGTACTGCAGGGGTGCAGCCAGGGTCAAAGTTCATGTTAGACACCTGACAGGAACAACTTGTGGGAGGAAGGACTTATTTTGCTCATGGCTTAAGAGTGTTTTTGGGACACAATTGCTCGGCATTCTTTCTTGGGACAAAACATGGTGGTGAGAGCATGTGTGCGTGCGTGCGTGCGTGCGTGCGTGCGTGCGTGCGTGTGTGTGTGTGTGTGTGTGTGTGTGTGTGTGTGTATGTGTGTGTGTTGCTTTGACTCATGGTAGATAGGAAGCAGAGAGTGAAGAAGGACTGTTTCTACTGACCCACTTTTTCTAAGAAGGCTCTATTGTCTATACTTTTCAGAACCTTCCAGAATAGCACCACTAGCCAAAAACCAAGTACTTGGCTCATGACCTCATAGTAAGCAGAGGGAATTGGATGCAGTGTAGACGCAGGACTCGCTATTCCTATGGGCAGACTGGATTAATGTCTTCTGAGCACCTACGCACTAACCTCTGTTCAAGGCAGGGGTTGTATGTGTGAACAGATGAAAGGTCCTTTCTTTCAGAGGGTTTGCAGCCTAGCTCAGCTTAATCTTTCAGCCTGGATTTGCTCACACATTCTTCCAAATGGTTCAGTACATGTTCGTCAGACAATGAACATGGGTATGTTGCCTGGTCCCGCACTAAATGCATTATTGGTAAATCGGAGATAGATAAATCACAGGGCTGGCTGGCTTTGGGGGAGGCTTTGATAGGGCAAGCTGACTACTGGGAGTAATGACTGCTTGGGTAGCTATAAGGAGGTAGTCACTGGAGACTCCTGGAAAGCTTCCTGGAGGAGGTGGCCCACAGAGGGAGGGAAGGGAAGGCAGCTGTTGTGGTGAGTGCAGAGGGTTCAGGGAAGCCCAAAGTGGTGCAGCTAAGAGAGACCAAAGACACAGAGATCTGTGTTCAGAACTCGTGCCTCCCAGGCCACCTCCTGTCTCTCCACCAGTGGCTCCAAATTCCAGCCATTCACATCTGCCCACATTCCACCACAGCTGAACTTACTCAACTTCCCAGGACACATTTACTTTCGAAGTGCTCACACCCAGAGGGTAAAAGCCCATTGGAAAGGAAGCCTTATCAGTATTGTAAAGGGAAAGCCAGAGACACTCGCCTTATCCAGATGCCTGTAAATACCAGGAAAGCAAGCGTGTTCTGAAGAACTGGCTAGACTGGCCAGGGCAAGATCCTTGGCTTGATCTCTTTGTGTGGAAAGGGGAGTGTGGCAGCTTATGCAGAAACACAAAAGTCAATCTGGGGTCAAACAAGGCTACTGCCCCCAACGCATGCAGAAAAGTCAGACTGGAACTTTCCCTAAAGGATCGCTTCTATTCTCTCTGGCCTGCCCCAAACCTCGCTCCTGGCATCTGTACTTCCCCTGACCCCCTATCGCGGGGGGGGGGGGGGGCGGATGGACAGACAGACAGATGACTGTCAAGCTCAGGGCACCCTTGGAGCCTCTCACTGGATGGCACCCCCTCCCCCTACCATTAGCCCATCACCAGCTTCACAGACCTAACTCCTGCTTCTCCTGGACTGTGCGAACAGAATAACCTGCTTGGGCAAAGACAAACAGGAGTGCCCAGGGCCATCTGTGACATGAGCGGCCGGCTGTCTTTACCAACAAAGAACAGTTTCCTGAGACTTGGCTTAGAAACCTGGTTCTGGTGAAGTTGGTGACAGGGTATATGTCTAGGTGCCAGCTTTGTGAACTTCTGCTTCATCCCTTCCTCAGAAACCTGCCTGGTGTGAGTTTCCAGAAACAGGGCTCCTGCCTTCTCTAAGCTCTCAGATGGGGAATAAAGCCTAGCATTGATGTCATGCGGTGAGAGGGTCTGTCAGAGAAGCTCTCAGCTCAGCACCATGTCAAAGACCCTGTCCAGGAGCGCCTAACCTTGAGAGGCCTTGTCATGTTGGCCACACGGATGGTGTAGACGCCGCTGGTGTTGGCTCCGGAGCGCTTGATCTCTGCACAGTCCTGGAGCAGCTGCTTAGGTATCTTTAAGGAGACTGCAGCGGAACAAAGCAAACGTCAGCTGTAACACAGGCATGGCAGTGCCCACCCGGGAGGCCAGCACTGGGTAGCAGAGGTGGGAGCGTCTGAATTTGAGACCTACCTGGATCATAACATCTTGTTTCAAAATAAAGGAAGGAAGGAAGGAGGGAAAGAAGGGGAGGAGGAAGAGAGGGAGAGACTGAAAGAGGGAGAGAGGAGAAAACATCAGCTGGAAGTGAGTGGAGAGAAAAAGAGAGAGAGAGAGAGAGAGAGAGAGAGAGAGAGAGAGAGAGAGAGCGCAAGCAGACCAGGCTGGCACACCTGCCTGCTCTGTGCATATTCTGACTGGGGAGGGATGGGGACAGAGAGATGAAGAAGGTCTCTTCCAGGAGGGGAGGGTGAGCTGTGACCATCCAGGCAAGGTGGGGGTGGGTATCTGTGCAGAGGGAGCAGCATGTTATCAATATCCCCGGGTAGGAGCAGCTCTCTGCAGGGGATGCGGTGAAGGGAGGCTCATCGGTGTCCACCCTGAGATTAGAGGCACTGGCACAGACAGGGTGAGGAGAGGAAGAACAGCAGGAAGCCTGGCCTTCTGCAGATTCAGCAGCTTCAAATGCCAGCCAGAGAGACCTGACTCAGGGCTCCGACAGAGTGCTTTGCCCGAGTGGATCGGGCTGGAGCAGGGGATGCCCAAGCTGCCAAGCTCCAGCACATGGAGAGGGCAGGTGACACCTGCCTCTCACTGAGGCACTTCCCATGCCCCAGGGCAGGAAACTGAAGCACAGTATGAGGACTGACTTAAGGGCTCCCAGCCTCCCCTTCCTGGAGTGCCTTTGGGAGGGAGCTGGGCTTTCCTATGGCTCACCGACAGGCTGGATCTCCTGCAGCCCTGGTTAGAGACCACTCATCCTGCTCTTTCTGGAAGTTGATGGCTGGCCTTCAAGGGCCCATGTATATTCCCTAAGCAAAGTGTTCTTGAGAGCTATTAATTTAATGACTGTAATCTACCATGACCCTCTGGGTATACAGGGAGTTAAAAGTCATCTGTCTATCTCATTTAGGCTTGGGATGAGATTCGACTAGAACCCAATCTCTCTGAGAGGCAGGGACCTAAGGATAGAGCTGAAGTTGTGGAGGGATGGTTATCAATACAAATAAAAAGACAGGATGCTACCAGGGGCGGGACTTCCTGTTTGGGCCTTGTACCTGGATGGTGGCTCCCAGATACTGTTGTTGAAAGACACATTTGAAGGAGGCTTTTCCATATCACAAATGAAATGTCTAGAATGTTTTCTGAGCAGGGGTCTCCAGTACCAACATGTCAGCAGCCCCTAGATCCCCACAGCCCATAGGGATGGGGGGGCAGACAAATACAGGGGAGGTAATGGTTTAGACACAAGCAGGGACAGGCCATGCTGTACCTATCAAATCAGGGCAGAGCTGGGAGTTGGCCTCCGGTTTCTAGCTACTCTCCGAGGCTCTGTCCACAGCCCATTTCCTCAGTGAACAGGAGCAACAATAACAGCCCAATAAAAGTGCTTTTGCCTGGGACTGTCGTGTTGGAGGGTTTCCTAGGAGCCAGGGTCTGTTGCGAGCATCTTGGGGTCCAGAAAAAAATGATTCAGGGGACGGCATAAAAATAAAACAGGACTGATACAGCCATGAAACAGTTTGATGGAATGTGTGCCTGGGTGCTAACCCTGTCCAGTTCCACTCCCTCCTGGCCCTGGGCACCACACAGAGCCCCTGTCAGTGTGGCCTTCATTGTGTTCCCTGCACAGAAGGGCTGGAGGCTTCTGTCCTACCGTGCAGGTGAGCGGTCACATGACCAAAGAGGTGAGGGAAGCAGCCAGGCTTGAACCCTGCTCTCTCCACTGGCTGGTCCTTCCCTGCTGTGGGATGTTCTGTATGGCAAATGTGTTGCTCTGATTGGTCAATAAATAAAACAATGATTGGCCCGTGGCTAGGCAGGAAGTATAGGCGGGACTAACAGAGAGGAGAAAAGAAAGAACAGGAAGGCAGAAGGAGTCACTGCCAGTCGCCGCCAGGACAAGCAGCATGTGAAGATGCTGGTAAGCCATGAGCCACATGGCAAGGCATAGATTTATGGAAATGGATTAATTTAAGCTATAAAAACAGTTAGCAAGAAGCCTGCCATGGCCATACAGTTTGTAAGCAATATAAGTCTCTGTGTTACTTGGTTGGATCTGAGCGGCTGTGGGACTGACGGGTGACAAAGATTTGTCCTGACTGTGGGCCAAGCAGGAAAACTCTAGCTACACTTCCCCTCTCTATCCTTCCCTGGGCTTGGGTGTCAGAGCTGAGTACAGGGAGATGGGCAAATGGATTGCTGATGAATGCTGCTTTCACACGGGCAAGGATGTGTCCCTGTCTTCACGGTGTGCCTCTGACTCCCTGAGACAGCTGGGCTTCCCCCTTCTTCTCCCCAGGTACCACTGACTGGGAGAAAGCTCTGCAGATCTAGGACACTGGCTTTCCACCAGGCTTCAGCATGCCCTGACTCATCCTTTGCTCAGCTCCCCTTCACCATCTCCCATGGGTTCTCCATCTGTCCAGAGGGCAAAAAGGAACTCCGGAAAGTCTTTTCCTGGTGACAGTCAGGGACAGGTGTTTGGACAGCGAGTGATGAGTGCTTGACACAATCTCCCACTGGGCTCCGGGAACAGACATTCAGCCACAGTGGGAGGCGGTAGAGTTGTGGACCCGCAGAGAAAGGCACCAGCCCAGGCCCTGTCCCTGACTGCAAGAAACCATGGGGCTCATTCTGGTTGTCTTGCTGCCAGGGCTGTACAGAACCCCCATAATGGCTCCTGGTCACTTCTGGGTTAGAAGGCATCTACCTCTCCTATTCATGGCTTCCGTGGCCTGCTGGACTTAGGGAGAAGTCATGGCCAGATCCTCTGCTCCAGTTTCCTATCAGGCTGGGACCCCTTCACATGCTTAAAGCTGGGGACCTTACTGAAGGCCCAGCTCCTCCAAGGTGGTTGCAGATTGTCCCACAGCAGGAGCCCTTTGTCATCTCCCCTGCCAAGCCAGTATCCACTCCGTACTAGTCTGTGCTTTCTAAAAGAAGTCCCACCTCACTTCGCTCCTCTTGTGCTGCTGCTGGCCCTAGGCTGAAGTGCCCTCTTCCCAGCTCAGCCCCTTAGCCTTCTGAGCTGTGGAAGCTGTAGGTGAACAGCTAAGAGTGCCTGGGATACAGTGGGCCCTCAGTGAAGACGCATTTCCTCCTCCTTCCCACTGAGACCTGCCAAGCAGTGGGAAAGTTTTCAGGAGACAGAGACCACAGCAGCTGTGTGCTGCTGGGTTCCTGCCACCCAAGCCCTGCCTGGCACACAGTGGGTGCTCAATAAATGCTTGTTGACTGATGGAACCGGGCATGCCAAAGAGGGCTGTAGAGCAAGGAAGGCATGTCTCTCCTTTCGATGGCAGTCTGGGGATGCCATATTTCTTCCCACTTCCATATAGCTCTCTAAGTCCAGGAGCAGGAGCATTACGGGGAGCAAATTCTTGGGACTCATTGTGTCATTTCCTCCATTTTATGGGGAAACTGAGGCTCAGGGAGGAATGTAGCAAGCCAAGCAAGAGGAGCTGGATGGTTGGGTATAGTGACACATGGCTTTAATCTGACACTTGAAAGGCAGGGGCAGGTAGATCTTTGAGGCCAGCCCAGTCTACGTAAGAAGTTCCAAGCCAGAGCTATCAGATAAGACCCTGTTTCAAAGAAAAAAAAAAAAAAAGAGCTGGGACACAGACTAGTCAGTGTAGGCTGCAGTTGTCTGGGCTGTTATCTCATCTCTGTTCAGCAGATGGGGAAACTGAGGCCAGGAGTGAAACAGGAGCATGGCTAAGGTCTCTTCCCTCCCCTCTGTGGCTCTCCACCCCCGCCCAAGCATACTCCCCCCTGCTCACCAGGGTGCTGGTCCTGGGCTACAATGCGAACCAGGCGCTGTACCAACTCCACCAGCTGTTGCTGCTGCTGCTGCAGGGAGCTGGAATTGCTGCTGAGGGCCTGCAGATTCTGCTTCAGGTTGGTCAGGGCTCCAGTCTGGTGGCCCAGGAGGCTCTGCAGTTGCTCCCTCTTGTCTTGGAGGCTGTTCATCTGGGCCTGGTGCTGGGCTTCCAAAGCCTGCAGCCTGCTCTCCAGTGCCCTGCCAGGTGGGACACACAGGGGTGAGCCCAGGCTCTCTACCCCCAGTGCTCACCCCATCCCCAGCTTCCATTGGGGCTGAGTATGACAGCTCCACACACTGTGTAGAGACTCAGAGATGCTCAGCGTGTGACTCTGCCACAGGGTCACACAGCCTGGTAGTCTGTGTCCACTGTAGCTCAGATCGAGGCGGGGGGGGGGGGAGTGGGGGGGCAGGCTGTGGAGTCACATGAATAGGAGTGAGTAGAGAAATGAGGTCAGCAGGGTGGGACCCAGCAACAAGCAAGTAGTCACAAGCAAAGCCCGGAAGCTGTGTCTATGACTGGTGTGCCTCCCCTCAAAGGAGCCAGTCTCTAGGGAGTGTGAGCATGATACTGCTCATATGTGAGAAATGGAGGCATAGGAGATGCCCAACGGCCAGGACTGGTGGGTCCGTTCTGTTCTGGGGCTCCCAGGATTGCGCTACAGCCACGGAGAGGATGGAGGTGGAGGATGGAGGTACTGGTGAGGCGCGAGGAAGAGGAGGTGGGGACTAACATGGCAGGGCAGAGCCTCTGGTGGAACCCCAAGTGTGGGAGACAAAAAAGAGAGGAAGAAGAAAGGAATGCATGGCAGTATGGAGGTGCTGGGGACAGACGGACAGGGTGTGGAAAGACACTAAGAGCCTCCGTGTGGATGTCTGGAAGGAATGAGACAGACACCCTGAGTATGACAACTGTACACACCACAGAGGCTCAGAGGTGCTCAGTAGCTCAAATCAAGGAAGGCTGAGAGGCTGTGGAGTCACACAGGCCTGAGGAGAGGAACAAGGCTGGGCTCCGATAGAACAGGTACGTGTGACTGGCTTGCACTGCTGGCGTTTCTATATTTGTTCACCTGGTACTAGGGGTGGAACCCAGGCCCTGGGTCATATTGGGTGAATATTCCACTTCTGAGCTGAGCGGCCACTTGTTTTTATATCACGTGGGTCTATTAGCACAATAAGCACAAGGCATATCTTCGTATAAAAAGCAAAGACACATTTAAGAAAAGGAACCTTTCCACTCAGCTCTCCTTCTTTAGGAGTTTTCTACTGTCTGTGGGAGATGAGAGTACTGGTGTACCACTGGGTAGATCAGTAAAGCGCTGGACATGACCTTGATGTCCACTGACATCTGAGGAACTCTGGGAAGTTGGAGAACGGAACAAGGTGTACATCATTCAACTGCAGAAGCAGGTTATGGGCCCCAGGTGTCAGATTTCCTGCCTTGTCTCTGCTCCAGGGTAAAGACTGTTTTTGTCTGTGTAAGTTCAGGTGTCTCCAGTGCATGCTTGCACAGAGCACCAGACTGACAATGAGGACAGATGCTGGGAACCGCTTTGTCTAGGAAGGGCATGTGGACGAATCAGGTCAGGCTTGTGCACTTACAGTGATGGAAGCCAGGGAAAGTTCACACTGTGGATTGTAAGGTGTGAAAATTGTATCTTAATAAAGCACTGAAAATTTAAAACAGAGAGAGATGGGTGTGGTGGGACAAGCCTCATGCCAGTCCCTGAGGCTGAGGCAGGAGGATAGTAAGTCTGAAGCAACTGGGTTACATAGTGAAAATCCGGCTGAAGCAAAACAAACTGATGAAACAGAAACAAAAACTCCAAACAAGGACAGTGTGTGTGTGTGTGGGGGGGGGGACGACGACGACGATGACAGGGGATATTGAGGGTTGACTCAGAGGTAGAGAGCTTACTTAGCATGTGCAAGGAACTGGGTTCGATCACCAGTACCACACAAAGAAGCAAAGTGGGGCAGAAAAAAAAATCCAAGGAAAATGCACAGTCTCTGTTGACGCCAAATGCTGGGGGCCAGGCCTGGGCTAGCCTGCTCTAGCATCACCAGCACTTGTTTGGGTTCTAAGCCCAGTTCTGATCCTCACCTAGCCCTAACCTCACCCCAGCCTTGTCCCTAGTCCTAGGTCCATACCACAGTGGTCCTTCACCCCAGTGCAAATCCAGGCCCCGGTCCCATGCCGACACTGGCCGGCTCCAGCTTCTCGCCCCAGCTCCAGCTTCTCACCCCTGCTCACCTGTTGCGACTCTGCAGCCGCTGCAGCTCGTGGCTCTGCATGAGCATCTGTCTCTCCAGCTTGTTGGTGGACAGTGAGTTCTCCAGCATTTGGATCTTCATGTGTGATGTCTGGTTGAGGGCCTGTCCCCACAAAGCAGGAGGTTTGTGGGGGCATGTGCTATATAGGCCCAAGGGCCTGCTACTTGAAGCCTGCCAACCCATTGCCGAGTCCTAAGCTATTAGTTTCCATAGCTACTAGCTTACCACCGGCCCTACCTGGCTTATCTGGTTTCTGATTTGCCCTTCCTCATCACTGGTTTTGCACACCGGTGCCAATCTTCAGGCTCTTCGGGCTCCAGAGACATATCCTTGACCCCCACATGCAATCAGCCCATCAGCCCCATCTTCCAAATGGCCCCTAACCACTTCCTTTCCCTCCAAGGCTGTATGGGATGTTGGCCTCTCCTAGCTAGTTTCAGCTGTCAACTTGACAGCCCAGAGTTATGGAGGGAGTCCCAGTATGAGAGTGCTTCTATCGGATCAGCCTGTGGACATGTCTGTGGGGCATTTTCTTGATTGATGATTGATGTGGGAGAGCCCAGCCCACTACAAATGAAGCTGCTCCTGGGCAGGTGGTCCTGAGTTGTATAAGAAAAGCAAAGTGAGCCATGGAGAGCTAGCCATAAGCAGTTTTCCTCCATGGTTCCTGCCCTGACTTCCTTCAGTGATGGACTGTTATCTGGAAGTGTAAGTTAAATAAACCCTTCTCTCCCTAGGTTGCTTTCAGTCACGGTGTTGTTTATCATAGCAACAGAGAGCCAGCTCGGGTGGTGGCAGCGGTGGCGGCGCACGCCTTTAATCCCAGCACTCAGGAGGCAGAGCCAGACAGATCCCTGTGAGTTCAAGGCCAGCCTGGGCTACAGATCGAGATCCAGGACAGGCACCAAAGCTACACGGAGTAACCCTGTCTTGAAAAACCAAAACAACAACAACAATAAAAAACCAGAGAGCCAACTCACTCACTGTCTGCTGTCTCTCATTCAGTGTCCTGCACTGGCCTGCCAGGGCTCCCTGCTCTTGCCTTATGCCCTTCACCCCTTTCCTACAAAGCAGTCAGAGGCAGCCTTTCATGCTGTGGCCCCTCTGCTCAGAATCCTTCTGTGGAAAGCTCACCCTCACTGGGCCCATGACTCAGTTTCCCTCTGTACCTCCCTGCTCTGTCTCCCAGGACATCGCTCTCCTCCATGTTCCCAGAGTAGCCAGCAGGCTCTACCCCTGAGCTTTTATACACGCTGTTCTCCTCCCTGGCTGGTGTGTTCTTCCTAGCAACTTGGCCCAGGTTGTAGGAGCATGGCATCCCAGTGTCTTTCCGACCTTGCTGTCCAGACTCACAGCCTCCCATCCTACCCATGCACCCAGCACACTCCTCTTTCTCTCTGCGCTGCGCTGGTTCCCTGGCATGGCCATGGAGTAATCTACAGGGGCTGTGTATCTCGCTTGCCTTCTTGGTGGGTACCAAAGCAACAGATACCTCACTTATTGCACTAAACTGGGACCAGGGTCTCTCATCGAGTCCGGCACACAGGGGGGCTTTAGCAAACAATTGCCCCTTCCTTCTCCCCACTCCCTCACTCCCTGCTTGGCCTGTTGAGGCCACAAGGTCTTTTATCATCCAGTTCTCCCTGTGTGCCCTAATCCCTGGAGCAAAGGCTTTGTCAATGTTACCTTCCCCCAGTGCCCAGCACAGTCTTGTCATCAAGGTCATGCAGAGAGGTCAGACCCAGTGTGGCAGTCTCAGGGAGATGGCTGGTTATGTGACTGTGTCATCAGGGAGAGGAGGCCAGGGGCCTTCAGGCCCAGAGAGGCACCCCCCCAACACACACATACCCCTCACCGGGACAGTGGCATAGACACCAGAACAGAGAAAGGAAGCCTGAGGCACAGCCTGGCCTCCCGGTGGCCCTCCGGTTACCTGTGCCTCCACAGCAGTCAGCTTGTCGGTCTGAGCCGTGGTCTGGTTCACGAGGTTGGTGCCCAGTGTCAGCATGGTGGCTGTCTCGTTCTGGGCTGTGTGCTGCTGGGCCTGTGCCAGGTTTGACCTCAAGTTCCTCCGGATGGACTGCTCCAGCTGTAGGGAGACAGAGGGCTGCAGTGTGAGGGCAGGGGCTGGGAGAAGCCTCCTGTCCCCCCCACCCTCCAAAGCTCCATGGCAGAGCACAGAGCGGCAGCTAGGGGTAGATGCCCGGTTGAGATTTTGCCATGCTAGGGCACTGCTCCCCTCTCCTAGGTTTCCTCTGCTGGCCTCTGTCTTTATTCTGTCTTGTTGCAGTCTGTCTCCCACTGAGCAGTCAGAAGTGTCTATGTGAGCCACACCCCTCCTTTGCTCTGTGTTATTCCCGGGTTTCCATTTCACAGGAAAAGCTTGATTTTTTTCAGTTTCCTCCTTAGCCAGCCTACCCCTCCCTCCACCCTTCCTTCCATCTCTCGTTCTTCTCCAGAGGCCATGTGTTACATTCCATTATGCTGTGGAATATTTGTTTGATGATACAAAGATGTGCTGCATTCTTTTATGTTGTATTTGTTTAACTCTGTGAAACTGTGTTACTTTCTCTGTCTAAAACACCTGATGGTCTAATAAAGAGCTGAATGGCCAATAGCGAGGCAGGAGAAAGGATAGGCAGGGCTGGTAGACAGAATAAATAGGGGGAGAAATCTGGGAAGAGAAGACAGAGGGGTGAGAAAAGGAGGAGGACTCCAGGGGCCAGCTACCCAGCTACACAGCAAGCCACGGAGAAGGATAAGAAAGGTTTATAGGATAAAGAAAGGCAAAAAGCTCAGAGGCAAAATGTAGAAGAAGAGAAATAGGAGATACACACACACACACACACACACACACACACATATATATATACATATATATATATATATATATATATATATATATATATATATATATATATATATATATATATATATACATATACATATATTTCCAAGGCAGGGTTTTACTGTGTAGCTTTGGAGCCTGTCCTGGAACTCACTCTGTAGACCAGACTGGCCTTGAACTCACAGAAATCTGCCCGCCTCTACCTCCTGAGTGCTGAGATTAAAGGCGTGTGCCACCACCACCCAGCCTTTTTTTTTTATTTGAAATAGGATAATTTAAGTTAAGTTAGAAAAGCTGGCTAGAAACAAGTCAAACTAAGGCTAGGCATTCATAAGTGAGAATAGGTCTCCATGTATTTATTTGGAAGCTGGATGACAAGCCCCCAAAGAATGAAAAAACAACAACAACAAAAACAAAACCCAACTATATCCATGCCTCCACACGTCCCTCCCATACAACCATGCAGCCACCTTAGGTCCTTTGCAATTGCCATCCCCCCAGTACTCTCTCCCCACTCACAGGGCTTACTCCCTCAGGACATTTCATTCACACTCTTATCATTCCTTACTTTTATGCTGAGCATCTCTTTTGATCTCTTACCCTCCAGAATGTCAACTACAGGAAGCCAGGGGTACAGTCTTGCTCTATATTCCATTCTCCATATCTAACACACCACCAGGTACGCAGTGGGTGCTCAATAATTGTGTCCAAGGACAAGGAATTGCTAGGAAACGGGTACAGCATGGATCAGAGTGTAGCTCTCATGCCCTGCCTTTCCCCCAGCTTCCTAGGGGAGAGCTAGCCTGTGGCAGGGGCAGGATGGGGTTAGGGGAGAGCTAGCCTGTGGCAGGGGTGGGGTGGGGTGGGCTCCCGTCTTTTCCCTTGTACAGGTTTCCAGGTCCATCTGCCAAACTGAACTTTCTTTTAGCCCCGCTGTCTGCCAAACAGAGAAGAAATCACAGCATCCAAGAGCCCTGGACCCCTTGAGCTGGCTTTCTTTCTTTGGCCATGGCGTTGGTCTGCTGAGAAGCCAAGATCAAGTCGGAGAGGTGAACAGTGAGTCCTCAGGCTGAGGCACTCCGTCACTGCTCCTGGCTGCACACACTGCCTGGGTCCCTCCTCTGTCTCTCAGGCCAGAACTCAAGCTTCTTTAAGATCTACTGGGGCCACTCAAAGGGGCCCTTGGAAGGTCAGGGCTCTCAGGGAGGGATGGGGGTCTTGACTGGGGGTCACGTTCACTCAGGCTGATTCTTCCTTCATTTCCCCCTTCTCTGTCCACCCTCCCTTGTCCTTTCCTCTGTCCACCCATCCCATCCTGCCACGAGCACTTCGGAAGTTGCATGCTCCACTGCCAGCCAAGTCCCTGTGGTGCATTGGGAAAGCGCTGGAAATTCGTGAGTGTGGCCCACGGATCAACCTCACCTGGGAGCTGGTTAGAAACATGGGTTTCCAGACCTGGGCCAACACTGCTGAATGTGGAATCATTGGGGAGGCAGCTGTGTGTTCTTTCATAAGCCTCCAGCTAAAACTGAGACTTCGCAGTGGAGATCACAAGGAAGAAGAGGGGGCCAGCGTGGAGCTTCTCCAGGCCTCTGCCCTCACCTTCCTTCCTCCTCCGCATCGTCACGGGTTCTAACCCTCCACACACGTGGAGGATGTGTGCTCACAGATCCATCTAAACACTAGGGCCCCACCCTTTCTAGCTGCCTCCTGCTTTCTCTATCCCCAGTGTTGGTCCTTGCCTTCTATCTTGTTTGAGACAGGGTCTCTTGCTCACCCCTGCTGATTAACTGGCCTGAGAGTTTCTAGGGGAATTCTCCCATCTCACTCTCCCATCTTGTAGGAGTGCTGGAATTATGGACATGTGCTTCCTGCATCTTGCTTTCCATGGGTTCTGTGGACCCAAACACAGATCCTCACGCCTGTGTGGCCAGGGCTCTATCCATTGGGTTGTCTCTCCAGTCCTGTCCATGATCCTCTAATTCACCTTGTCATGATTTCCGTGACCCTTTATTTCATACTGGAACTATCACCAGCATAGCTGACACCCAAATACACCCTCCTTTTACAACCGAACCACTGCCGAATCCTGCCTCTCCTGGTCTCTTTGCCTTCTTATTCCTTCTTTCCCTAGGCTGGGGGGGTCCTCAATAGGGGACCGGAGGGTCTGTGAAGAGATTTCAGCAGTCCATGACATTCAGTGAGTGCAAGATGACATTGGATTTGGATTTGTGATTGCAATTAGACATTTCCATCAACTTTAGCTCAGGTCACGAAGAAGAGCTGGCCCAGCAGGCCCCGTGACACCATGGCAGAGAGAAATTCTGTATGCCTACATCCTTAGCAGGCTATCTACAGAATCTTTTTTCCCCCTCACTCAGTGTGGCTATGGAATTATAGGAGTTACCAACCCACCACTGGATGCGGCAATGACTTCACTGTCAATTTGGTCTTTAATATTTGGATTATGGCCACAGTATTAGTAGATGCTCTTCCAAGGGCCTTGACTTTAGTTTTTCTTGTGTGTTTGTGTGGCCTTTTGAGACAGGGTCTTGCTCTATAGCCCAGCACTTGGGAGTCTGATCTTGAGCACACAGCAACCCTCCAGGTTTAGCCCCCTGAGTGCTGGGGTCATGGGCATGTGCCACTATACCTAGTTGATTATATATGTTTCTAAGAAAATCATAGGCTTTCTCTGGGGCCAGAAGCTGAAGGGCTCAGTGCTCCAAAGACCCCGGGGTGCCACCCGTGTGCTTCAGCACTCCTGGGAGTTTCACAGCTCATGACTTATCATTTCCTATGAGGAATTCTTCCTGAACACCTCTCCATATCTACACAGGTTTCAGACAAGCATCTCTAAAACTGGATATGGTGAAGCACTGTAATTGAAAGCTTTCCTCTGTCCTGCCTGGTCACGTAGCTGCTTTTAAAATAATCACTCAGAGGCTTATATTAGTTACAAACTGTTTGGCCTATTGCTCAGGCTTATTACTAGCTAGCTTTTACATTTAAATTAACCCATTCCTATTTATCTATGTATTGCCACGTGGTCCATAGCTTACTGGTTCTTTCACATCTTGCTTTTCAGGCCATTCAAATTGTCTGCCCTGACTCCACCCTTATTCATCTCCTTCTTCGGTTTGAATGTCCTGCCTAACCTTATTCTGCCTCACCATTGGCCAAACAGCTTTATTTATCAACCAATGAAAGCAACACATATTCACAGCGTACAGGAAGACATCCCACAGCAAAGCACAACTATAATTCCAGCACTTGGAGGTAGACAAGAGGATGAGTAATTTAAGGGTATCCTCAGCTACCTAGTGAATTCAAGGCCAGCCTGGGCTACCTTGAGGTCCTGTCTTTTGAGACCATCTCAAAAACAAATGAGTAGAGAAACTAGCCAAACAACTAGCTTTCCCAGCACCCAGCACAGGCCTCTGAGTCCCACCTCTCTCCATGTCCGGGGAGCTCTCAGCCTGCTTCCATTTTGATCATGTCAGTGAATGGCCCCACCCAATCCTGAAGCCCCAGATCCAGACCTTAATCTTGACTTATTTTCTGTTCACCCCACACATCCTGCTATTAAGTCTGTCTGCTGAGATCCCAGTAAGAACTTCCAGTCTGTTCGCCTCCTCCCTCAGCTCCCCAGGGACACTACTAAGTGGCTGGCTGGGGCCCACCAGTGCCTAGGGTGCACAGAACACTGCCAGCTCTGCCCTAGACTCTTCTGCTCAGCATGCGCCTTCTGGAACCTGAGTCAGATGCAGACTCCAGGGCCCCAAGCTTCTACTCAGACAGTCAGCAGCAAGTTCATTTCTGAGTAGAGAACTTTCTAGACACCTCTCCACACTCAGAGCCAAAACTGCTTCTTCGACCCATGGTAGGTTCCAAGTTATAATCCACATACAGGAAACCCCAGGTTCCACAAGGCCTCCTTCATGTCTGCAGAGCCAGACTGAGGACTCGGGGTGAGTTAGGGCCCTCCTGAGTGATTAGGGCTCCCTAAAAGCAGACTCACTGATTTTCCCCAGTGGGCCTGTGACTGTAAGTAGCTGGGCGGGGCATAAGCCATCCACAGCTGGATCCTGTTACCCAGTCCACTAGCCCACCCACTGGCCTGGGCCCTTGGCAGATAATCCCAGCCAGATGGCCTGGTTCAGCCAGGCAGGGGTTCTGGATACCAACACCAATCCAGATAGGTAGCTGGGGCTGGCTGCAGGCCGAGGCACCAGCCAGTGGGTGTGGAAAGGAATCCTCTTGAGAACCTGACCCAGGCAGCGTTCTGCTGTCTTCCAGGCATTACTGCCCTTTAGGATCAGACCATCGGCACCTTTTCTAGCACCTTGGAGCAGCAAATTCTCATACCTGAGCTAGCAGTATCCCCTCTGCCCATGCATACTCCTTCACCTTCAAGTTCCAACTCTGCTGCATCCCGGTCTGTGGGCCCTGGCAGCGTTTTGCATGCTCCCGGGCCTCGCTTTCCAAATATGCTCTATGGAGGCAGTAAGTACATTTCTCTTTTGTGAGGAGGGCGTGTGGAAACGGCAGAGGAGAGGAGAGCAAGCCTCTCAGTAGGCAGAGACTAAGGAAGAAAGGAAGGGTCCTCCATGCAGACCTGGGTGTGTGGCTTCGGCGGCTGAGCAGGTCCAAATGTAGCCTGTTTTATTGCTGTGTTATCTATATAAATGGGTCTTAACTGGCAAATAGCTGAATAGCTGAGCCCCAGTCACCCCGTGGGCTCCACTCCACCAAGAGAAGGAACAAATGAGTCCTTAGTGTGCCCAACCATAGTGACCAGTTTCCAAAATGAAAAACACAGACTCAGTGTCTGCAAATGTGGGATTCCACCAAAGGGACATTTTAGCAAGTCATAATCTACATTCACCAGGCCTTGAGTGGGAGTGTGTGACTGCAAAGGGACATGAGAACTTTTAGGGATGCTGGCAATACCCTAGACCATGAGATGGCAGTACATGGATTTTCCTATATGTGGATTATGCCTCAATAAAAAAGAACCCCGCCAACACAAAGTTCTAGAAAGTGTCCTATATAAATATGTATTATAATTTGAACTGTTTTTCTTACATCAAGGTGGGACCTTGACTCTCAGGCACACATCCACTCAGGAGTTTTTGTTGAAACTCTTTCTTGCTAGGTACCGGCCCTGCCCTTGGTATAGGGCGTTGGGATGAGCAAAATCGACAAATATTCTGATTCCGAGGCTCCTGCTAGACAAACGAGTTGGCCTGTAGTAGTGATGTGCACCATGAACAAAACCAGGATGAACGTTCAAGGCAAGCTGGCCAGGGTCATCTGGGCTGAGAGGATGGGATCCCAGCAGTTGGAGGGAAGCCAGGGGGGAGGGGTTTCAGGTGGAGGAAAAGCAAGGACGAAGGCCCCGAGGTAGATGGGAGTGTGTGTGTGTGGGGTTGACAATCGAGATTGGCGACAGCAATAGACTCCATGAGTCTTTCAGGGGGAAAGGTGCATGAGGCTCAGGGTTCAGAAAGGCATCTGTTAGTAGAGAGGGGGGTCATGCCTTGCATCAATGGTGGCCATCCTCACCCTGTGGCTAGGTGGCCTCACACAAGTGTCTCCACCTCCCTGGGACACTTCATTTAAACAGTGACAACCACAGCTTCTACCTCCGGGGTTGCTGGGAGCACTGATGGTGGGGTAAACAGCTCGGGGGCGGTTGTGTAACCAGCAGGTGACAAACCCCAGTGCCTGTGTGTTACAGGTCCCCTCATGGCAATGCTGGCTGACAGCATGACTGAGTCCTATCACTGCTGTTTTAGAGAGGTGTTCCGGATGCATGTGAGTGAACGCAGCCATGGTCAAACACCATCAACAGTGTGGACTCGCTCCTGTCACGGTGGGAGGTCCACTCGTGTCACGGCGCGGCCCTACTCTTGGGGAAGGAAGATGCCTCGAGCCACAGTGACCAGCCCCTGGGGAGGAGTAACAACGGGGAGCAGCATCTTCTATTTGTACTACACATCTCATCTATGTTTGTATTTTAAAAGTATACGGAAAGGCCAGACAGCTCAGTGGGCGAAGGAGCTTGCAGCCAAGGCTGAGGACCTGACAGTGATCCCAGGAGCCCACATGGTAGAAGAGAACCTCCTCCTGCAAGCTACCCTCTGACCTCCACACATACCCTAAAATAAAGAAGTGTTGAAAGTGTAATGAGGACGAATACAGGTGTAATTAATGTATTTAGCAGCTAGCATATATGCCAGATAGTCTTCTGGTTCTTTAAGACAGAGTCTCACTCTGTAGCCCAGGCTGGCCTCAGACACGTGATCCTCCTGCCTCTGCCTCCTGAGTACTGGGATCACAGGGGTGCACCACCATGCTTGACACCACCAGGTATTCATTTTTTCCCCTCAAAGATTTATTTTATTTCTAAGTGTGTGTGTGTGTGTGTGTGTGTGTGTGTGTGTGTGTGTGTGTGTGTGTGTATGAGTGCAGGGGCCCACAGAGGCCAGAGGCATTGGATCCCTGTGAGCTGGAGTTCCAGGCAGTTGTGGACTGCCTGATATGGGTTCTGGGACTTGAACTCAGGTCCTTTTGGAGATCACCATGCACGTTGGTCCTCTGAGGCATCTCTCCAGCCCCTCCACGAGCTATTCTTCATCGATGTCCCTGGGCCCCCAAAGGATCTCTTAGTGGAATTCAGGGAATCTGCAGACTTGGTTTTAAAAAATGACCTCCCCCCCACCAATAATCTCTTGCCAAAGTGAGCTTTTCCAATGTGAGTGGAAATAGGCCAGGAGCGACCAGAGTGGTGGCCACTGTGCTCTGTCATCAGCAGAAATGACGGATATACTCACATGTCACACATCTGTGGGCATTACAATGTTCGTGTGCCCCCAGCTCCCAGTAATGGAAGGGACGTGAGTCCCTCCCTAGATCATCGTGTGCCTGTGGACATTGTGTCCAGAATGGAGTTGCTCTGTGCTAGGTCCCACTAGTCCAAGGAGGAATAGAGAAGCAGGACTGGGCTGTACCAGATAGTTCTGTTTGTAAGAACTCACAAGGCAATTTGTTTCCTTTGTCCTGAAACATTTCATGTTGTGTGTGTGTGTGTGTGTGTGTGTGTGTGTGTGTGTGTGTGTGTGTATGTGCCTGAGTGTGGAGGCCACAGGTTAACTCAGATGTTTCTCCTCAGGTACTTTTCTTTTCCTCTTTCTCTCCCTCTCTCCCTTCTTCCCTCCTTCCCTCTTTTTCCCCTCCCCCTCCCTCCCTCCCTCCCTCCCGCTCCCCATGCCCAGCATTTAAATGTGGTTCCTCAAGTCTTACAACAAAGCACTGTACAACCCATTTTCCAGCTGCCTTCCAGCCCTGCACATTCAATTTTTTTCCTTTTTAAAATTTTTATTTATTTTTATTTTTTAGTGCTGGGGGTGGAGGGGAACCTGGGCCTTGTGACAGGAGGTGAGCACGTTGCTACTGGTGTGCTCCCTCAGCCACTACATGCTGAACTCTTTAAAAGCCACATGCAGTCAGAAGCTATAGCAAGAACTGTACTCTGGAGCTAACGGCCAAGTGTGGTCCAGACCTCTGAGAATTGGGGGGGCGGAGCTTCAGCGGCTCCATGTATGTGTGTGTGTGTGTGTGTGTGTGTGTGTGTGTGTGTGTGTGTGTGTGTGTGTCGGTTTCAATGCACATGTCTGTAATTTTAACTCTTTAATACGCTTTTTTAAAGTCAGGGTCTCATGTAGCTCAGGCTGGCCTTGAACACCCAATTCCTCATGTCTCTACCTCCCAAGTGCTAGGATTACAGATGTGCTCCACATTAGGCTACACTTTTAACCTCTTTTTGAAGGCAGACATAAACACATGGTTCAAACTCCCAAGGAGCCAAGAGGAAGAGTGTGAATAGCAAGTCCCCCATCCCTGTCCAGCTGCAATCCCTCTTGCTGTGGCCACTGGGAGAGAGGTCCCAGTGGCCTTCCACGTTTACACCCCCTGCTCTCCGCTTACTCAGTACTTCTTTCCCGAGGGGAATGGCTGAGTTACAGGAATGCTCTGCCAGGCCATGCGCTGCAAGACCCCGTGGGCCAGAGCTGCTGGGTGGTGCAGAGGGAAAGGGACACTTCACTCTGGGGTCTGGACAAAGCTTGAGCTTCCCGCCTCCCCCGAGAGCCGACAGCTCTAGCACAGTGAACGCTGGTTGCCAACACACAGACAGTATTGTCTCGATATCAAGATGTTTTCAAATAAGAAAGTCAAAATAGCGGTGAGTCACACTGAAGGTCTAAGCACATGAGACCTTTCTCCTCCCCCACTGTAAACCTGCAATTTGCTAGGAATCTCACAAGAAATGCCGTTTACAGTCAAAGGAATGTCTTAAGCCCCTTTCAACTCCTGTGACCCATGGTTTTGTTAGATTGTTTCCCATCCAAAGAACCCCAAGAACTACCCTGTAACCCCACTTATTTAAAAAGAAGGGAAAGAAAGTTTCTTAGAGACCTTTTGAGATGTCACCCTAGAACCATCAAAATCGAAAACATGGCTTCTGCTGAGGCACTTGCTCGAGACTTTAAGCATCCACATTTGAGCGCGCCATCTCCTTCCCTACAGGGTCTCTCTTTCTGCTGACCTCATGCTCAAAGTCTCTTTTTAAGTAAAAATCCAGCTGTGCTTCAGATGGGCTCATCCTGAATCCTTTCGTGCAACAAAGTCAAGAATCTGAGCTGAGTAGAGAGAATCTCTGAGTAGAGAGAGGGCTTTTAAAAATGCTCAGACGGGAGTCTCTGGCCTCCGCTAGCCCTGCTTGTGACGTCACCTGTAGTGACGTCACCTGTAGTGACATCACCTTGCTTCCAGCACCCTCCTTCCTGCCAGCTCAGCTCCTGCAAGGCTCTTAGCTACCCTGGTCCCCTGCATCCCAGAGGGAAAGTGTGACCGGCCCTACTTGGCAAACGAGTAAACTGAAGCTGGGAGTCAAACTCTCCAAAGCCAGTGAACGAGGCTTTTACTAGACTGGCAGAACTGTTTCTGCAGGCCTGGCCTGAGTCATCAGCAGCTGAGGCAGACCCTGAAGATGGCACACTGGAGAAGAGAGCGCGCAGGTGCGTGTGCGTGTGCGTGTGCGTGTGCATGTGCGTGTGCGTGTGCGTGTGTGTGTGTGTGTGTGTGTGTGTGTGTGTGTGTGTGGCACAGGGCCATGGAGGAGGCTGACGTGACTGTATGTGGCAGAGGATGTACAGCTCATGGACAGGCTCTTTGGGGCCAACTGCTTGCCTTTCCTGCTTGGAGGAGACAGGAAGAGGGTATACATCCCATCCCCTCTTCCGATTCAGAATAGCTTCTTATGCTGGAAGGAGGAGGCAGAGGCAGGAGCATGATGGCCTTGGTGAGGCTTTGTCTTTTTAGCCGGATGCTTTCTCTCCCTGTCTTTTTGTGCACTTGGACCATTTCAACAAACATTGAAAGTGCCCAAAGGAATGCAAGGAAACCAAGCTGGAGCCGAGGAGGAGGACCAGGGAGGCTTTATGAGTTTATCAAGCTGAGCAAATGGACAAGAATGCTGGCAAGGAGCAGCCTATGCCAGGCTGACGGACACTGCTGGCCCCCCTCCCCATCCTCTCCCTCGGAGATCAAGTCATACCTCTGTAGAGCTTTCTGAGGGAGGTGCCCACAGCTGCTCAGAAACGATCTTCCTTCACCCCTGCATGGTGGTCCTTCCTGCTGTGTGCTATAGCCCAGTGGAGGCTGGGTTGGAGTCAGGAGTAGGGGTCCACCAGGCTCTGCTGGCCTAACTTCCTGAGGGAGGTGGCTGTACTTCCAGCTTTAAGGGTCCCTAGGTATCTCTTTATCCTGAGACCCCACCAAATATTTTCAGGTTTCACTTTACTTTGTCTTTACTGGACAAATTTATTATAATCCCCACTTCGCAGATGAGCAAATTGAGGCTCAGGGAGTTTTTTTTTTTTTTTTTTTTTTTTTTTAAAGGGTTCTGTGTAAGTGGAGAGACCTGAGCTGACCTGGGTACCTGACTCCAATGTCAATTCCCTGCCTTCTCCAGGCTCCAAGGTGATGTTTCCTGGGAGACATGCCCTGCCTGTGGATCAATCTTTTTGATCTCGACACTTCAGTGCCCCCTCCTGTGACAGAAAACAGAACCAGAGAGGCCAAGCTATTGCCAAGACAGGAGGCAAGCATGCAGCTGGAAGTCAGTCACAAGCCATCCTGTGGCCGAGGCAAGGATGGAGTGTTACAGTTGGGACCCCCAGGCATAGGTCTGACTCCCTGGATTTCAAGCCTTCACATCTATGAGAAATTGGCCTTGGCTTAAAGCATGGCTCTCATCTGATCTTATGTTTCCTGCCATGTGATCTTGGATGGGCCATCCCATCGCCTGGTGCCTCAGTTTCTTCGTCATTGACAATCTCATCTCCTAGGGCCACTGTGAGAATGAAATGCTAAAATCTATACCAAGTACCCAGCGCAACTGTGTGGTACACAGAAAGTGCCCAGGAAATGTCAACCTTAATTTCTCCTGTCCTTATCTTTTGGTTATGCTGGGAGGCAGGGAGTGAGATGATTTCCACTTCCTAGAGAAGCCAAATATAGGTGATTTCCCCCAGGGTCCCACAGCCAGCCAATGCACCCTTAGGACACGCTCCTCATCACAACTTCAGCTGCTCCGGGCCCTGGGTAGCCCTTAAGGCCAACACAGGTATATTCCAGGGCCACTCCGAGGCTGAAATAACTGAACGTGGCTGAGGTTGAGGTGACCGAATGTCTCAGAGGAAGTACAGCTCATGGGCACGTCTGGGGCTTACATTTCCTGCTCTCGGGAGATGAGGAGGATATACATCCTAGCCTGAGCACTCTAGGCATTGGAAGAGAGGGAGCTAGACACACGTGGCCCTGGCCCACAGGCTGACTGGCCAAGCCACACGAACAAATAAACCTGTCCCTCTGGGGCAGGACGTGCCTTAGGCCACCGCTGTTCTTGCCTCCAGTTGAATATCAGCCAATTGCTCATCCCCAGGCCAGGACTTCTGGAGCAGCAGTTTTTAAGCCCTTCTTGGAAGAATCATCCTGTTCCTCTGAGAGGCAGGGGCCATTTGCTCCACCCCATCCCCCGCGTCGACTGCCCAGAAAGCCAGCGGAGAGGTTAGGAAATCAACCCCAAGCTATTTCATTCGGCAACCAAGATTTATTTCTTGTGGCAACTGAGATTTATTTTTTGTTTGCATAACCGAAGGCTGAAAATGCCAAGAATTTACAGGCAGCCTGGGGAGGCCAGGGCTGCTGGGAGCTCCTGTCAGCCTGGGAGGGTCTCGAGTGGGGCCAGGACCCCACACTGGGTTCCTGCTGAATGCCCTGCTGACCCTTGGCCGGTAGGCCAGGCCACTGGGCTGAGGGGGCCCAGATCATCTATTTGCTGCCAGGAGCCTGCACATCAGTGGAGCCCGACTCCTCCTTCTGTGGCTGTGGACAAGAGCAGAGGACCTCAGCCAAGCTGCTCGGCTGAGGGTGGGCACCAGTCTTGGGGGCCTGGGTCCAAGGTCTCCAGATTGGACACCCAGAGAGAGAGGAGCAGGAGAGATGGCTTTGGGGGACTTTGGGGGAGCATCTGAAGGAGACAGGAAGAGACAGAGGAGGAGAGAGAAGCACAAGATGATGGAGAGAGTAAGACAGAGAGAGAGACAGAGAGACACAGAGAGAGATACACAGAGAGAGACAAAGACAGAGACACAGAGACAAAGACAGAGAGAGACAGATACAGAGATAGAAACAAAGAGAAAAAGAGAAACAGACACAAGGAGAGACACACACACAGACAGACAGACAGACAGACAGACAGACAGATAAAAATGGGGAGAGGAGACAGAGCCTGGGGCAGTGGGCAGACCCCAGAACCATAAAGCAGCGCTAACACAAAACAGGTAAGGAAGCGCAGAGCCTGAGTTCAGTGGGTGGTGTCTACTCTTCCCCTGTGGCCCTGGAGACTCGGGACAGTATGCTGCTCTCAGGCAGTGGACACAGGCTAGGGCCCAGCCCTGGGGTCCGGACTGAGTGTTCCTCCTTCATAGACAGAGAGATGTGGGAACAGGGAGAGGTCAAGGATGACGCTCTATGGCTGAAAGACCTGAGACCAGTAAATACCATCTGTGAACTCCAGTAAGGAGAGGTAGATCTGTGGACTGGCGGCAGTGGCCAGGCTGGGGCTCAGGTGAGGAGCAGCCACCTCTGTTGTCCTGCTTTATAGCTGCTGTCCCAAGTAAAGGTCCCTGGGCACCCGGGAGGTCTGTGGCTAACCACACGGGTCAGCAGGGAGCATTTCCATTCACTGTCCATGCCTGTCCCTCATCCCTCCTGGCCACACAGTTCACCCAGGTGGAGGCACGGGGCAGAAATGAGCACTGATTACAGCCCACGACAGGCACTGTGGGCCATGAGCCACAGAGCAGAAGCTTTCTGCTAGGAGGGGGGGGGGTAACGGGGGTGTGTGTGAGTAGAGTAAAGAAAGGCAGAGGAGAGGTGCAGGGAGGAAGAGCAAGAGGTGAGGCTGGGGCTAACGTGAGTGTGGGTGTCAGGATCCCAGCAGCCACACAATGGGGACATGGTGACTTACAGGCTCCCTCTAGTATCGCCCTCCAGCTCCCAGCTTCCAGTCAGGAGAAGGAAGGCATGTGCAGCTGAAGGGAGAACCATTGCCCACTTCTGCCTCAGTTTCCCCATAGGTAAACTGAAGGAACAGGCAGGGAGCTAAAGACATGTAGGTAGGTGCTGGAGCTCGCAACAGAGAGGGGGCCCCCCTGCAGCTTCAGGGGAAGGACCTCGAGGTGGAGAACTTGGGCAGGCTTAGCTGTGCTGTTGTGGTGAAGCGTGATCAGGGAATGTTTTCAAACTCTTTTAACAAAAGGCCAAAGAAGAGACTTTGAGTTTTGGTGGCTCCGAGGCATGCCAGGTAGAGACAGGAGCCTAAAGAGAGTCCCAGCTGTCACAGAAGGCACAGCATCCCTGCCTGGGATGAGAAGCATGTTCAAGGGGTATGAGCGTGTATTGGACAATGTGTGTGAGTGTGTGTGTGTGTGTGTGTGTGTGTGTGTGTGTGTGTGTGTGTCTATTCAAAGGAGCCAGAGGCATCTCAATTGGGGACAATGAAAGACTTAAACCTTCAGGACTCACACTCACGTCTGTTTGCACACCCTAGGACCCTAGATCAAACGACCTGGACTCACCGAGAAGCCAGTGAGCAGAGGATGTCCTGTGCATTGTCTGGCTAAATTTTACTAGAGGAGGGCAATGCTGTTACTTAGTGAGGCCTGGGGAGGCAAGGCCTCTTTTCTCAGTCATGAAGGGAAGGTACAGTTGGAACTTCAGGGTCAGAGTTCTCCCCTCTGGGCTCTGCTGCTACCCAAGAAGGTGACATTCAAGCCAAGTGACTTCCAGGTGTGTGTAGGTCCATGGTCTGATGTGTAGCGGGCTTTACAGGTGCTGGGTGATCAGACATGAATGCTGAGGGATGCGAAAGGAAGTGCTCAACCCACGAGGCCCCTTACCCAGAAGATGGCAAGACTGCCCACCAGAGACTGGCCCAGGTTGGGAACCTGTTCCTTTCCCCAATGGATATCTCACCGCCCTTTGTCCCATGTGAATAAGAGGGACCATGACTGAGTTCAGAGTTGGGGTGACTCACGTATGGACTGTGCAGAGGGCCTACAAACCCATCAACCCACCGGCGCTGCGCCTGGTGAGCTTCACACCACTGGGACACAGCAAAGAGGATGCCTGAGAGTCTCACAGTGTTCCCAGCGCCACCTGACCTATGTCAGAGAGGAAACCAGCTTGTTCAACCACAACCACGTGACTAATCAGTGCCTTCTGGCCTACCAATGTGAGGTCAGGCTGGAGGACTCTCTCAACATTCCTCAGCCCCACAGGACTCCCTGGGTTAACAGCCTAGGCGGATGACACCCAAGAAGGATCCCGTACCATAGAAAGAGTTGGGCCAAGTGACTCGTCTCAAAGATCATCAAGGCAAATTCTTCTACTGACTCATCTGTTTCCCAGACACCAGGACTGGGGGGTTCAAGGGACAAGAGGGTGGGACTTGGGGTAGAGAGCTAGCAGGAAGTAAAGGCAGTGCCCAAAGGAGAGATAGCAAGTCCTGGGCAAGTGAGCACAGAGAAGCCAACAGCTGGTACAGGTGGGGCCGTGACGGATGGACTGGGCACATGAAGAGTGCTTCCGGGCAGACCCAAGAGGATGTTGCTGGCTGCCAGCACTGTGCTGAAGTCTAGGAAGATGAGCTGAGTTGTGGTCCTAGGATCTGGGACCTGGGAGGCAGAGTCTGGGCTATAGCTATTGCTGCTTCCAATGCCTCCATCTTCCTGACATGGGGGATGCTTGGGGATGATTAAATGCTGAGGAGTAGACCGACAGAGAGGGGAAAGTTCCTAGGGACGTGAGTGGGGGAGGTGAGGAGGTTGAGGGGCCCTGTCCCCTCTGAGCCTGAGGATGATCTGGGGACCGCGAGGCATATTTTCTACTGTTCGATCCCCATATTTTCTACTGTTCATTATAGCCCGGGATACATCTGGTGAGAGGTGGATGGAGAGGGGAAGGGCAGCGTTAGAGGGGAAGGCTTGACTCAGACATGTCATAGGACTCGGGGACAGCTGCTGCCTACAGAACCAGGCTCCACGTAGCCCGGAGCAGTCAGTGTGGGAAGCTGAGAAAGCCTTCCAGGGGGACGCGGACACAGGATGGGGGTGGCCTAGAAGTGCCGAGGGGCAGGAGGGAAGGAGCAGCAGCTGGGATGCAGCAGGGACAGGAGGCTACATGGGTGGTGGGAGTGGGGGTGTGAAAGCATGTGGGGGACAGGGTTTCAATGCATGTAGTAGAGTCTGCTCACTACAGGGAGATCATCCAGGGGTGTGTTAGATAAATATGGGCTCATGTGTGAAAAGACCAAATGTGTATGTTCTGTGGGAGAGCAAACCTTTCCTACCAACTGAGTGTATGATTTGAGAAGTACCCTTATCTACTGGCAAGATGGCTCAGCAGATAAAGGTACTCACTGACATGCCTGATGACCCAAGTTTGAACTCTGGGACCCAAATGGTGGAAGGTGGAAACTTCCGGAAGCTATCCCTTGACCTCCACACATGTGGCATGTGCATGCCAACACACATGTACAAACAGATAAATAAGTTAATAAATGTAATAAGAATTTAAAAAAACTCCAACAGTTTGGAAACCACCGGGGTGAGAGGGGCATTCTGGATGACCATTATCGTCCTTGGCTCATTGTCTGCCAGGCATGACTGCTGTCTACCTTGTTTTAAACCTCCATGGGTTGGTTCAGTCCCTTCCCCACATGGCTCTAGGTCTCCTTCTCTTTTCTTGGTAGGTGACTCCTCCTTAGGGACTCTGGCTGGCCACATCCTGGACCCACAGGACGGGATCTGCCCTCAGGCTCCTAGCCCAGCTTGTCTTCTTCAACCTTGTACCCAGTGCATAAACTGGGCATAAGCTGTGTCGAGAGGATGGCCAGAGACCCTTCTGGCCCTGGCATTGGGTCCAAACTGCAATGGTATACTTACCTTTTGGTCTTGGCCATCTGACTGCCAGTTTATCGGGGAGCCCCAGAATAAATCAGAATCAGATAGCCACCCTGCAGGCCTCCAGACCCTCATGTATGGAGCCTGCAGTATCCATGGAGACCTCACACTTGGACATTCTACCCCATGTGCTTTCTACTTAAACCAAATCCACTAGTCTCAGCCTGTTCACAACGCTGTGGTAGCCAAGTCACTGAGAAGCCAAAGTCCCAAGGGCCTCTGTGGCCTGCTCATCCCTCCATGAATGCCTTGTGCCCACCCCCAACTTATGTGCTCCTGTGCCCTCACCTCTGCTAGGATGCCCTCTGGGTGCCCATTGCTCTCTTAACTTCCTCAGAGATTCTGCCAGGATCTGACCTGGGAAGCCAGCCTGCGCCTTCTTCCTGTCTCTGCCCCCATAATGTGTCACTGCCCCACACAGCAGACAACTTTTTTTTGGCACCCTTTCCCCAGCCCATTAGATAAGAATGTATTGTTCTGTTCCTGTGGGGATGCCCGACACTTAGAATGGTCCTGACTCATGGTCAGCATTCAGCAAATTCCTCTTAGATGAATGAATGAACATCTGTGAGAAGCCTGGCTTCCTGGCCAAATGATGCTCACTCAGCCTTGCCTATAAGGCCTGATAACCATCCTCATCGCCGGCCCTCTCTGGACCCCACATCCCAGAGGCTCGCTACAACACAGAGCCCTGCCCCTCCGTCCTGTGATGAACATCTCTGGGCTGACGCTCTACCTGGTGATAGCACAGTCCCCTAGCCACCCCCTAGCCCATCACGCGACCCCAGCTGTACCTTCAGCAGCCACTGGGTGTTATTCTCTAGTATCTTCTCCAGCTGGCTCACACGCTGGGCCCGCTGGGCTCGCAAGTCTGCCAGGGGCAGCCTGGAGGCAGGCAAGTCCCTCTGGAGGCTGTTGGAGCCCCCAAAAGCCTCAGGTACCACGGGCCCCAGCTGGCAGATATGAGGCTCTGGCAGTACAAAGGTGTAGCTGCACTGGCCATGCTGGACCCGGTGAATCTGGCGGCGCCCACTGGGTGCTGGCCCTCTCTGCTGGGCTGCAGCCACGGTGGCCAGCAGGAGGAGGCCACCTCGCAGCATGGCTGGTTGGCAGAGCATCTGGGAACAAGTGGTGGTGAGGTGATCTCGTCAGAGGTACCGGGGTGGGTACCCACCCACAGCCACAGATGTGCTGAGCAGCTGGGGCCTGTGAAGACAGACTGTGGCTGCAGAGTCCTACCGTTGTAAGTCCTGAGGGCCAGCTCCTCTGGGCTATTTATACTCGGGGCAGCCACAGCTGCTGGCTTCCCCTGTGAGGCCTCGCCTCCTGCTCCCACCCTCCCACCCCCCAGGCACCTCTGTCCTCTCTGTCCCTTCCTGCCTCTTCCTTCTGCCTCCGAGGCTTTGATTGTGCTGTGGGGCCTGTCCTCCCTGGCCAGGCTTGAGGCCACCCTTACACACACACACACACACACACACACACACACACACACACACACACACACACACACGCACGTATGCACGCATGCATGCACGCACGCGCTGGACCACAGCTCATGCAAGGCTCCCTCCCAAATGGGAAGCCTCTGAACCTTCTTCATCTCCTCTCCCCAGCTTTCTCTTCTCCTCCACCCCCACCCCTGTCCCCCAAAGCCTGGTTCTCAAGTTTCGGCCCCTCCACCTTCCCCCTCTGGTTCCAAGTTAGGCTTGGAACACAGGCGGTGACCCCCAGAGCAGCCTGGGGAGGGAGGGAGCAAGGCGAGGGGGGAGAAGCAGCCTGGAGACAGAAAGCCTTCCAAGGCTGGAGGAGTCCTGTGGGTGCCCAGCACAATTGGCTCCTGGCCTCTCCTCTCCCTTGGGGCCTGGGGCGGGGGCATTCTGCCCTGTGGTGGCTCTGGCTTCGTGGTGGCGCCGGGAATCAGAAGTCTCCTGGGTAGGCTGTCCCAGGACTTCCTGTTCTGGGTGGTAAGTCTTGGGCTGGGGAGTATCCTGGCCAGTACCCCTAGAATCAGAGGTGGCTGGCCCTAAATCTCACACTCCTACTGCAAACGCAGAGCAGAGCCCAGCTCTTGTTTGAGGAATGCTGGATGGAAGAAGTCCTGGCTCAGGGACTGGAGGAATTTTCAGTTTACTGTTCAAAATCTAGCTCTACCGGTTCCCAGCTGTGTGGCTGTCACCAAGTCGGTTCAGCTCTGTGCCTTGGCTTCTTCTTGAGCAAGAAAAATACCAGTACCGACTTCACAGAGCATGAACATAATTGAGTCAGGCCATGCCGTTCAGGGACGCACTAGGGAGGCCCGGTGTCACCATTTGCTTGTGTTTCTCCCTCCTCTGGATACAGCAAGGAAAGCCCCAGAGTGCAGGGCTTTGTCCCCGGGGCCATGGTCACAGGGGGACGCAGGGGGGGGGCATGGCCACCGGGCGCTGGTAGCTGTGCTGAGTGGGCTGCCTTTGGGTTCTGCCCTTCAGGGTGCAGGCAGCCCATCTTCATGGTAGTGTTTCTTCTCTTTTGTATTTTGAACTCCTGATGAATGAATGAATGAATGAAGAGTGAATGAATGAATGAAGAGTGAATGAATGAATGAATGAATGAATGAATGAATGAATGAATAAGAGCTTACTGGACCTGAGCCTTGCACCAGGTGTGAGGCTCTGGCAGGAAAAACAGCTGCAGATGAGGACAGCAGCCAGCATTCAAGATGCCTGCCTGCCGGTCAGAGCTCAGCGGGCCACCTCTGCCTTGGTCTCCTTGACTGCAGATGGCTCCATGGAAGAGGAAGCCCATGAATTCCGACTAGGAGCCCAGCCTCCTGTGTGCCCCGTACCTGACACACAGGAATGCAGACTAAAGGGCAGCTATGGTCATGACACACTTCTTGACCCCAACGAGCCCCACAGGATTCCTTCCCATTTTACCACAGAGAAAACAAAACCTGGCCCAGGGCAATTGAGTTGTTTGCTCAAAGACACACGTCTGAGAGGCCTCGCACCGGACGGGGGCGGGGATAGAGAAGAGGGCAGGCTCAGCAGCCCTTACCTTCCCCTCTACGCCCCATCCCCCCTCCCCGGCAGTCCCACCATTCTCTGCTTCTTACCCCCGCCCCCCCCCCCCCCCCCGGGAGTGGGCAAGACCCTCTGGTGTCCCAGCCTGTCTGAAGCCGACACAGGAATAGTGTTTACACCTCCTGTGGGTGGAGGTGTGGACTCCAGACGATAGTGGAAAGCCTTCTTCACAGGAGACCCCTTTAATGATGGAGGGAACTAATGAATGAGCGGATGGATGAAGCGTGACTTCACTTCTGAACAGGGATTGTTGAGTAGACACGGGCCTATGCTAACAGTTCTCAGCAGAAAGAGGCGGCAGTCATACTTCCCAGAAGAACACCGGCAAGACCAAAAGAAGAGCTGGGTCTCCAGGGGACACCTTGGGATGGCTACCCATCAGCTGCACTCCCTGTGAGTAGTGCCCAGGAGTCTTTTGCTGAGGTCTTTGCACACAAGCACAGGCCACATTCTCTGTTCGGAGCACTGTTGCCCACCAACTCTGCCCCTCCATTCATTCAGCTTGGTGGCTTTAAACACAGTAACAGCTATCATCTCTCAGGCCAGGCGTGTGGGTGTTCCCTGAGGCCTTCTGCTCCTGTCTTCCCCACGGCGTCATGATGGTTGGTCTGATTTTATTTGAAGAGTTCCTCTCTCATGTGTTAGCCGCTGACCTTCCCTAGGTCTCTTCAGAGACGTCACCAGCATAGTGGCTTCAGGTATTGAGGTTTCCCATGAGGCCACTGAAGGATACAGAGGCACACAGCTCCAGAGAGCCAGGTGAAGGCCAAACAACCTCTTGCCATTCAGCTTCAGAAATCATTTCAAGTGTTTCCACTAAGCTGGGTGTAATGCTGTATCACGTCTTAAAATTCTCAATGAAAGCACAAAGAGCTTGGCTTGTGTTCCGTGTGGGAGCCTGGGCTGTGTAGCTGGGCTTGCCCAGGAGCCATGCTCTCCCTCAATGTCTCTGCACTGGCCCCACATCCAGCCAGCTTTGCTTTGCCACTGGCTTTGGCACATACCTCTCTGTTCCAGTTCTGAGTACCCTGAGCCCACAGGCCTGTCTGGCCTGTATGTCATTCTCATGGTCTGCATGTCTGTTTGTGTCCATGGCCAAGTTACATCACCCCACCTGGACTGTTTCTTTTGTCCCGTGGGGTTAATAGCCACCATTGCCTCATAGTGATTAAAGTTAGAAAAGGGATCCCATAGTCAATGCACAGTGCATGCTAAATAAAGCACAGCCATCACTCCTCTGTGTGGTCTGAGGATTGTCTGCTGCCAGGGTTCGTAGGTTGGCACCTATTCAAGCCTATGTATCAGATGGAAAGGCCTTGGGGAGGGGGCTAGGGCAGGGCAGGGCTCCATGAACAGGATCAACACCTTTGGAAAAGAGGTCCAGAAGGGCAGAGCAAGCCTAGGGTTTGGTTCTTGGTGGTGGTGGTGGTCGCTGAGGAGAGAGGTGTATTGATTTTGAGTGACATCTGGGGTTGCTGAAGTGCAGAACGTTGTCCCCAGATGCCTTTCCAGCCAGCACCTTGCTTTGGGTTTCCTGAAAGAGCTCCAGAACTGAGAGTCAGAGATTTCTGCTCCTTCTCAGCCTGCGTGGACCAGAACACTGTCCTGTCACTGTCGTGGAGGGCTGCCTGTCTCTTGCTGGGAAGGCATCTAGTCTGTTTCCAAGGTGCCCATCAAGTGCTCTCTTCCACACACGTGGGCCCAACCTCTGTGCTCTGAGCCTCTGGCTGGAAGTCTAGACTGGTCACTCACAGACCCCTGTGGGGCTGTCTGTCACTTGACTGGGTTCTCTGTGTGCTCTGCCACCTGAAGCCTCAAGGCTCATATTCCAGTATAAAGCTGTACCTGAAGGTCACCCCAGGGCCACCCTGTACTTTCCTTGGAAGGCCTGCCTTGTCTATCCCTTTAATTACTGCTCCAATGCCCCGGCCTAAGTGTCCCTATCAAAGCACTCCCCTGCCTCATAAAGACTCAGGCTCAGTGCCCCCCCCTCCCCACGGCCGTTCTTTCTGTCTTAGTGTCCTGGTGCCTGTCCAAAGGTCAGGTTCACAGAAGCGTGCACAAAAATTTATTGAATGGATAATCCTCACCATTGGGCAGTCCCAAAGAGGAATCTGGGTGTCATCTTTCTCCTTCAGGGCAGGGGTTGCGACTGGAAGCTTCCATCTGGTCGTTCTGAGTGTCCTGCCTCCAAGTATAGAGAACTCACCAACTCCTAGGTGTATTTTCACTTGGCCAGCATGGAGGCAGAGTGTGGAGAACACACGTCTGCTGTTTGGCACTTTGACTTTTGCTCAAATGTTTGTCAAAGAGAGAATTTGGGGAGCAATACAGCTGAGAAGCCAAGATCTAGCATAAGATATGGCTGGATCTAGGGGTTTAGACAGTAGTGGAGACTGTGTTTTCTTCTCCAGGGTTTTGTTGTTGTTGTTGTTGTTGTTGTTGTTGTTGTTGTTGGCTTCACCCTCTGACAGTGCCCACCACTGCCACCACCATCTTCTCTCAATTCAGCGGCCCTCAGAAACAGAAAGTCTCTTTCCGGACGGCTTTGGAAACGTCCCAGCTCAGGGCACATAGCTATTCCTGGACCGATTGCTGTAGCTGGAGGACTGAATGGGTCAGTCACTTTGCCCTGAATGCTGAAGGCTGCAGTAGTGGAACAGGGCCTGGCCTCTTGAGACCCTGGTAGTCTTCCAGGAAACCCAAGGGGGCACAGAGTCCTTGTCCCACCTGCCCATCTCCACTGGAACTCAGCCATCCAAGGGAGCCCTTGTGCTTCCTTGGTGAGCCTGTGGGGTCCTGGGCCTTGCCTT
Organism: Peromyscus maniculatus bairdii; assembly: GCF_049852395.1. Classification (NCBI taxonomy): domain Eukaryota; kingdom Metazoa; phylum Chordata; class Mammalia; order Rodentia; family Cricetidae; genus Peromyscus; species Peromyscus maniculatus. Next base: position 129,711,425 of record NC_134855.1, on the reverse strand, counting down.
GCATCTGTCTCACAGGGAGCTGATATCTAGTGCAGGAGAGGAAGGCCACCACCCAAAGCCAAACACAGGGCCAGTGGTCCAAAACAGCTGGTTTTTCTGCTCTCCAGAACTCAGGTGAGAAATGAGCCATACCTGGTGAGTCACTTGCTCATTCGGCCTCCTTTAGTATCTGGAGCAATAAGAAGACAATGTCATCAATCCAGATCCCCACTGATGGTCACCCTGCACCTTCCAGATGACGTCCCCCAGATTCTTGCTTTTCATCCTCCGGGTAGTGAGTGAGGGCTGTCACCGGCCTGGCCTCACAGCGCTACCCACCTCCCAGCGGTCATTACTTGGGCACCTCCCACAGCACTGGTGGGCATGGTAAAGTCCTGGCAGGAAGCTCTGGGCGTGGTGACAACCCTGGAGGATGGTCTGTCAGTGTCAGGGAGCCAGGGGCCAAGTTTCATGCAGCAGGCACCATGCTGTACTTGATAATCTTTCACCCAGGACAACAATATGTCACATGAGTACCTCCAGACACACACACACACACACACACACACACACACACACCAGAAAGAGAGGGAAAAAAAGCATTTCCTCTCTCACTACGTGCAGCCTTACCTGTAGCTGTTGGCCCAGACAGTCTGGTCTTTGAGTGGCTTAGGCTTCATATACATGGCAGCCCTTTGGTTTCCAAGGCAGAGGATCCCGGGGAGGGTGAGAGAGAAAGCAGCCAAGTCCCTCAGGCCTTGTAGCTAAGGTCAAGCAGAGGAGACCCACCCTTTAGTGAGGAACAGGATGTGAGGTACCATGCCATCTCTGGGTGGTATGTTGGCCACCCCAGGGTGGGGTGAGGCAGCACCACTTAAGTGTCAGCACCAGAGAACTCCAGATGGCCTTCTGTCACCTGGGTTGGTGTTGGAAAGAGCCAGCGTCTCTGCCCCAAATCGTCCCCGTGACACCAAAGGTGAATAGAAGGTAGAATTCTTTCCACGTACGCTGCTGGAGAAACTGGCCTAGAGACTGCATTGCTGGGTCCCAAGTTCCCCAGTGGATGAGCACCAACCCAGGCAGATGGGCCTCAGACACAATTGCTTCTGCGAGCAGCCGAATGAGCTCTGTGGAAGGTCCTCTTGGCCTCTGTCTCCCTCCTGAACTCCTGAGCAATAGCATTACCTTGGTCCTGCCAAGCCAGAGACCCCGAAGACCACAGTGGAAGGCGTGTGTCTTTTCGGCCCTGGATAGCCTGGGCCACGGCCATGGCTGTCCTTTCTCAGGCCAGGAGTTCAGCCCCAGCTTGCCTCTGGCTCTCCTCCAGGATGAGGGGACCAGGCCTGCCAGGTCGGGGTGGCGGTAGGGGGGCGGGTATAGATCTATTTTGGAACCTGGGACCCTGCAGAGGTCTGGAGGAGCCTGTGACCCAGAGAACCACCAGCCCCTTCTGGATTCTGTTTATTTTCATTTAACAAGCACAGTATGTCCCTGGTGGAAAGTGCTCCCCAGCTGGGGCAGAGTCCATGGGCAGCTCCACAGTCATTTCCCTCAGTCATTTCTCCATGCACATAGGTTTTCAGTGATGTTTTTCTAAACACACACATTCTCTCTCTCTCTCTCTCTCTCTCTCTCTCTCTCTCTCTCTCTCTCTCTTTCTCTCTCGTACATGCACACGCAGATGCAGAGGGCTAGTCTCTAAACCATTTTTAAATTTTATTTTACTTACTTCAGATTTATCTTTTGGAAAAACGTCATAACAAGCCACCCCGCAGGGCACACACCCTTCACTTAGATCAGGAGTTTTTGTATTTGTCTTCAACTTTGAAAGGACTGAAGCAGTCAGGCTACGCAGGCATGCCTTTTGCACCTTTACAGAGCCGCTCGGTCCCTGTAGACACGCGCAATTGATATAGACACTTTTGTATTTTCGGAAGGCAGACAGGCAGTCTTCTGTGGGATGTGCTTTTTCTGCCCGCTGTTTCCAGCTCACTGTTTCCAGGTCGGTCTAGATCGCATATCCTGGCTTGGCCCCAAGCCTTGGGTCATTTTCCCTCCTGCTGGGAGGTGCTGCGTCCTGTAATTATACCCTCCCTGTGTTCCTTCAGTCCGGCAGATGGATGCTGGCTCCATTCAGGAACTTTTGCTTTTCCTAGTGAATTTGTGTCTGCTCCCCTCCAGAGCCTTTTGACCCAGAGCAAGGGTTCAGTGTCTAAGGGCCTGAGTGAAGGGTTGTCCTGCTAGGATGCGGCTGCACAGGCTACTTCCTCCCACTGCCCTGAGCCACGGCTCCACCTGCCGCTGGTACTGTCCGCTTTTACCTTTGAGACAATCTGGTGGTTGGGAAAGGACCTGGGCACTTTTCTAGCTCTCTCTTCCCACTCGATGACACACAAGGGCCTATTTTCCTGAGCACAGTCTTCTATAACTGCGTTCGTAGTGGCCTAGGCCTCCAAGCCTCCAGTGGGAGTTTTCTAAGTGGCCCCTATTGTTGGACAGTGGGTTATTTCTGTGGTAGACTTCCTCGCAGCTCAGGAGAGCATTCCTCTTCCCTGCCCCCATGCCCTTGGCTCAACCTATCAAGAGGTAGGCCCTCTTCCGCAGCGTCTGACTTTGGCCCCGTGACCCACTTTGGCCAGGGGACACTTTCAAACAGAGGCATGCAGAGGCCTGGCCGCTTCCTTGGAACCCTGTGGCCACCTTGTGAGTGAGGCTGAGCTAGCCTGCCAGAGGGCAAGACATATGACCAAGTAAGTGTTCCTATCACCCTGCCTTAGGCTGACAGCCTGGATAGAATATCCTGAACTGTGGAGCCCACGTGGACCACAGAGGAGGACACTGGTTCTTCAAGACACCCACCCTGGGGGTTTGTGAGGAAACAGCCAGAGCAGTTCTGGCCAGCCAGTCCACAGGCTGAGACTCGGTCTCTGTGAGTGGGTGAACACAAGCATGCCACCAGCTGTCACTGGGGAGGAGTGAGCGGTGCATGTGGGTGTCACGCAGGGCGGACTCAGTCCCCACGGTTCCTGTCACTGTCAAGCTGCAGACATGACAAGTGACCTTCCTGCTGCTTCTCGACCGTTCTGCTCGGAGCTTGCTGCCTGACTAAGTATTCTGGAAGGTGCAGACGTGGAAATGCAACCCCGGTGATTCCTCGGGCTCAACAGCCGTCACCCCGCCCCCTTCACCGCCCTAACCCTTCACCTGGTGTCCTTGCAAGGGGACAGCAGACAGGGTTGCCCATGAAGACGTCACCCAAGATGGAGCAATGGGGCTGCACGCTCTAGGCAGCCAGGACCATGGCCACCACCAGAGGCTGGGAAGAGTCAGGGAGGGACGGTCTGAGTCCCAGAGGGAGAACAGAGGCGCCGTGACGACAGACTTCTGGTGCCAAAGCTCGGGGGGACCCCGTTTTTGTCACTTCAGGTGGTACTTCAGTGGCACTTCAGGTAGCCTGGGAAAGGGATGCGCTAAAATCCACTGACTAATATGGCTACCGAGGGAGGAGGGAGGAGGGAGGAGGGAGGACCCGCCCCTGGGGGGGGGGGGGCTCTGTGAGGCTTCCTGGGCACCGGCTCAGTATGTCATGTCCATTCACTCCTGTTTCTGTTTCAGTTGCGGACTGTGCGACCACATGGGCCCAGCGTCTCTCCAGGCAATGTCCACTCTACACAGAGGAGAGGGGCAGACACCGAGAGACACCTGTGTGGTGGGTGGCCACGGGGAGATTCTTCTACAGCCGCCGCCTGAACCAGAAGCCCCCTCCCCACTCCCCACTCCCCACCCATGCCTGTGGCGATTTGTCCTCTATCTGCCTGGAGCCTCCTCTTCCCGGTGGGATAGGAGACTGTAGCAAAATCAGGGGCTTCCATATCCCAGAGCAAGACTCAAAGTGGATCATACAGTTAAAAACCTCATAGATTGGCCGGGCGTTGGTGGCGCACGCCTTTAATCCCAGCACTCGGGAGGCAGAGCCAGGCGGATCTCTGTGAGTTCAAGGCCAGCCTGGGCTACCAAGTGAGTTCCAGGAAAGGCGCAAAGCTACACAGAGAAACCCTGTCTCGAAAAAAAAAAAAAAAAAAAAAAAAAAAAAAAAAAAAAACCTCATAGATTATGCCCAGCACTCGGGAGGCAGAGGCAGGTGAATCTCCCCATGAGTTCGAGACCAACCTTGTCTACAGAGCAAGTTCCAGGACAGCCAGGGCTACACAGAGAAACTCTGTCTTGAAAAACCAAAACCAAAACCAAACCAAAACGATGGAGACCTTCTCTGGAAATCTGTCCTGGGCTCTGGCTGGGCAGTGACACTTTGATCTTAGGTCCCTGCAAGGTCTATCACGTGCCCCGCTTCCAAGCCCCTGCCCAGGGGACTGTACTGTGTACTCTGCCCTCACTGGTTCTTCACAGTCCATTTTCTCTCCCAGGAGGCTGCCGCTTAGCTCTTGGGGGGCAGCGTGCAGTGCCGAGGGGCTGAGAGGCACTGGCATTTTCCAGCTCTTGGCCCTCAGATGGCATTCTGGGTGTTGGCATTTGAGGCTGGCATTTGCTGTACTCCTATAGTCAGTGCTGGACACTGACAAACAAGAGTGACAGGGAGAGAGTGAAAGGTCAGGAAAACAGGTTCTCAGCTCATTGGGTTTGGTGTCCACGAGCCTCAGTTTCCTTGCCTGTAAAATGGGTCTAGTCCTGTACTCACCAACCTTATATTATTATAGGGGAATGATAGTAAACCTGCTTTCAACACCATCAGTGCTTGGAACAAGGGCTGGCCAGATTCACACTCTGGGCATTGCTATTATTGTCATTTGGCCATTAGAACATTTACCAAGGACTTCCCATGGGCTAGGGACTCCGTGACCGAGGACCATGCAGGTGAGTCTGGAGATGTGCCTCCCTGCTTCGTCTTGAATATGAGTAGGCAGCCTAGATTGCACACCATCCTGCAACCCTGACAGAAAGCAGGGCTGGTGGCAGCGGTTGGTGGGGGGTGGGGGTGGGGGTGGGGGACACACAGGAAAAACAAAACAAAACTGCTGGGTCCTGAGGCCACACTCTCAGCTAAGAGAGATCTGAACTCAACTTTGCAATACCACGCAGGATTCCTCTTGGGGACAACAGAAAGCATCCGGAGGGATTCACCTCCTGAACCCCCTAGAAAGACACTAATTAGCTTCACCAGCCGCTCTTTCTCATGCTGAATCAAGTGAGCCCTTCGGGGGCTTGGATGTGGCTCATCTGGTAGAGTGATGTGGCTCATCTGGTAGAGTGCTTGCCTATCACATGTGAAGTCCTGGATTCAATTCCCACCACCACATAAATTGGGCATGGTGGTGCATGCCTGGGATCCTAGATTCCAAGAGTGAAGGCAGGAGAATTAGAAATTTAGGGTCATCCTCAGCTACATAGCAAGTTCAAGGCTGGCCTAGAATATAGAAGACTCTGACTCAAACAAACAAACAAACAAACAAACAAACAAACAAAAAACTACCACCACAACCAAGAGGCTTCTTCTCTCTGTGGGACAGATTCCTATTTTACAATGGCTCATGGGACCAGCAGAGACACAAACACACCTGACTGTGAGTGGCCACCCTTGCTGAGGAGGTGAGTGTGTGCGGACAGTCCACAGCATAGAATCAAGGAGGGTCTTCCCACAGAGGAGTGGTGTGGGGCCGCACTTCCCATCCCGGGTCAGCGGGGATAGTTAACACCTTGTTCCTGGCCGCCAGTTCCTACCACAGAGCCTGGAACACGGAGGCTCTGGCTTTCGGCTCCGCCAGGCTTCCCCTTTGGGTGGGATCTCCCTGGGAACAGAGTTTGAGCTGCATAATGTGCATCAGAAGCCAGGGTGCACAGAGTCCTTCCGGCCTCCAGGTCCAGTGTGGCCTTGCTTGGTCATGGAGTCACACTGGTGTTTTGTTGTTTGTTATGTTTTCCAGTCCTTGGGATACGGAAGGTTGAGGATCTCCTCTCTGAACCCCCTTCCCTTCCCAGCTCCACCCCTTCCTTATACTCCCCTCTCCTGACCTTCTAATCCCTCTCCCTATGGAGTTCTTGGGCCAAATGGCCCTGAGTTCAAACCTTCCCTTTGCCATCTCACGCAGGTGGGCAGTCTTTGTGCCATGCTCCTGTTTATACTTGTGACTCCGGGTACCGTGGCAAGGGGAAGCGCCAAGGGCCCGCCCTGGAGGCCCCCCGGGCAGCTGCTCTGTGGGCGCTTGCTCTCTAAACTCTGCCCAGCAACCCTGCGGTTCTAGGACTGAGGCTGGGAACATCTAAAGAAGCATCACCCCACCCAGGTCTCCCTGGGACTCATCCCTGCCTGCCTTGCTGAAGAGGGGTCTCTGACCGAGCTCCAGTCCACCGGCCTCCCTCTCTGAGCTGGCTATGATGCAAACTAGAATCAGCTGAGAGGAGGGACCCCCAACTGAGAAAACGCCTCCACAAGATTGGACTATAGGTAAGCCTGTAGGCATTTTCTTAATTCGTGGTTGAAGGGGAAGAGCCCAGCCCATTGTGAATGGGGTCATCCCGGGCTGGTGGTCCTGGGTTCTATAAAAAACACAAAACAAAAACAAAACAAATAAAAAAAAATAAATAAAAAACAGGCTGAGAAGCCATGGGGAGCAAGCCAGTAAGCAGCACTCCTCCATGGCCTCTGCATCAGCTCCTGCCTCCAGGTTCCTGCCCTGCTGGAGTTCCTGACCTGACTTCCTTCTGTGATGGGCGGTGATATGAAAGTGTAAGCCAAATAAACCCTTTCCTCCCCAAGTTGCTTTTGGTCATGGTGTTTCATCACAGTAATAAAATCCCTAACCAAGACACGCCCTGTTCCTGGGGCCCATCGGAAGATGGGGGAGCCTGAGGAACCAGGGTTTGGGGGTTGGGCTGGGGTCTGTCAGGGCTGCTAATTCTTTCTCCAGGGGTTGTCTTGCTGGACACTGGCAGGTTTGGCACAGGGCACCTTTGGCTTCCTCATGTCGCCCTGTACCCTCTGCCTGGAGCCCTCGAAAGTCTGCAGAACGATGTCAGCCCATCCCAGGGTCTCCTCACTGGCATCAGTGGGGGTGGGGGCAGGCAAGAAGAACCCTGGTGACAGCTCTGTGACACCCAGGCCAAACATTTCTTGAGCCCTTCCCCCGCCTGGACTGCCAGACGGCGCCCAGGCAGGCAGAGGGTCTGGCGACAAGGCAGGATACTAACCATAACAATGGTAATCACAGAGCCACTGCAGCATGGAAGGGCACCCAGGGGCCAGGGCTGGCAGGCTGAGGCCATCCAATCCTGCCTGAGGGCAGGCAGCTTCACAGAGGAGAGGACAGGGTCCTGGGTGGGCGGAGCCTTCCCTGAGCATTCTGCCTTTGCCCGCTCCCGGCCAGGCTGCCAGCAGGATCTGTGGGCTAAGACCTGGTACCTTTGCAGCCAAGCTCACAGGATGAGGACAATGTAAGAAAACCCAGGACCTCCTCAGACACAAGGCCCAGCAGGGGAAGGCGGGACAGAACATATAGGCAAGTAAATGAACCTTAGGAGTTTGGTGGGGATGGATGCCATGAAGCCCCTAAGACGTAAGACAGGAAGGGTCTGGGGATCTCCACCACATTGGGGGCCACATGTGATCCTGGAGCTTAGACATTATGGCAGAGGGAACCCCAGGAAGACTGGTGAGGAGGATGCTCTGGACAGGGGGAATAGCCAGTGCAAAGGTCCTGAGGTTGAACAGCTTGTCGTCATGGGATGGAAGGAAGGGCAATAGGATTGAGTGAAGAAGGCAGGAGTCAGTGTGACTGTCAGGCCTGGGCTGTGGCAAAGGCCAGCTCTGGTGGGCGGCAGTGGAAGAAGGCCTTACCTGAAAGCCAGCCTTGGGGGTGTAGGAGGGAGAATCACTGGAGGAGATGAGACAGGGATGTCTCTGTGCCCTCCATGTGACAAGCTGGTCCCTCCCTGCCCTTTTTCTTGTTTTCACTCCATGTCTATGTCAGAGGCTGAGCGACTCAGGAGAGAGACTCAAGCCCGAATCTAGGCCCCCAGAACCTACACCACAGTCTCATCTTCCCAAAGAGCCTGGTACATAAGGGGACAGTCTGAGAGTCCTGCCCCGACTCCCCTTGTGACCTGGGGCTGCTCCGTGCCCTTTGGGCCTGCCTTTTCACTGTTCAGGAGGGGCTAGGCTGGAGTTGAGCTTGGCCGCTGTCTGTCTCTGAGTGAGTCTTTAGCCCCTGTCTCAGCTGTGGAATGAGGATGGCCTGGTCCCAAGGTCACCATGAGGTAGCTGATCAGTCACTGTGGGCTCTTCCCATCCCTTGCCTCTCTATGGCTGTTGCTAAGGCTGTCGTCAGGATAATGTAGACCCTGACCTGGGTCCCTTCTGGTTTCAAGGGGGGGGGATAGGTGGCTCAGTAGTCAGTGCGTAGGAGGGTGATTAATGACATTTGGATTCTCAACCTAGGGTTGGGGTGGGGACAGATCACATCTTCAGGACTGAGTCTTCCTATTTGTCCTAAAGTCTTTCTACCTGGGCCCTGCCCCTCTTCTCCCACGGGGAGGCACTTTCTCTTCTCATTCCTGAAGGCTGGCCCTGCTCTTCTGCCGAACAGTGACCTGCCTGTGGGTTTTATGGCCGGAGCTCCATTAAAACGCAATTAAAATGCAGAAGGCGCCTGTGTCCAGCGCGCTGGGATTGGTCCTAATCACTCCCAGGCGTCTTGGCTCAGCGGCCACCGGCTGCTGGCTGCCCTCATCCTCCACTGGAAGGGACGAGAGCAGACCCGGAGCCAGGCTTCAGGCTCTTGGCCGGTGACTGGAGGGCAGTTGGTCATGGCTCATGGGCAGAGCTGAGCAGCGGCTGGGAGCACAAGCTGCGGTGGCAGCCAGCCTGTGTGGCTTGTGCGGCCGCTGTTTGCTGGCTGCAAGGGAGGTAAGTGCTCTAGGATCGGCTTCCCCATCTGGAAAATGGGACGATAAAGCTCCCTTGGGAGAATGGCTCTGGCCCATCGGCAGCACTCAATACACCCACTGGAAGGCTCCAGCCCTCCAACTCTCCTATCCTCCTTCCCAGCTTCCCCTCTTCCTGCTACTACTACCCGCCAGACGCCTGGGGAAGGGGCTCCAGGCAAACCTTAAAACTCTGTTCATGCATCTACTTACTCCTGGACCATTTCTTTCCCATTCCCAGCTCCCAGTTCCCTAGGATGCTCACTGCACACACTGGCCAGCAGCTGTATTTCCAAACAGTTACAAGGGCTCAAAACGCCCTCATCAAACTTGAGCTGCACTCGATTATGTGCCTAACACAGCTCTTAAAAAGAATTCCGATCTGACCGCTCCTGATTCAGTAAGGAAAGCTCTGGAAGGGTGAGTTAAAACTCTTTCTGTGCATCCACTCCTGGCCCCACTTCCGGCTCATTCCCAGCTCCTTACGCAGACAACGGTTCCCCAGAATTCATACCGCATACACTGGCCAGCAGCTTCCTTTGTCCCCGGAACAATGGGCTCTGCACAGAGCCTGTCAGCACAGGGACTCTGCCTCGGGCTTTTTCATCGCCGCATAGTTTTCCAGAGTGTGGCCGGGCCACACGGAGGCTGTTGCTAGGCAGCTGGGCTGTGGCTAACGTCCTGTTACTAACAGGGCTGTGGGGAAGTCCTTGCTGGTGCCACTCTGTCCACACAAGCCTGCTGCTCCAAGGAGCATCCTAGACAGGAGGTCAGAGGACGTGTTCTTTAACGAGGAGTCGGCCACATTGCACCCTCCAGCAGACTGGTCTAGACTGTGCCCCAGTGTGCTGTCCCCAACCTCTCCCCACCACCGGGCTTCTTTAAGTTCCTTTTCTCACTGCTGTGACCAAACACAAGACAAGAGGAGGCTTATGGGGGTGGGGTGGGGTGAGGGTTTATTTTGGCTCACAGTTCAAAGACACAGTCCATGGCTGCAGGGCATCCCTGGCTACAGGATCAGGAGATCACGTTGCCACTGCAGTCAGGGAGCAGAGTCCGGTGAATACTGCTGTGCAATCCATTTCTCCTTTGTTTCATTTTTGTGTATGAATATATGTGTACATGTGTGTGAACACTTGTGTGTGCTGGTGAGCATGGACGTGTGTGTGTGTGTGTGTGTGTGTGTGTGTGCGCGCGCGCGCGCGCGCGCGCGCGCGCGTGCTGGTGTAAATATACATGAGTGTTGTTTGAGGGAGGGACAGAGACACACAGGGAGAGAATACACACAGAGAAAGAGGGGGGCACAGAGGGTAACATTTGGTGTCCTCTTCAGTCTCTCTCCACTATGTGTTTTGAGACAGGGTCTCTCACTGAGCCTGGGGCTTCAGCTGGACTGGACTGGATTATAGGTGTGGATTGCCCTGCTCAGCTCTCACGCTCTTTTTAAATACAGGTTCGGGGACCTGAACTCAGGTCCTCATGCTGCGCACACCCTCCTCTCTTCATTTTCAGGAGTCTAGCCCATGGGGCGATGCTGCCTATAAGAGTGAGTCTTCCCTCCTTACTGGATCCTTCTTGGAGACCTGTCTCCTCCACGATCCCAAGACATAAGGCTGACAATAAAAAAGAGCCATCACACTGGCTTTCCCCAGCCTCAGGCTTCTCCACCTCCCCGTTCACTCCCAATTGCTAGAGATGGCAATTCCTCTGTGCCCTTAGCAACCAGCACTGATGGACACCAGTTTTCATGCCCATCTCAGGGGACAGTGCCACAAGTACCCACAGAACTTGGGTTCATGGGTGCATAGGATGGTTAAGAAGTGCTTTGATGTAGGAGCTGTGGAGCCAGCCAGCCATGTTCATATCCAGCCTCTGCCATCTATCTGCAGGCTGTATAACTCTAGGCAAGTTACTCAATGTCTCTGAGCCTTGGTGGGGTCATCAGAAGAGTCAAGATAGTAGGAGCACGTGGTTCAGGGGCTTCTGTGCGATGTAGATGACTGAGCACACACTGGTTGAATCAGCATGGGATGCTCCAGCTTCTGGTGTGGTCACCTGCCCTGGGGCACAGAGCCAGGAGGGAGAGGATGATTGTTATAAGCCTGCAGGGACCTCTGGCCTGCCTGGCTTATGGAGTCTTTACCTGGAAGGGAACCTGGGCATCTGTGAGGCATGGGGCTGTAGCTGGGCTGTCTGCTCCCTACCCCCACCCCTCCTCATGGATCTTATGTGCGGCTGCTCTGTCCCTATGGGGAGGGTGGCTGGTCTGAGGGTGGCTGGACCTGGCTGGTACACAAGATTTCCAGGGCTGGGGCCCAGTCCACAGTTCAGGCTTGATGAGGAGCAGATGTGTGCAAGCACCCCAGGTCCCCCTGCCCTCCTCCTGCCCTCCTCCACTGTCCTCTGTGCCCAGGGCACGGATAGCTTCCAGATGGGCTGGCCTCTGAGCTAGCTGGCCCTCAAATGATTTTGTCAGGGTCTGCTCAGGGGCAGGACGAACTAAGGGACCCTCACTGGCTCTCTGTCCCTCTGGCCTTGGAGGACACCTGACACAGCACCTTGGTTCAGGCCCAGTGACCCTGCTTAGGGGCTCAGTTTCCTGAGATGGCCTGTTGAGTGTGTGCCTCGGGAGGCAGGAGGGGAGGGCCTCCACAGCAGAGGGCCTCCCCCAGTAGCGCCTCTGGGGAAGCAGCTTCCTCTGTTTCCATTTCCCATTTGTTTTTGGAGGGTGTACTCCCCAACCATAGCATGAGATCTCAGTGTTACAAAGGGACACTGTGAAGAGCCGCTGTCCCTGATGCCTGCCCTCCGGACCCCAGCCCTGTTCCCAGAGGCCATTCTGTGGCCAGTTCCCGATGATTTTCCCGGGTATGTTCTATACACATGTAAGGAAACGCACAGAGAGTGAGCATTGGTTCATTCACGTGAGCCTGTGCTGTCCTTGGCTGTCCTGACAGACCTCTTTAGAGGCGTCCCTCTATCCCCCTAGGACAACTGCCTTCTTTCTGATGTCTGATGAGGATGGTTGGAAAACATCACGGAGTCAACATGGGCACCGAGACACCAGAGTGGATTCCATCCAGCAGTGTGCAGCCCCTGAAGACGTCCACGGCTGATGGCCAGTACCAATGCTGTGGCTGTCATTTCCCTCAGTGCTGGCGGGCCAGCCTGCCCCCTGGCAGTCTGTAGGTGAGAGACACGGCTTCTAATGTTTTATTTTTGAGTCACATTTGCCATATAAACCATCTTATACATTTGTGGGAGGGCAGGCAATACTTTTCCTTCCTACCACCCTCGTTTTTTGATAGGTTGTCCAAAATGACCTTAAACTCCCAATCATCCTCAGCCTCTGGAGTGTGGTCACAGGCATGCACCATTCGACCTGGCAGGAGGGTAATTGTCTGTCTTTCCTCTCTTTCGCGTACATATGCCACAGCATGTGTATGGAGGCCAGAGGACAAGCTGGGTGTTGGTCCTCATCTTCTGCCTTTTCTGAGAAAGGGTCTCTGCCTGCTCCATGTACTGCCTGGTCTGAGAGCTTTCTGGCATTCTCCTGTCGCTGCCCCCAATCTTGGCACAGGGGTTCTAGGATTACAGACGTGTTACTGTGTCCACTTCAGACCGGTTCTGAGGATCCAAGCTTCATCTTCCCTTTACCAGCTCAGCCACCCCCTGACCCCCAGGGAGGATAAATTTCCAGAAGTAAAATTGTATTCTATATTCCTATTAAAACAGGAAAGAGCCCGAGAGACGGCTCAGCAAGCACAGACATTTGCTACCAAGCCTGAGGACTTGAGTTCAATTCCTGAAACTCACATAGCCACAGAAGAAAACTGACTCCTACAAGTTGTTCTCTGCCTTCCATTAGTGTCAATGGCAACACACACACACACACACACACACACTCATGTACACACCACATACACACGAATATACTCATGCAACATACTCATGCATGCACACACTCATGCACATACACACAGGCATTCACAATCATACTCATGATTAAACACACTCATATAAACACACTCATGCACACACACAAAAATTCAGAAGAAAATTTAAAGGAATGAAGACAAGCTCACCATCACCACACCTCATGTACTCGAATACCTTGAAGAAGAAAGTCAAGATATAAAGGGAAAACCTAAATTCATAAAATTTCTGGACAAAAAAAAAACCCAGGAGAAAAATCCCTGTGATTTTTGGTCAAGCAAAGAATTTTCAGATATGACAGAAAAATGACAAATGATAAAAACTGGAAATTTTTGACTTAAAATGTAAAGGTTTGGAGCCTGCTGGGGGATGTCTTTTTGTATGCTGTGAATATGTTTTTCCCATTAGTTAATAGGCTGATTTGGCCTGTGGAAAGGCAGCTTAGAGGCAGGCAGGAAATCCAAGGAGAGAAGCAGGAAAGAGAAGGGTAGAGTCAGGGGAGATGCCAGCCTGCTGCCCAAGGAACAACATGCCAGCAGATGGGTAATGCCACAGTCATGTGGCAAAACATAGATTAATAGAAATGGGTTAATCTAAGATATAAAAGCTAGCTAGCAAGAGACCTGCCATAGACCATATACTTTGCAAATAATATTGAGCCTCTGGGTGATTATTTTATAAGCGGCTGTGGACTGTGGGGCTGGGTGGGACTGGAGAAACTTTTGACTACAGGAGCCTGTCTTGGCAGCATTATCTATCATCTCAGTAGTCAGGAGTTCAAGATCATCCTTGGCTATATACCAAGTTCAAGGCCAGCCTGGGAAACATGAGACCCTGTGTTAAACAAAAACAGCCCATCTTCAACTCAAACCACCAACAAAACACCAGCAACAACAAAGTTCTATTTTAACATCATGGACCCTGTTGGGAAAATGAAAAGATAAGCCAGACATTAGATGATGCAGGCAAAATCAACACTTGGTAAAAGGTTTGCACCTACAAGATATCTATTATTGTCTGTCCATTTATATATCTCTATTTCTATACTTGATCTCTATGTAGAGAAACAAGAAGAGAAAGTTTTCACAATAAGAAGGAAACAATCCAATAAAAAAGGATATTTTTTTTTCGAGACAGGGTTTCTTTGTGTAGCTTTATGCCTTTCCTGGATCTCACTCTGTAGACCAGGCTGGCCTTGAACTCACAAAGATCTGCCTGGCTCTGCCTCTCGAGTGCTGGGATTAAAGCCGTGCACCACCACCGCCCAGCTGAAAAAAGGATAAAAAATTTAAAAGATACTATATTTATTATTTTAAAAATGTTTTTGTTTGGGCTGGAGAGATGGCTCAGAGGTTAAGAGCACTGACTGTTCTTCCAGAGGTTCTGAGTTCAATTCCCAGCAACCACATGGTAGCTCACAACCATCTGTAATGAGATCTGGTGCCCTCTTCTGGCCTGCAGACATACATGCTGTATACATAATAAATAAATAAATCTTTAAAAAATGTTTTTGTTTATATATTTATTTATTACCTGTATGCACACTGGTACACATATGCATGGCCAGTGACTGTGGAGGCCAGCAAAGGGTGCAGGATCCCCTGGAACTAGAATTATCACCATGGGGGTGCTAGGAAGAGAACCTGGTTCTCTGTAAGAGCAGTGAGTGCGCTTAAACCCTGGGCCAGCTCTCCAGCCCCAAGATGCTGTATTCATAACATGTTTTTTATTATGTGACAGGCCCTGAGACCACAACTTAAGGAAGGCTTCTTCTTTTTTTGTTTTGTTTTTGTTTTTTGTTTTTTGAGACAGGGTTTCTCTGTGTAACAGCCCTGCCTGTCCTGGAACTCCCTTTGTAGACCAGACTGACCTTGAACTCTCAAAAGATCCACCTGCCTCTGCCTCCTGAGTGCTGGGGTTAAAGGCATGCACCACTGCCTCTGCCACCACCCAGCCCCCCCCCCCCAACCCATTTTTCTTCTCATGGTTTCAGAGGCTTTGGTTCATGGTTGCTCAGCTCCACGTGTCTGAGAACAGCATGGCAGCATATGAGTGTGTGTGTATGATCCTCATTCATGGTGTCTGGGAGGCAGGGAGAGGGGGACAGAGAAGAGGGGGAGGAGGAGGAGGAGGAGGAGGAGGAGGAGGAGGAGGAGGAGGAGGAGGAAAGGTAAATCTCAAGGATATGGTCCAGTGACCTTATTCTTCCAGAAAAAAACCCACATCTTAACATTTCCAGAACCTACCCAAGTAGTGTCATGAGTTGGGGACCAAGCTTCTGTCACGCTTATTTCAATCCTGCAAGTCCTCAAAGGCTCCTCTCCGTCTCATAATTCAAAATGCATTTGGTCCATCCCAGAAGTCTTCACAGCTGCTTGGGCAGCTGTCACATTGTTCAAAATGATAAGTCCAGAATCTCCTCTGAGACTAAAGGCAAAGACCTGTAATATCAAAAATGAGTGACATACTTCCAAGACACAAAAGCATGGGATAAGTATTCCCATACCAAATAGGAGACATTAGGAAAAAACCAGAAAGGAGCAGACCCAAGCAAGATGGCCACCCAGTAAACACCAAATCCTGTAGCATCATGTCCCACATCAGGGAGGCATGCACACGAGTGGGATGTGAGTCCTAAAGGGCTTGGGCAGACCTACCCTGTGGCCTTGCCCATGGCAGTCCATGTAGCTTCTGTCTTGGGCTGGAACTCACTGCCTGCATTTTGCTCAGCAGATATCTCACATTCTTGGCATTTCCAATATCCTGTGATCTCCATTACAGCTTAGGCTTCATCCTCACAGCTTTATATGTCAGCCTCTCAGAGGCCTCCTGTAGGGACTCTGACCCTGGCATACATCATCTGACACCCCCCCTCCTGCCGCCCCAAGGCCTTCCATTTTAATCTAGGTGGCAGCCATGACCCTATAACCCCAGCCTTTCACACCCTTTCAAAACACGCATCACTTGACCAACACCAAGGTCCGCCACCAGTGTGAGGGGTCCCCTTGGACCACAGAGCATTGGCCTCCAAGTGCTTGGCAGCTGAAGACAGTCGACCATGGAAAGACACCTTCCCTAGGTGATCCTGTGTGAGCAGGTGCCTAGGTGATCCTGTGTGAGCAGGTGCCTAGGTGATCCTGTGTGAGCAGGTGCCTAGGTGATCCTGTGTGAGCAGGTGCCTAGGTGATCCTGTGTGAGCAGGTGCCTAGGTGATCCTGTGTGAGCAGGTGCCTAGGTGATCCTGTGTGAGCAGGTGCCTAGGTGATCCTGTGTGAGCAGGTGCCTAGGTGATCCTGTGTGAGCAGGTGCCTAGGTGATCCTGTGTGAGCAGGTGCCTAGGTGATCCTGTGTGAGCAGGTGCCTAGGTGATCCTGTGTGAGCAGGTGCCTAGGTGATCCTGTGTGAGCAGGTGTCCTGCAGGTACTCTTCAAGTAAGGAAACATCTTTCAGGTGACTTTACTCTTTCACACTGTCTTCGGTTTTCATTGCTGTGAAGAAACACCGTGACTACAACAACTCTTATAAAGGAAACATTTCACTGTGGTGGCTCACTTACAGTTCAAAGGTTCAGTCCACCGTGGTGGGGAGCATGGCGACATGCAGGCAGACATGGTGCTAGGAAAATAGCTGAGTGTCCTACATCTTGCAGGCGACAGGAAGTCGACTGACTCACTGGACCATATCCTGAGTATATGAAATCTCAAAGTCTGCCCCCACAGTGACACACTTCCTCCAGAATGTGTGGCCCAGATTAAAGGTGTGCCCTTCAGCCTTAAGGTTTGGATTAAAGGTATGTGTCATCCAGCCTCTGTTGGTGGTTTTTACTCTTATTGGGGGGCTTGCCACCCAGCTACCAAATAAATCACACACGGAGACTTAATTTTAATTATGAATGACCGGCCTTAGCTTGGCTTAGTTTCTTGCCGGCTTTCCTTAACTTTAAATTATCCTGTTCTCTTACTTCTGTAAATCTTACTTTTACTCTGTGGCTTAATGTGTAGCTGGGTGGCTGACCCCTGAGGTCCTCCTCCTTCTCTGACTCCAAGATCTCTCTTCAGAGTTTTCCCTCTGTATATTCTCTCTGCCTGCCCGCTCCGCCTATCCTTTCTCCTGCCTTGCTATTGGCCATTCAGCTCTTTATTAGACCATCAGGTGTTTTGGACAGGCACAGTAACACAGCTTCACAGAGATAAACAAATGCAACATAAACAAAAGTAACACACCTTAAAATAATATTCTACAACAAGCCTCCTCCAACAAGGCCACACCTCCTAATAGTGCCACTCCCTATGAGCTTATGGGGACCAAATGCAAGCTACCACATCCACTTTTCAAATTAAAAAAAATATTCTCCTTTTTTGGGTGTAGGGGTGTTTTCTCCTGCATATATGTCTATGTACCATGTGCCTTTAGAGGCTAAGATACTGGGTACCCTAGAACTGGGGTTACAGATGCTTATGAGTGTGGGTGCTAGGATTGAACCCAGGTGCCCTGGAAGAGCAGCCAGTGCTCTTAACCACCGAGCCACCTCTCCAGCCCTCTGGACTTCTTTCTCTAGCGGTGCTAATTTCTTGCGAATCCATGCTTTCCTTAGGCCCAGCCTCACACCGTCTTTTCTGACAAAGCTGCTGAATTCTCAGTCTTTCTGCCTTTGCCTTTTACGGTTGATCCTCACTGTAAATTTGGCTCAATGCAGGCAGCAATCACAGTGCCATAGCTTGAATGCTGGGTGTCGGAGTTACTGTTCTGTTGCTGTGATAAAACATCACAGCCAAGGTAATTTATAGAAGGAAGGGTTTATTTGGGTTTATGGTTACAGAGGGATGAGCCCATCCCCATCAGGGCTGGGAAACATGGCAGCAGGCATGCACAGCAACCAGAGCAGCAAGCTGAGAGCTCACATCTTAAACCACAGCAGGAAGCAGAGAGAGGAAGTCCTGGGGGTGGCGTGAGGTTTTGAAGCATCACAGCCTGCCCCCATTGACATACTTCCTCTAGTAAGACCATATCTCCTTAGCCTCCTGAACGGTGCCGTCAATTAGGGACCAAGCATTTAAACATGCGACCCTATGGGGGACAGTTTCATTTAAACCACCTTGAAATATCCCCTGCCATGTTTAACCCCATCATCCCCCATCTCAGGACATGGGCAAAATTCTGGCAAGGTCTTTGCCAGAATGTAGCATCAACAGCCTTTGATTTAATTACCCATTGTTGGCATTCTGGCTTTGCGTTTACCCACTAGAATTGCCCATTGAGTTCTATGTAGCACGTCCCAGACTTTCTCTAGCCTGCTTATCTAATTTCCTAATTCCTCCACAAACCAAGTCCAAAGACTTAAGAACCACATGGTGAGACTTAGTCACAGCAGTGGCCCTGATACCAATTTTTTGTGTTAGTTACTTTTCCTGTCTCTGTGACAAAATACCGGACAGAAATGCAGCAGTCCCCAGACCTTAGCACAACTGACTCCATGATGGAAGTACCATTCAGCTGTAAAACTCAGCACATAGACAGCACCACCTGCCAAAACCAAAACCAAGACTTCAAACACCAAAGTCCAGAGTTCTGGGAAAGTCTCTACATGTAATAACCTTGACTTTGGCTTCTGTAGTTCTGCCTCTGGCTAACTGTTCTTGTTAACTGAAGTATGTCAACCCAGAACATGGTTTTTGTGCTTGAAAGCTCATCCTGAGAAAGGCTCAGGTCTCCACTGGGACCCCAAACCCCCAGGGTGGCCACTTGCTGGCTAATAAAGACTTTCTGTTGGTTTAAACCTGAGTCTGAGTAGTGGGATATCCCACCACAGGAACAGCCGAAAGGAGAAACTCACTTTGCTCGTGGTTTTGGTGCATTATGGTGAGGAAGCAGAGAAGGACATCATTGTAACCAGGATGGAAGGAGCAGGGGAGAGAGGGAGGGAGAGGAGGAGGGAAGAAGAGAACGGGAGAGAGGGGGAAAGGGAGGGGAGGAGAGACAGAGAGCCTGCACTAGTGACCTCCTCTTCCTTCTCTTGTTCCACTGGCCCCCGGCATGTGGAGTGGGTGCTGCCCACACTGGGGGGGGCGCTCCCCCTTGGTTTATCTTTCCTGGAAATGCCCTCATGGGCAGGAGAGATGTGCTATACTAATCTTCCAGGCCAGCCTCCAGCCAATCAAGTGGAGAATGAAGATTCACCATCATAGATAGTAATAGATGTTGACAATGAGTAAGTGTGTGAGAAGAGACTCAAAATTAGTCAACAAAGATAATTAAAAACAGACATTTTGAAAATTTTAAATTACATTTTATTTATTTACTGTGTGTGTGTGTGTGTGTGTGTGTGTGTGTGTGTGTGTGTGTGTGTATGCGTGTACATATGTGCACATGTACCATGGCACACATGAGGACAGCTTGTGGGAGTGAATTCTCTTCTTCCCCACTATGGGTCCCAATGCTTGCTCATTGCTGCTCAAAACCCATAAGGAATGGTTACATTTGTGATCTCAAAGAGCTGCGTGGCCCAGAGCGACTCCGTTTGCTCATCCGTGAAATGGCTCTTCCTGTACTGGGCTGCCCGAGGAGGAAACTGCCAAGCACAGATGTGCTCAGAGGACCATTTCTGTTTTCACGTCCTCCATTCACGGGTGTGAGCACCTGTGTTTAACCAGATTGCTCACAGGAGAGAAAAACGTGGTGTTTGCCTGTGCTGTACAGTTTCCGTCAACGTGACACACAGTAGAGTCATCTGGGAAGAGAAACCTCAACTGAGGAATTGCCACCATCAGATTAGCCTGTGGAGCATGATTTTGATCCATGATTGACATGGGAGGGCCCAGCCCACTGTGGGAGGCGCCATCCCTAGACAGGTGGGCCTGGGGTGTATTAAAAAAGTGTCTGAGCAAACCAGAGGATGTCAGCCAGGGAGCAGGGCGCCATGTGGTCTCCGTTTCAGTTCCTGCCTCCAAGTTACTGCTTGACTTCCTGCCCTGACTTCCCTTAAGGGCAGACTGTGACGTAGGTACGATGCTGGTGGAGAAATGGGTGACTGTTGGTGGCTTCTCCCCCAACCCAATCCAGCCTCAAGGTTCCCTTTCCCAGCTTTCTAGACACTGCTGCCCCCTGGCGACCTAGACAGGTATAGGACAAGCAAAGCATAGAATGGGGAGCTGGTAGAGGAAAGAAAGGTAAATAGATCAAGTCTCCCTGAAGGAGGAGTGTCTATGTGAAGAGGATACATGACTTCATTCAGGGGTTGGTGACAGAAGGAAATGAATGATGACAGAAAGAGCTACCTACCTCACAGAGCCTCGCTGAATGCCTGGTGTTGACACCTCATTGGATTGATTCCACCACCATCCTGGGAAGGCCACCAGGATGAGGGGCTCACTCGCTCAGGGTCAAGCAGCCAGCTAGGCACAGTGCTGGAGACATGCCCCGTGACTTGCTGGCACACTCTATGGCTTCACTTCAGGGAGGACAGAGGGACCCGGAGGGTGGAGGCCCAGTCCCTCAGAGTCTGGGCATCTGGACCATGTCTTAGAAGCATTACACCCAGAGCATGCTCAGAGGTGGAGGAGTGGACACGGCCTGTGTGGACATGGACATGGAGGTGGAGGAGGGGACATGGTCTGTATGGGCATGGACATGGAGGTGGAGGAGTGGACACACCTGTGTGGACATGGACACGGAGGTGGAGGAGCGGACATGGCCTGTGCGGACAGGAGCAGGCTTGCTGGGAAACAGTGGGTGGTGCACCTTTCAAGGCTGGACCCTCAGTCTTTGAGAGGCAGCTGGATCTGCACACTGGGGTGGGAGGAGTGTCCCTCCTTAAGTTCTAAACATTGTCTGAAAGAGGCTTCCTTTCGGAATTTATGCTGAAGCCTTTGGGGTCCTTTTAAGAGCATCTTACGACCAGTTTTCGTGATATTTTTGACCTGCTGTCATGGTCAAACGGCTTAGATTCAGAAGGCATGGAGGTGAAGTCAGGCCCTCACTGCCTCCCTCCAGCCCCAGCCGTTACCCTGTTCCCCCAAGCCGCCAGGGTCTTCCTTCACACAGGGTTGGCACACGCCTGCCCTGCACACCAAGGGCCTTCCCTTCCCCTCCACAGCGGTCTCACCCTGCACTCTGTAACGGGACCTGCTTTTTCTCTCAGCAGCACATCACTTAGCTGTGGCATCCATCTCAAGGCCCTTCACGATGCCTTTATGCCAGCTGGTATCCACCGAGAGTGTATATTCACAGCCCCCCTGGGTAGTTCTGGTTTCCTTGTGTGCAGTCACATACGGGACCAGAGGGAGTAGCCGTGGACCCCGGAACCCTTGACATTTTGCTTGTGGGCCGGTGTAAGTGAAAGGGGAACGGAGGCAGTGGGTGGTGGGACCAGGGGACGTGTGCACGGCCATTGTGGGGACGCGGTCAGCTGCCTTCTGGAGCAGCTGGGCCGAGTCGCACGCCTTTGAGGAAGGCGGGGAAGGTGGAGACGTGTGTAGCAATCACCATTCTGCCTCTTTGAAAGATGGCGTCTTGGTGATGGGCTGTCATGATTTGGATTTCCCGTGGGAGGTCCTGTTCTGCTCTCCTATGTTGTGCAAAGCAGGTCTCGTCCTTCAGGAACAAGACAAGCTGCAGGAAGGGTCATGGAACTCCACCTGTAGATACCCCACGAGCTGGGGGTGAGGATGGTCCTGGTCAGTGTGTGATGTGGCTGTGGTGGGGGTTTTTGTTTTTGTTTTGTTTTGTTTCCATGTTCCCACTCTATTGCTTTCTAAGTCTTGGATTCCCTGTTTATAAACAAAAAACTAATGAAAGAACCCACTAAAGAGTGTTCTGGTGAGGATGGATTTAGTGTTCCCGGTTAAACGGCTGGCCTAGCTTCTTGCTCCGACAGTGTGCTTAGTTAATGTCTGTTGAATGCATAGATAGTGAGCAGGCCGATCGTAGGCACTTAAGTTTCTAAACCCTTTCTTACACACTGCCGTGCTGAAACCTCACACGGACACCATGGAGACTACTTTTATCCCCTTTCACAGATGAAAAGACTGAGGCAGAGACTGTGGGTTCTCGTCTGTGGCTCATAGCCAGCCGGGGGCGCAGATGGCATTTGTGACTTTGTCCTCAGTTCTTATACAGCCCACTTCTGCCCTAGGAGACAGATCTCAAGATCAGTCCAATCCAGCTGTGTGCTGCTGGGAAATGGCCCTCCCCTACCCCAGGAGCAGAAAACAGCTGTTTTTCATCAGCTGTGCCCTCGGGTTCTGAGGGTCAGGAGCCCAGGCAGGACAGGAGGGCAGCCTTCACCGGGGAGACTCCAAGCTGGGGGCTGGAACCATCGGCCTGGAGGAGCCACTCACGGCCCTTCCGCCTTTCCCCACTGTAGGTCAGGGTGTGTGTCTGTTCTGCCTCACGGAGTCAGGCAGGTGGCAACCCGGGGCTGTGGGGCAGGCTGAGTGATGGAGGCCCAGGACAGGAACAGCAGCCTCACCTTGGGCCCGTGGTCCAAGATCTGGATGCTTCTGAGGCTGAAGTTGGTATGGGAACAGATCTTTGGGCCCTCTGTATAAAGTGATTCCACACAGCCTCTCTCATGCCTTTTGCTAACAGCGGGTTCCCTGGGCTGGAGATCTCTGACCAATGGGCTGTGGATGGACGTTTCAACCCTCTTCCCAGAATGCCTCCTTTGCAAAAGGCCTGTCACACAATGGGAGTTGACTGAGCACAGAGGGGACAAATGTCCAGGTCTTTATCACCAGCATCCTGCTGTGTGAAGCACACAGTAGGCACCTCATGCATTTTGTACTCAGTGGATGAGGCTGACGGATCTGGACGAGTCTCTCTCTTCTATAAGCTGGCTGACAGGGTTGTGGGTACAAACAGGAGATAAAGGTTGTGAAAATTCAGGTATATAGGAGGGAGTCAGGAAAATGTGAGTTACTGTGGTCTCCACTGGAGAGAAGAATCAAGAGACCAGAAAGACAGTGGTAAGACTCTTAGCCTCTACCACAACTAATACGGGAACACCATCACCATCACTATCATTTTTATTGTTAGAATGCACATTTCCAAGTCAGAAGGATCCCACGGGATGCATGAAATTTTCTTAAAACTACTTGGGATGTTCACGGTCGCCTGGGGCTGGTGTCTGCAGAGGTCAGTCAGTACGGCTCTCCTGGAATGTTGGCTGGTGTCTTGAGTCAGGTTTCTGTTCTGTGCTTGGAGTGGCCTGGGGCCCGGGTCTGGACTCTAGACATTGTGTGCTGCTGTGAAGGCCATTCCACTGAAGTCACTGGTCAGTTGAGGTGGGAGGCAGTCTCTCCCTGTCCTCCAGGACAGCAATATGCCCCCAAGCTCAAGAGAGTGGGCAGCAAACAGGCTGGCAGTTCCTGATTGAGTCACACCCTCTAGTGGCTGGATGTGGGAATAACAGGCAGCCCATGGTGACCCGTCTGGTGGAGATGGGGACAGAGTAGGTACATCAGGCCTGGTGCAGTCCAGCAGGAATGGCAAAGGGTAGGATGGGCAAAATGTCATCTCTGCCGCTAGAACATCACTGAGGGGCCAACCAACCTCACTGGCCTTCTCCCTGACTCCAGAAGTGGAGCATTTCTGAACTTTCCCAGCTTTGCCTACAAGAGGCGTTCAGATGAGTTCTTGATGACATGGAGCTTCCCTTACCAGGAAGGTTGGAGAAATGGACCACAAAAGCGTAGTAGGTGGCAGAAGCCCTAGGTTACAGTGGGGGGCCCCTGGGAGAATCATTTAAACCTGGAAACATTAAAACAATATTTTAAAAAAATACCCAGAGCTCTCAGTTAGGGGCAGAAGAGTATCAGGTTCCCCACCTCACAGGGGAAAGAACATGGCTAGACAATGGCAGGCCAGAGACCTTGCACTCTGGTCCTGGAACAGCTGTGGGATTTAGAGCCTCCAGTGGCCCAGGGCTTGAGAACTCCAGACAGAACGTATTTCCGTTTCCAATCTATCCACACACTCAGACCCTTGAGCTGTGGGGTCAGAGCCGGAGCTATGGCCCTCAATCCAGACCCTGAACTCAGCCTCGAGTAAGTTCACTTGTCTCATTTGCTTCTCAGATTGTTCATAAGGTATAGGTCTGGGGGTGGGACCCCGAAATCTGAAGCTTAAAAAAAAACCCTTAAAGCCCAGCCCGTGGCTGGACCTTCCAGATGCAGACGATGGGACGAGTCCAGCCTTGCCTCCTCTTCGTTCATCCAAAGGAGTAGTGCAAGCCGGAGAAGGACATGTGGCTTGGCCCAGACTCACAGTCAACCGCTCACAGGCTGAGCTTACACCAGGTTAGAGGAAGCCCAGGTCACAGCCGTTACTCAGTGACACTGTGCTCTTTCTGGTGGCTCTGGGTTTCTAAGAAGTCAAACAGAGCACAAGTGTGGACCTGGCCTGTAACTAATTCATGATGCTGAGGCTTTGCTAGGATATGTCATCTTTTGCCTCCGGCTGAAGCTCAGGTGATCTCTCTCTCTCTCTCTCTCTCTCTCTCTCTCTCTCTCTCTCTCTCTCTCTCTCTCTCTCTCTCTCTCTGCCTGTTGTGTACAAGTGTGTAGAGGACAGAAGGTAGCCTCAGGTGTTGTTCGTCAGGTGCTGGCTACAGTTTTGGAGACAAGGTTCCTTACTGACCTGGAGCTTGCCTCTTGGGGCAGGCTGACTGGCCATCAGCCCCAGGCATCTGCGTGTCTCTGCCTCCCTGGTGCTATGAGACCACAAGGGCATGCCACCATGCCTGGCTTTTTTCATGTGGGTGCTGGGGGTCACACTCAGGTCCTACTGTAGCAAGGCAAGCATTTTAATGACAGAGCCCCTGAGCCCCCTTCTTAAGAGGGTCTGGAAGCACCCCTGTCCCGTCAGTCCCCATGAACCCTGGCCCCTCTCAACCTGAACACTCCTGGTGGAAGCTGCCCCAGGGAGTTTAGAATCTGCTACTGTGAACTTCTGGACATGGTAGTTCTAACCCTATCCGATGCCCAAGAAGCTCTGGTGAGTTTCTTTCTTTTTCTCTTTCTTTAAAAAATAGCCAGGGGGTCTCAAAACAAGAAAGCATTTCAGGGGTGTGAACTTCTACAGAGAAGTGGGGGGCTTGGCCTGGCCAGCAGGGGATCCGGCTGTTCTCCGTGGGACACCATGGAGGAACACAGCTACAGGATCAGGAGTGGTGCTGAGGACCCTCACCTGCCAAGTGTAGGGTGGGTGTGAGGGTTACTGCCTGCGGGGGGGTGGGTGAGGGGGTGGTGGTGGGGTGGTGGTGGTGGTGGTGGTGGTGACATGACATCACACGGAGCGTCGCGTCTCTCTTGCCTGTACCGCATCCTTCTCCAGCTGTCCCTGAGCTCTACTGTCCAAACTCCTCCCCAGCAACAATGACGGCTCCTGGGCCAATGGCAGGGGGAAGGACAGACCTGCCAATCAGTGTGATCTACTTGAAGGCTTTCCCAGTGTCCTTCCTGCCTGGAGTTGGAGGAATCCCAGTAGACGATCCTCAGGATGTCCACACAGGAGGTGGGTAAGTGGGAAGCCATCCCAACTGCTGACCCGGCAATTTTCCCCACTGCTTCCCCAAACGCCCTCAGGCTTCTTCACAGACATGATGTGCTGAGCGAAGGCTGGGGGTGTCAGCCCATCGCTTCCTTAGCTGTCGGTTTCTCTATGGGTATGAGGGGCAGGCAGGAAGAGGGTAGAGAACAGAGTGGGTGGGACCAGCTCTAAACTCCATGTAACTTCAATAGCCTTTGAGATGAGAGACTTATTCCCTCAGGAATAAATGTCCCACCTGATTCTGTGCATGGGTCCCCCAAGGCCTTGGGAGGGTGGTCAGCTGGGGGAAAGGTCACGGGCACTCTGGGAGGGAGATTGGAGGGGGCACTGAGGGTGTGTTGCAGGCATTTCCAGAAGGATGTGACGGTGGGTCTGAGGCCACTGTGTAGCCGAAGGGCCCCCAGTGATTCCTACACCACCATCCTGGACAAGGGGTGCAAGGGAGATCTCGGAACCCATCCCCGGTAGCCTCACTGCAGAGGCCATGGCTGGGTGCTGCAGAAATGGCCCTGAGGGACTGGTCCTGGCGAAGGGCTCACCACTCAGGTTGCAGGGTCTCTCTGGCTCGAAGCTGGGCTCCCAGGAGCAGTCAAGTTGCACCCATCCCTATTCCTCCTAAATTGTAACTCTGCAAAGATGAGGGTCAGGGTAGAGTCACAGAAAGATCTGGAAGAAATACGTTGGAGTTGAGGTGTCGAGAGCCACATGGAGAACATAGGCACAGTTTCTTACGTGTGTCCGTGTATGGGGTGGGGGTGGACAGTGAAGATCGGAAAGTAGAGCAGGAGGAAATGAAAAACAAAGGGTGCCTGGAGAGAAGGAAAGGTCCAAAGAAGAAAGCAGAAAGTAAAGAGGGGAGGGAGGGGGGAGAAGAAAAGGGAGACGGATGAAGTGCCGCAGACAGACAGGAAGGTAAGGCAGAAAGAGGCAGGATGTGGGAAAGAGCGGAGCAGGGGAAGAAGGGAAGGGCAGAGGCCAGATGATGGAGCTGGAGCCCGTCATTGTGAGCCAGGCTGCTGCGGCCTGCGCTCCGACTTCCTGTCCTTGCGCTGGCGTCGATCCTTCCGGCTCTTCTGCCTGGGATTTCTCTCTGTAAGAGAACACAGGTCCAGGGAGGTCCTGAGAGATCAGGGAACCCCAAGTATTCCCGGCAGGCTTGGAGCGCTGGACTCAAAGTCACCCTGTTTTAGTGCAGGGCCGCAGGTGATTCCTAGGGGGTCTGGAGGACACTGACCTGAGGAGGGAGTGCCTGGAGTGGAGGTGGAGCTGGGCAAAGGCCTGTAAGGGCTGAAGGACCCCATGCCTCTCCACATATGTTAATAAGACTTCCTGCTGGAGACTCAGTTTCTCTGCACAAGGCCCTGTCAACTCTCTGGCTACTTCCAGCCAGGCTCTGCCTTCACCAGCGGCCCTGCAGCCCAAGACCCTGAGATATAGCTGCGGGCTGGATGACCCAGAGAGTATGGAGAGTAAATGCATGCACGCAAAGCTACCATTTCTGGCCCATTTGACAGGGAGGGAAAGAGGCTGATCTCAGCTGCTCCCACAGTACAGATGCTATAAATGTGACTCAGGTCTCAGCTAGACCCAAGCATATCTTACCAACCCCGGAGGAATACGGCCTGTGTCAAACGTGAACACCAGATTAGTCCCTTTTCTCAGATACGGTGATCAAGGGCTGGTCAGAATGAACTTGCTCAGTGGCCTGGAGCACCTGGGGCCAGTTCTGATTTCCCTTCAGAGGAGCTCATCTGGGCTGAGGCTGCTTGGGTGACCAGTGGCCAGACAGCCGAGGGTGTGGACAGAGTCCCAGCATGCTGTCTTTAGGAGAGCTGAATGTCCCCTGGCAGGGTCCTCTGCTGGCTTCCTTCAGCAGCCCCTCTTTTTATTTATTTATTTTTTTTAAGATTTATTTATTTATTTATTATGTGTTCTGCCTATGTGTATCCCTGCAGGCCAGAAGAGGGCGCCAGATCTCATTACAGATGGTTGTGAGCCACCATGTGGTTGCTAGGAATTGAACTCGGAACCTCTGGAAGAGCAGTCAGTGCTCTTAACCTCTGAGCCATCTCTCCAGCCCCGGCAGCCCCTCTTTGCTCACTTGTCATTAGCCCTGTCTGCGCTTTCCTGTGGTGTTCCACTTGGCTGGCACGCCTTTGCAGGGATCTGCCAGCTCCCTGGGGCATCCTTCCCGAGGGGGGGGGGCACTCCCCTGCCGGCAAGAAGACAGACTGAGGTGTGTCTGGGAGCCAGGCCAACCCTACGTTTCCAGTTTATAAAGTATCTCCTCACCCAAGCCATTTTCTTATGCTCTTCATCTCAAGGGGGTCCCTGGGGGGCTGTGTGCTCTCAGGACTGATGACATCATTCAGCGCGCTGCTTTCCAAGGGCACATAGCAGACAGGGAGAGACCTCCGAACCCTGTCACAGACAGGGCAAGAACTATTTCTCCAGGGTTAGCTGTGCTCTCGCAAAGAGTCAGGGCCTCAACATCTCCCCTTGCAGGGCAGACTCAGTGTCACCCCACAGACTAGGCTGCCCACGTTTGGGGCGTCCCACCAAATCTAAAGCCTTGGAGACACTGCAGGCCACAGGTGAGGGTGGAATCTGGGAACGTATCAGAGTACTACAGGTCCTTAGCAGCTCTGAAGGCTGGGATTGGGAGGGATGAGTGATGGGGAAGAAGCGTCCCCATCTTCCCTCTGCGCTAGCCTGCTAGCTGCATCTGCACACCTTCCACACACCCACTCTCACTCACTCATGCACCCTCCCACCCACACACCCTCCTGCTGACCCAAGCAACCTCCCTGTATACCTGTGTACCCTTCCACTCATGTATCCACGCACTCACTACCCGCTTACCCATCCACTGACCCTCTCATTCCCCTGTCTTTCAACCCACGCACCTACCCATCTACCCACCCACTAACTCTCTGCTTACCCACCCATCTGCCCATCCACCCATACAACTATCAACTCAGCCACCCACCCACCCACCCATCTTCCCTCCACCCATGCGCCTACTCATCCCGTCAACATCTGGGGCCTGGTCCAGCATCATTGGCAGCCTTGGCCTCCAGAGACCACAGACACACCACCCACAACTGCAGACGGAGCAGTGCTGTCCCCTAGAGGTGTCACGGTGGTGACATCATGTGACCAGTGACAACTCTGGAAGGGGAGCTCTGAAGACCTCTGAGTGGACAAGGTGCCTGGGCTGAGGCCCATACGAGGAGGCTCTGCAGCCTTCTGGGAACTCAGACAATAAGCATATGCCACTCAGAGCGATCACCACAGTGCCTGCAGCTCAGCCCCTGGTACCATCATGGGAGAAGGGGCTTCCCTTGAGTTTTGGGTGTCTAGTCTCATCTAGATCCTACTCACTGTCCCAATTGCTCATTGTGATTGTGTGGGTCATGATGGTGGTGGGAGAGTCCCTGAATTCAAATTCTGCCTCTGCGATGTCCCAACGGTGTGTCCTGTGTCCTGGGCTCCAGGTCTTTCACTGTTGACTACGACTATTCTTCTTTGCTACTGATTAACATCTGACCTCTAGGGTCCACCCACTCTGGCTATGTGACTCGGGGGCAAGTGACTCAAGCTCTGTGGGCCTCAATCTCCCAAGACGGGATAATAACTATACCTACATCATAATCGTTACGCAGATCAAATGAGCCAGTGACTGTAGAGAATTTAATACGCCAGGCTCTTGGTCTTAACATTGATTTTTTTTTGGTGCTGATGCCTCTCATACTTCACAACTCTCTCTTTTGGGGGTTCTCAGTGGTCTCCATTGGAATCTGTGGTCTTACCTTCCCCAGTGAAGGGGCTCCTGTGGTATGTAGTGGGGTGGTATAGGCATACCCCCCCCCAATTCTATTGATGCATAGTTGACAGCATCGATTCCTCAGAGCTGAGATCTCTTTGCACGTGCGTGCCTAGGGTTTTAGAGTATTGCACTCAAATCTCTACGGCAACCTTGGCTCTCTGCATTCCTGGGACCTGTCTCCAACTGATCCCTGTACGCTGGGCCAAGCATCTCCTTCTTGGCATCACACTTCTCTTTTGTATTACAGTGTGGGTGCTACACTGCACTGCACCCACAGGCCCCACATCCAGGCTTTCTCAGGAGCTCCACTAGACACCCAAAACTCAAGGGAAGCCCCTTCTCACATGATGGTACTAGAAACACCAGACTTTTCCAAAATCCTTATTGGAATTTTGGAAATGGGGGTCTGGATATGCCAATCAGTCTTCCGACTGTATCTGGGACCCTTCTCTGTAAGTACCCCATAGGTGATGCTTAGCTTACAGGAAGGGCTGGCAATCAGAGACCTTTCAGGTGACCTTCAGATGCCATCTGTGTGGGTCTTTGCCCCTGGAGACTCAGAGCTCACCTGTGGATTGTTCCCAGTGCAGCCCTGCAGGCCTAGGACTCACCTCCCGGGCAGAGCCTCTTTATAGGACATTTCCTGGACTCAGATAACACTCGGCAGCTTGCTGTCTCCTCCTGCTTAGCCGGGCCAGCTTCCCGCACCCGGGTCTCTAGGCCCCAGCCTGAGCCACAAGTCTTTCCATTGCGTATGCAGGGACTCCAGCTGCCCCATGGGCTTGGCTCACATTCTTCTGTGGGTGAAGAGGGAGACAGACAGGTGAGTCAGTTGGTACTGTGTGCCTCTTGGATCTAAGGACCAGCAGTCTGAGGCTCTCCACCTACTAGGGACGCAGTCTATCGCTGGTAGCAGAGAATACACACAGAGACTTTATTTGCAGGAGCCTGCCAAGAGCTCCATGAAGACTGCGCTAGAAGCCAGGGCAGACTCCTGCCAGTGAAGCAGAAGGCTTCACAGAAGAGGTAACAAAGCTGAACTACGCCTCCTTGGTCAGCAGGATTTGATGGGCCAAGTGGCTGGAATTCAGAAAGGTGCAGGAATTGGGGACAGACGTAGAGGTAGCTGGCTGCTAAAAGGTTCTCAGGATCAGGGCTCTAACTTTGAACTCGATCAGCTGGAGAAGGTCAAAGCCACCCAGTGATGTAGGGAGGGACAAGGAGGTCATGGGCAGAAACTTCTCAGAAGAGGGAATTTCAGATACTTCCCATTCATTTCTGAGCAGGAGGCAGCAGCCAGCTCTGGGGACAGTGAATGTCCCATCTTGCAGTCTTAGGCGCTGAGGCCTGGAGCAGGAACAGGTGTACAGAGCAGGGTGGGAACAGGTCTCCGGACCCGAGGTGGCCATGCTGCCACTGCCCTATGGATTCACTTGACAAGTCCAAGACTGGGCACCTACTGTGAGACCCAGAGTTGCAGGTACAGAAAGGTAGCTGCACCTGCCTGCCTCCCAGAACTCACTATGTTGAGATACTGCACCAGGCAGGCAGAGGTGCTTTGTGCAGTTCTGGAGGGCCAGAAGCTGTGGGAGCCCAGAGGAATGGACCACACCCTTGAGTCCGGGAAGCCTTCTTGGAGGACACCATGGTACTGAGTGTCCAGTGGGGTGGGAAGGAGAGGTAGAAGGTGCTTCCAGTGAATGGAAACCCCACAAAGTCCCCAGGATGCTGACCTACAATAGGCAGGTCCAGCCTGGAAGAGGAGGAAGATGTGTAAAAAGGTCATAGATGGGAACTCGATTGCCTAAGGCTCTGCCAGAGGCTAATAAGAGCCACAGAGAGCCTTGAGCAGCAGCAGCATTTTGCAGATTGGTGTCTCCTATTTTCTGGTCATGGATGGGAATGCAGGCTCAGAGACATACCCAGGAGGCCACACCAGAGAAGAAAGGTGTAGGGAGTGATTGATGGGCTGCGTCCAGGAACTTTATACCACTTCAGAATTCCTCTCAAAGATTCTGCACCTAACGTGCTATATACCAATTGCATGTCCCTTCTGTCTGCCACTGAAGTGTGAGGACAGAGATCTCAGCCACCCCCAGGGGTCCGCCTGTCTCTCACAGTACAGGGGTTACAGAGAGCACCCACTGTGCCTGGCTTTTACATGGGTGCTGGGGACCCACCCTTTCCTCATAGAGCCACGCCCCTGGCCCTGTGCTACTTTCTAATAATCTTCAGAGAAGCCCCAGGACACAGATGAAGTGACTTTCTGAGAAGCCATGGTAACACTGTTTCTTTTTGCCCTGCTGGTGAGAACACTCTTGGTGACAATAGTAATGCCAGAGTTGGTGGCACAGTATCCATGATCTTGATGGTGACAGTGACATTAGAGCCCCGAAGATGCTCTGTGTGCCAACAGGGGGCTGGGCTGCCCATCACCCCAGAACATTTCACTGACTGTTTCCAGGTCTCCTGACGTCTCCCCCAAGGCCAGGGCAGGTGGCTAGGGCCTCACTCACCCTGACACTCGCGGGTACTCTGGTGAGTCAAGGTGCCTGGTGGACAGGTGGGCAGGCACTTCCCTTTGTAGAGATGGAAACGCCTTTTGCACCGGATGCAGAAGTCCTGGCTGAAACAGCTGTCGCAGGTGGCCCCACATTCTGCAACAGAGCCAGGACACCACGAGTCATGGGTGTGCCTGAGGCGGGAAGGCCTCTGTGCAGGTCACTGGGGTCTGGATACAGTGTGCTGCCAGCAGCTCAGACTTGCACATTGTTGAGCTGGGCCGCACAGGAGGGGGCCTTCCTTTTCTTATCTTAATTGAAGTTGAGCACAGGAAACAATGTGCTAGACGTCACATGGCCAGTTTGGGCTGGGAGTGAAGCTCCCTCACCCTTTACCCACACCACTCAGAGATTAGTAATGATTTGTCCTAGGTCACAGTGAAGATGGAGGAAAGGTCAGGACCACTTTTCCTACTAGAGCAAGACCCAGAGGAGGCGAGAAGCCTGCCGAAGGCCATGCAGAACCGAGGCAGAAGAGGAGGTTCCCTGCCCTGCTGGTGCCGAGAGCTGCTGGTGTCCTCTTAGAGCTGATGGAATCAGGGAGGAGTCTACCTGGCCTAGGGCTGGCTAAAACCAGCAAGCTCCGGCTTGGCATGCTTCTGCTTCCTCCCAGGGTATGTTTGGGGAGAGGGTAGAATACGGGGTCGCCCTACCCAAGCCTGCCTACGGCACGGGAGGAGACACGTACTCTTGCACCTGTTGGCCTCCTGGCCACGGATTCCGAAGAAGCCGAGGGGACAGTCGTGCACACACTTGCCGTACTGACGGATACCTTCCCGGCGGATGAACAGGAAGAGCCTCTGCTGGCAGGTGGAACAGCCGTTCTCCTCCGAACATATGACACAGCCCGTGCAATTGCCCCCCAGACCAGTGCCTGCTGCAGCCAGACCAGGGGGGAGAAAGAGAGGCAAATCACACACGTGAGCTGCTTAGATGGACGCATTGGGCTATTAGCTGGATACAATGGAAGACCACATTTCCAAGCATCCTCGACTACTAGATATCATGCGATCAAAATCCGGCCAATGGGACATAGAACTAGGCGTCTGTAGACTGCTGATGTGACAGAAATCAATGTCTACTTTTGTTCAGACACTTTTACCTGGGCTTCTCTATTACAGGCACATTTACGCTTTACTAAAGCGGTATCTCTCTCTCTCTCTCTCTCTCTCTCTCTCTCTCTCTCTCTCTCTCTCTCTCTCTCTCTCTCGTGTGTGTGTGTGTGTGTGTGTGTGTGTGTGTGTGTGTGACACCACCTTCTTTCTCAGTTTCTGAACTCCAGTCCCCGCTGTCACCATCACAAAGGCTACCCACCATCGGGTTCGGGCAGCCCAAGCGGGGAAGTGGGAACGAGGCTGCCAAGCTGAGGGGAAGGTGAACCATTCTGTGGAGCAGAGTCGGATGCTCCACGACAAGGCTCACAGGAGGCCTCTGTGACCCAGGTGAGATGCTCCTCTTAAGCCCCGCCCTGCTGCCGGTCCTTCCTTGTTCCTCTCTGAGCAGAGGAGCCCGGAAGAGTGGGGCAGAGGGCGGCAGCAGGAAGCCCACCAGACTTCATGGCAAGCACTGCGGTGAGGGGACTCACGCAGGAGCCAGGCCAGAGGGTCTGGTTATGTCTTGCAGAGGCCGGTGCCCAGAAGAGAGGTAACAGTGGAGACCACTGGGGTTAGGTGGTGGGAAGAGTCGGAATTTGAGCAGGAGTCACTAAGGAAGGACACGGAGAGCATTAAATTGCTCTGTTTTACACATCATCAAGCTGGGACATTGAATGAGCTGGTTACCACCCTGGCTGACCTGAGCCCACGGGTCCTCAGAAGAGGGCATTCTTGGCTCTCCAGCTCCCAGCCCTTCTGTTCCCATCAGTGTGTATCTTCCCCACTGAGGTGCCAGGGCCTCCCCAGAGTGGAAACCAGGAGCCACCCCTGCTCCTGGCAGCAGAGGGCAGTCCTCACAAAGCCTGGATGATATAGCTCACGCCTGGTACACAGTAAGGGACCAGTGGGAACGTCCATGGTCTCTGCTAGACTTGGTAGGTTTCTGTCACTTTCTCCTATCTCCCAACCCAGAATCCTGAGAGCCTTCCGCCTCATCGCCCAATTTCTGTTTCTTACACCCAAGGAGCTGACTGATGTGGGTGGCCCTCACAGAGTCACACTGTGGCAGATATGTACCCCGTGACACTGTGTACCCTCGGTACTGGGCAAGAGTGCCAGTGCCCTCGGTGAGCTTGCTCCAGGAAAAAAAAAAAAACACGCGTAAGTGGGACAGAAGAGTAAAGGCTTGGGCTCTCCAAAGCTGCAGGCAGCTGGCAGCCAAGAGGAAGTAAGTGTGCAGCCACAAGAGGGCCCTGGACTGGAGAGAGCCACACCACCAGACCAGACCCAGGCGGAGCCAGGTTCTCCCACTCATTCAGCAAAACCTGCCCAACCTGGATGACACCAAAGACAGACAGGAATGGAAGGAGACGTCTCCTTCTGCTAATGTAACTCCTGGAGACAAGCATCCAGTAAATTCGAAGACGTGCCTTCTCACATCCAGCAGTTCAGCCTCTGACCCCCCATTCCAGAATGGCCGTGTGACTGGCTACTTCCGTGTTGATGTTGAGTCAGGGTAGGAAAAAAACCTATAAGGACCTGAGAAGGGAAAGGAGCCCCTCACTCTGCAGTCCGGCCACAGACTCACCAGCAGAGGCGCATCAATCTCAATATAATCACCAGCATCTACCCGAGGCCTTCTCTCCTTCCAGCTGGAAACCTGACACCCCAGAGACACCCCAGAGTCTCAATGATCAGACAGGGACTAGATATAGGGGAGGGTCAGGTACCATAGGAACCCAGTTAGCAGGGACTAGGGAGGTGGCTTCATGGACAGGAGCACTAGCCAGTGCTTGGTGGCAGTCTCAAAGCAAGGGACCCCGAATTCAGATCCCCAACACCCACATAAAATCCAGGACTAGCCAAGTGACTCCAGCATTGAGGGGTGGAGACAGGTGGATCCCAGGAGCCTGACGGCCAGCCAGCCTAGCTAATGGTGAGCTTAGGCTCAGTGAGAGGCCCTGTCTTGAAAAGTCAAAATGGAAGTTAACAGAGGGAGATACTTGATGCCCTCTTCTGCCCTCTGAATGGATGGGCATCACACACACACACACACACACACACACACACACACACACAGAGAGAGAGAGAGAGAGAGAGAGAGAGAGAGAGAGAGAGAGAGAGAGAGAGAGAGAGAGGAAAAAGCTCCCCAAGTTATTGTCACCATTAGGACACCCGAGTGTGACTCTTCTAGACGCACCCCACCTCACGGTGCCCTTGGGTGTGCCATAGTCTTTCCCTGAGCCCCTTTCTATCTGTAACAAACTCAACTCTACCTCATGCTAGATTGTCCTGAAATGCTTTTCTGTGTTGAAGCCAAGGGGCCAGTTTTATCAGAGTTGAGATTAAGGGAACTTCTCAGGCCCCAAGGGCGATTTAGGGAGCTGTTCCTCCATCCCTAATAGCTCCAGGGACAACTGTAAGGGAAAAGAGGTTTATCTGAGCCCAGAGTTTTAAAGCAGTTCCACCCGTGATGGCAGAGAAATCATGGTGGAGAGGAGCAGGTCATGGCTGTGTGAGTATTTGGCGGAGGCTGTTCACATCACAGCGGGTCAGGACGCACAGAGTGAGAGAGGAGGTTGGACCGGGAAATTTTTCCAAAGGCTGCCTTTAGTGACAGACTTCTACCAGGCAGCCCCCAGCTCCTAACAGTTCCAGCCTCTCAAAATAGCTTCTCCAGCTACAGAGCAGCATTCAGAACCCCAAGCTGGGCGAGCCATTTCAGATCCAAATCATTACAGGAGGTCTAGGGTAAGGCTCAGGAATATACCAGGTAATCTGTCACGACCCATCACCGACTCACTCAGGAAACCACAAAGCCAAGAAACTCTTGGGTATCTGTGCCAAGAGGCCCTGACAGAGATGTTTACCACAGCGTGGCTTAATAGTCCACAGTCACAAAAGAGAACCCACTTTGGGAAGAACAGATAAATACGTGGTGGTGTAGTCATATGCCACAGCATTACATCACACACACAGCATGACCATGATAAACGGTGGAGGCAGAATCAGTTATCATTGTGGATGCAGCTCAAAGCCAACTCTGAGAAGAAAGAGCAAGTTGTGTGATGAGTCATGTAGACGTTATCATCTGTATCAAGTTCCACAGCAGAACCATGCATTGCCTATGCATGGGGTATCTGAAGAATGAGACATATAAGGGTGTATGCACACTTAACTCAGTATGGGGGCACCTCTGGGGCAGAGGTGAGGGAGGGGTTGGGAAAGAAGACCCGAGACCTCATTCATATTAATTGTATTTAACTTCCTAAAACTTGAAGCAAATGTGTACACGGAAAGATTTGGTCAATATGGCTGATGAGGGTGGGTGGGTGTGAAGACGGCTCAGCCATACGTGCTTGCCACGAAAGCATGAGGACCTGAGTTCTGACCTCCAGCACCCACGCAAAAAGCTGGTTAGTGCAGAGTGTGGCTGTAATCCCAGTGCCAGGGATGCAGAGGCAGGGGGATTCCCTGGAGCTTGCTAGCCACCTAGTTTTGCCAAATTCGACAGGTATGGGTTCATCAAGAGACCCTGATCAAAACTAACTAACTAACTAACTAACTAACTAACTAACTAACAAGGTAGAGACTAATTGAGGAAGACACCCAGTGTTGACCTCTGGTCTCCACATATTCATGCACGTATGTGCCTGTAACACAAACATATACACACCAGAATGTTAATTACATTCATTTTTCTTTTTTATTATAGACTGGAAACAGTTGGCCACATTTAAAGAAAATTAATTGAACTTCTCTGGTGCACCAGAGCAGGGGAGGGCTACATTTTTTCTTAAAGATTATTTTATTATTTTGCGTGTATCAGCATTTTGCCTGCATGGATGTTTGTGCGCCATGAGCATGCCGTGTGCCTACCGAAGTCAGAAGAGGGCATCTGGTTCCCTGGGATTGGAGTTAACAGACAGCTGTGAGCCTGCCATGTGGGTCCTGGGAATTGGGCCGGGGTCCCCTAAAAGAGTGGCCAATGATCTTAATC
Source organism: Peromyscus maniculatus bairdii (assembly GCF_049852395.1). Taxonomy (NCBI): domain Eukaryota; kingdom Metazoa; phylum Chordata; class Mammalia; order Rodentia; family Cricetidae; genus Peromyscus; species Peromyscus maniculatus. Next base: position 129,674,546 of record NC_134855.1, on the reverse strand, counting down.
ACTGAGCCATCTCTTTAGTCCATAAAGATACATTCTTTATTCCCCCTTTCTTCCAGATCCCCTCCCTAAGCCCCATCCTGCCCTCAAGTTTAGGTCCTGGGTAGGAAGGAAACAAATTCTGGAAGTGGAGGATTTGGGGGCAGTGGAGACCCACCCTCAGGCTGCTAATCAACTCTCACATTCCCCTCCTTATCTTCAGGAAGGGACCTCTGATTTTTAGCATTGCCCTGGCCTTCTTGCCCTGTTAAGTGGTCACATGTCTAACCCCGTCCCGTGAGATGGGAGTGGGTATGTCACGGGCCACGCCCAGGAAGGGCCCACACTGCTCTTCTCTCCTCTGTCTTCCCTCTGTTAGGGTTTCAGTTTTGATGGCAGGAGTCTTGGCTGCTCCCTGTGGCAGAGGGATCTTGAGAAAGGCACTGGTACAGCCACCACATGAACCCATGGCTTTAATGGGAGGAAGAGAAAATCTCACACACCTGTCTAGGTCATTGGCCTTGCCCGGGCACCAACGCTTGCGATGCTGGGAAGGTTTGCACAGTGGTGTTGGTGGAGATGAGGATGCTCCCCATGTGCTGTGCACTAGGGAAGCCTTAGGAGCTGAGCTGCCACCCAGTGGTGAAGGGCAACTCAACTGACTCAAAGTGATCCCAAGGACACTTGGACGAAATACTAGTTACATTCTGTCATTGGAGCGCAAGGTGAGGTTTTCCCTGCAAACTGGATTTGTGGACCAAGATGCCCTGATGTCGGAGTGTTGCCATTTTGCATCTGAGGAAAGCCAGGCTTGAGAGGAAAAATGACATGCCCAGGGCAATAGAGACCCAGGAGGCAGAGACCTCCTGCTGTTCTCCCAGAGTGCCAGTGCAGGGCTTGTCTGTGACAAGCACAGGCTGGGACACTTGCTTGCCTTCCACAGGACTCCACGTAGCAGGAGTGGCAGACGCCACAAAAATCGTGCCCGAGCAGAAGACAAAAGTACCCTGAGACCTGGGCAGAGAAAAAATGTCTCCAATGTCAGAAGAACTTACAGATCACTCAGCCCGACCCTTGCAGTTTCATTGGTGACCCTGAGACTAGAAGGGGCAGGGCCTTCCTCAAAGGAAAAAAAAAGTCTCAGACCAAGGAACCCCCCTATTGGAACCACAGCACCCTCTGGAGGATGCTGACTGAACATGCTGAGAGCCAAAGAGTCCTCTAGGAACCGTTCCCTGACTTTGAGTGCGTGCGTGTGTGTGTGTGTGTGTGTGTGTGTGTGTGTGTGTGTGTGTGTGTGTGTGTGTGTGTGTGAAGGTTGTGGTTCAGTTTCTGGCTGCATCCTTGACCCAGAAATAGGATAGAGTGCCCTCTAGTGCTTCAAGGTTGTAACGGCATCTTTTGAACTTTGGTAGTTGGCCTTTATCACATCTTTCTTTACTCCTTAGAAAGAACAACTTAATCCCAGCACTTGGGAGGCAGAAGTAGGTGGATCTCTGTGAGTTCAAGGCCAGCCTGGGCTACAGAGTGAGTTCCAGGAAAGGCGCAAAGCTACACAGTGAAACCCTGTCTCGAAACCACCCCCCCCCCAAAAAAAAAAGAAAGAACAACGGGGCCCCCTCAAGGTCATGGGTGCAGGAACCTGAATGCTCACTTTATGAGCAAGAAGTGACGACTGCTTGAGTTTGGACAGTGGTGCTCCAGAAAGATCCAAACGTACTGATTCTTAAACCTGACTGTGACGGAGTCCCAGTGAGGCGCAGGAAGTGGTTAGTTTGGATCCAACTCTGAAACGAACAGATGGGGCATTTCACAGTGGCGTTCTTGCTACAGTCTCCTTTCCCTGAGCAAAGGAGCTGGCCACCAGAGCAAAGGAGCTGGCCACCAGGCGTGCTTTCTGGTCCTGGCTCTGGTCTGGCTCACCTGGGCTGGTCAGACAAAGTTGTGGAAAGTGACTTTGGATGAGAAATGGTGGTCGAGACTGTGCTCTGTAGCTAAAGACAGTGGCGGGCAGGGTGGTACATAGGTCTTCCCCAAAGTAAAGTGGCCACTGGTGGGCACTGGCATCTTTTCTGGCTAAGGCTAGTCCTCAATCCAGCCTGACTTTTGTGGAGCCCTCTACACTTTGACACCCATCATGACTTGAGCAGACAGATCTCCAAGTACCCTTGACCTTAGTTACTGCTGGTGCGGATACAGGTTTGTGTCCCAACAGAAACTAGTCTTGGGATTTTTCTTTTTCTTAAGTCAACAGGATCATGTGTTATTTTGTGTCTGGTGTGAGTGCTGTGTGGTATGGTGTGTGTGGTGTGGTATGGCATGTAGTGTATGTGTGGTGTGGTGTATGTGTTGTTTGTGTGGTGTGGTATGTGGTGGGGAATGTGGTGTGTGTGTGTGGTGTGGTATGTGGTGTGTGTGTGTGTATGTGTGTGTGGTGTGGTATGTGGTGTGTGTGTGTGTGTGTGGTGTGGTATGTGGTGTGGTGTGGTATGTGGTGTGTGTGTGTGGTGTGTGTGAGTTTGTGTGGTGTAGTATGTGTGATAGTTCATGCATGTTTTCTTTTCTGCACTTTGGACCTGGGACGCTGTGGATGGTTGAGGCTGGTGAACGCTGCCCGACCAAGAACAAAGAACACACAGCGCAGAGCCAGGAGCTACATCTGTGTTTTGAAAGGAGCCTCCATCCCACCTGGTCTGCCGCAGAGGCCCAAGTTTCTCAAGCCACTGTGAGTTAGCTTTCCTGTCACTTGCAACCGAATGATTTCTGACTAATACAGAAGCAGAGGGAGAAAAAGAAATAAACAAATCAGAGGCAGAGAGGGAAGCAGCAGCCAGAAACCTCACCAGCTCCACCAGGCAGCAAAGCTTCTGAGGGCCTTCCAGGCCCTCCCGGGGCTTGGCTCCCTCATGGCTCCGAATAAAAGAGCTTTTCCACTCCAGTTAATGCTCCTCTGTCAGCTTGCAATCAGAAAAGCCCCAGCTCTCTGGATAGGAAACAGACCCTGGTGGGCAGCTGTGCCCCTGCAGAACAGAGGGGCCCACAGCTCCACTCACTCCACTGTCCTCCGTGGCACTCCGAGGAAACCCCAGGTCCTTCTCCATGTCAGGTGGATTCTGGCCTGAATCCCTACCCTATCCCAGATCAGATGCACATTTAAAAGTGAGCACATTGGGGCTCTAATTGCAGCCTTCTGAGCTTCCTTGGAGCATCAGAGTTGACACCCCATGTGATTCCCCTGAGCAACCAACCATCTCTTCCAACTGAGACCAGCTACCTGCAGTGGAAATGCCAGTTGGCCCCAGAGGTGTAGCTCTGCCTTGTGCCAGCAGCTGCAGAGGTCTGAATGACATCTGAGTCACCTGTCTTTCTTCCAGTACCTGGGGAATGAGCTGGGACTTGGAAGTCCACTCTACAGAACACGGTAACCACCTAAGGCTTGACAGTTTATAAGGTGACTCTGGCTTATGATAACTCTGAATGCACACAGAAATCCAATGCCGAGCAATCCAGCCACTCATTCAATGAATGGTTGCTGTCTTAGTCAGGGTTTCTATTGCTGTGAAGAGACACCATGACCATGGCAACTCTTATGAAGGAAAACATTTGACTGTGGCTAGCTTACAGTTCAGAGGTTTAGTCCGTTACTGTCATGGCGGGAAGCAAGGCAGCATGCAGGCAGACATGGTGCTAGAGAAGGAGCTGAGAGTTCTTACGTCTTGACTCAGAGGCAACAGGAAGTGAACTGTGTCACTGGGCGTGGCTTGAGCATATCATGAAACCTCAAAGCCCTCCTCCACAGTGACACACTTCCTCCAACAAGGCCACACCTCCTAATAGTGCCACTCCCTTTTGGGGGCCATTTTCTTGCAAGCCACCACAGCTGCTGAACCTTTGAGATTTTTTTCTTTTGTTGGGGGATGCTAGAGATTCAGTGGTTACATGCTTGGAGCGGGGAGCACTGTGTGAACCTGGGCAAGGTCCGTTACCACCCTGAGCCCTGGCTTTTCTAGGTGTAGAATGGCTTGATAACGCCTATCTTGCAGGGCTGGCATGATGGAGGGTAAGAAAGCCTGCGATGAGCCAGAGCCTAGCACACAGCCAACCTCTGAGAAACTGCAGCCATTGTTACCAAGTTGAAGGGGATGGTGTGATTTCCGTTCAAAAATCTAAAGTATCTAAAGATGTGTGCAGGTGAGCGGGTAGAAATCCTGGCTCCTTTGCTTGATGAATGACCTTAGACAAGTCCTTTCACCACTGATGCCTCGGTTTCCCCACTTGAAGACTTGAGGTGGCAGCTTCCAGCCCTGAAACCTTAAAAGGGCCTAACAGCAAATCAGCAGACGGCCCCACACATAGCTCATTCACACACTGAAGTGCCTATCCTGTTCCCTGTCATGACCCACAGTGGAACTGTGGACCACTATGTGCCCCTTGTCTCATGTGGGGCAGGGGCATGGGAAAGACTAGAAGGTAGATAGCAAGGAATGGGGACATGGCTCTCTGCCACCACCGAGTGACATCAGACAGTTTTGGTTATGGATGAAGGGCAGGTTTGTTCTTTCCTCTGGGGACAAGGGATGACAAAGATCCCTGGGTGAGAGCCATCTGTGTCCTGAGATTGGGCTCCAACACCTCATATAACCAGGGATCAATGACCCCCAAAATAGGAAACTATCATCTGGAAACTCTGAGTTTTTTTTTAAGGTCACCTCCACATTGACATACATCACAGCCACCTTTGCCCTAGGGGCTTGCGTGGACACCTGGGCCCCTGACAACATCATGATGTCCCAGATAGGTCCATCTCAGCAGACACAGTGTGCCTGACATTAAAATGCCCTTTGTACCCAGGCCAAGTGTACAGCCCCACACTTTTTTTTTTTAAAAAGAGTAATTTGGACAGATGGCCAGTATTTATAAAATCAAGGGATTTTTCACTTAAAAGCTGGAATTTGGACTTCTGGAAAAATCCAGAGCATCTGCCAGTCCCGGCTTGCGTTCTCACAGTGGCAGTGGCTGGGTTTGCCTGAAGTGATGCTCTTGGGTGCCAAATGCAGACCCTCAAGCCTCTATGCCCATCCTGGTTGCCAAGGATGATGGGAAGCTCCAGGTCTCGCTGGACTTGGGCAGCACTCACATCAACTCCCACCTCAGAGATGATGGGAAGAAGAGGGTCTCTCGTCAATTTTGATTTCAGATAGGGGGTTTTGCCATGTTTCTCAGGCTGGCCTTGGATTCTTAGGGACCCTCCCTTAGTCTTCCATGTAGATGGAACAATAGCTGTGGGTCGCCACACTGGGCCAGCAGCATCCATCCCCTCTGGGTGTATACAGATTGCCCTGAAGGTTGCTGGAACACCCCCAGCTGGGCTTCCCATCAACATTATACTTTGGGAGGGCTGGCAGGACCTGGAACCTGTATAGTTTATGGGTCCTTGCTTGTAGTCTTGAAGTCATGCTTTAAAATCCACTAGTGGAGAGCAGGTTCAAGACCAGACAATGCAGGTTCAAATCCTGGCTCTGACCCTCCCCTCTTACCCGTGTTACCATGGACTAGTGTTCTAACCTTCCTGTGCTCCAGCTTCCCATTTGTAAAGCAGAAATCCTGTGAGTTAAGCTCACAGACATTCATGGAGTTGCTGGGCAGTGTTGACAGATAAGAGGGTCTCGGCGACATCTCTATGCAGGCGAGACCTTTACCACCTACCCTGACTCCACCAATCTGTAGCTGTAATTCTTCTGACAATCAGTGCAGAACCGTTTATTTCAATGCCAACAGTTTTCAGGGCAGAGTTTCCTCATAATTGGGGTGTGCCCAGTGAAGTATGCCTTGCATGAGAACATGGTTTGTCATGGTGGACTACAGATTTAATACAGCCGTCCTCAGGACTCCCAGGGTGAGAAGGTGGGCGGGGGTGGGGGAGGCAGAGGAAGATCATGGTCCCTGCTCCAAGATAAGTAAGTCTAGAAGCACCAGGGCAGGACCTGGTCCCTGCTCTGCCCTTGGGAAGGATCCAGAACTCCAAAAGAGGAGCGGTACAGAGAAGGCTAGTCAGCACATCTCAGATATCTTCCTGGCAATGAGCGACGCATGTCACTGATGACCAAGGGGAAATGAACAACATCTGGGCGCTCGCCTGCCCCCTTTGACTGCCACATATGGGAGGCAGTTGCCACCGCTGGAGGCTGGCTCTGAGGGCCAGCACATTCCTGCCTGGGGGGCAGATTGCACCATCCAGACTCTGGAGATAGCTTCCGGCCTGGAGGCGCCCAGAGAGCAGGCTTAGGGGCTTCTAGGCCACCGGTTCCTTCTCAGCACCACGGAGGGACGTCTAGAGGTCACACATGCAGCAGAATCCAAAGGCTTAACCTTGGTGTTCTGCCATCACGTGCCTCTTCAAGCCTCCACGCAGGGAGGGCCACAGGCCCCTCAACAAGATCTTCAGAAGCCTCCCTAGTGCTGTGCTAAGGCCACTGTCCACCTGACCTTGACAGAGGTAGAAAACTTGTCGAATGAGGGCAGAGGCAGCACTGGCTGCTTCGGGCCTGACCCACCCTCTGCCTTCCTACTCTCCTCCCATCCCTCCCAGCAGCCACGGAACCGGTCAGCGAGGGCTTTTGAAATCAGGGGACAGCGGCTTGGGATCACTCTATCTACAAGAGGGACCTTGGTTGTGGACTGTCCCTCCTGTGCCTCATATAACAGGAAAGAAAAGGACTGCTTGGGTCCCTGTGTGCCCCTGGGACATGGTTGGTGTGCACTGACATCTACAGTCATCTCTAACCGATTGAGATGCCCCTGGATGAAGCATGGAGAAGGCTTTGGCCTTTGCTCAGCAGCGCCCCCGCCTGGCCTTCTGGTGGGGTGTGGGGTACAGGCCCGGTCTCTTCTCCCATCTCTGCAGGATCACCCTGGACCACGAGGTGCATACTGCTCTGTTAGCTACTCAAGAGGAGAAGCTGGACTGCTGTCCCTGGTGGGGAGGCCTGGAGCACAGAGCAGCCCTGGTGATCCTCAGAAGCAGCGAAGCAGAGACAGGACTCCTCTTTCTGGGGCCTTGCAGGGTGAACATGCTGAGACAGGAAGCTGGGGAATGTGGGAACCACCAGCTGGCTTCTCCCAGATTATCTCCGCACAGCTCAGCCTTCTGATAGCTGCCAGTGCAGAATCATCAGAGCTGGCCTCAGGGGAAACTGCTGGAGAACTGACTGGCCTGGCCTGGGGGTCAAATATGTAAAACAGTGTAAGAAGAAATAAAAAAAAAAAGGGTCATGGAGACAGGTTGGTCAGTGACTAGCCTGCTGCACAGGCTTGGAGATCCGGGTCAATCCTAGTACCCTAGAAAGTGGGATATGGCACAGGCTTGTGATCCCAATGTTGTCAAATGGGGACAAGGGAGCTGGCTGGTCAACCAGCCTAGTCTAACTGGTGAGCTCCAGGTTCTGTTGTAGACCTTGTTTCAAAAAAGCCATGATGACTCTTGAGGAATGACATGAGGTTGACATGCCTTCCACATATACAGGCACAGATGTATACCCGCACACCCACTCAGGAACACACACACACACACACACACACACACACACACACACACACACACACGCGAGGGGGGAAGGGAGAGAGAGAGAGAGAGAGAGAGAGAGAGAGAGAGAGAGAGAGAGAGAGAGAGAGAGAGAGATGTTATCTTGTAATTGTCCTAGGGATCAACTCACAGTCTGTACACCTGTCACTTGGCAAACACTGACAAGCTTTCCATGATGTAGGGAGGAGGCTGGTTGTGTATGTCACTGTCATCAAGGGCTGCTTCTGTGACAGCCGTGCTGGCCTAAGCAGGTTCTCATTGAGTGCCTGTGACACAGTGGGTGCTAAATGAGTGCCTGCTGGATGACCTTGAGGCCCAGCAGCTCTGGCTGTTTGTGGCTTTGTCCCTCCCAGGGTGGTCTAAGTTCTCTCTGAGCTCTCTAGGTCATCACAGAGTACAACAACTTGTGTATGGAGTGCAGCAATTCAGGGGCCAGAGCCCTCCAGCTGCCCACTCTGGGAGTTCGATTCCCCCGGCCTTTCACAGCTGTGAGATGCAAGTCCAGGACGGGTAAGGGGAGGACCCCATGCCTAGTCCTTCTGTTCCTTTAGTTTATCTCTAGAGAAGCCCAGAGACTCGGGCACCCCTGAAGTCCAGCTGGACTGATGGCAGGATCAGAGAAGGGCAACTACTTAGGGTAGCCAGGGGCACAGGCTGCAGAGGCAAGTGGCCTGAGTTCTAACCCAGGTGAGCCTCCATAAGCCTCAGTTTCCCTTCCTGAAAAATAGGGATCAATGTCCTCAGGTGTAAGGTCCAGTGTGATGGCCTGTGTGGCATGCTCAGAACATCTGGCAGGTGGCAGGGGCCTGGCAGTGAGACAGCTGTGAATACATAACCCTCGGAAGTAGGTTTTCTTAACTCCTAGACAAGGAAGCTAAGACACATAGGCGGTAAGTTGCCTGGGACTACACAGATTCTGATAGTAAGCTGGGATGTAGAACCAGGAAGTCTTAGTAAGTGGAGGTTACCATTATTTTGAGTGCTGAGAATGCAGACCCCCAAATAGCTTCAACCTGAACACCCCTCTCCTCATGAAGTGGAAGTCATCTTTGGAGCATCAGCTTCTGGCGCTGAGAGAACCTGGCCCTGCTTCAGTGAGCGGCAGTGAAAGGGTCGGGATCAGGCCCAGGCAGACCCAACGGTGGACCCCTTCCAGAGAGCTCAGTCTTCTTAGCCAGGACCATGAGGACTTGGAGATGGCAGAGCTGGGAATCCAGTTTGGATCTCCTGGCTCCAGGGAGCATATTTAGAGTCTGATGTTTATGTGACCCCTCCCCATGGGCTCCCTCCTCCTCTCAAATTCTACAACCAGGAGAAGCCCTGATGTGGCCTCTTGTCCAGGCAGGGCTATGTGGCCTTGGGCAAGTCTCTGCCTGTCTTTGGGCCTCAGCTTTTTTTTTTTGTTTGTTTGTTTTTCGAGACAGGGTTTCTCTGTGTAGCTTTGCGCCTTTCCTGAATCTTGCTCTGTAGACCAGGCTGGCCTTGAACTCACAAAGATCCATCTGGCTCTGCCTCCCAAGTGCTGGGATTAAAGGCATGTGCCACCACCGCCCGGCTAGGCCTCAGCTTTTTAATCTGTTGGATGGATTGTTAAAATGTGCTTCTAAGGACTCGAGATTCACTTATCCATCCATCTGTCCATCCATCCATCCATCAGTCTGTTCATCCATCTGTCCATCCATCCATCCATGCATCATCCATCCATCCATCCATCCATCCATCCACCCACCCACCCGTCCATTCATCTAATTTATCTTACTGTTCTTGTTCTTCCATTACCCATCACTTCATCCATCCACATATCCACGCCCCCATCCATCCACTCATCCATGCATCCATCCAACCACCCATTTGTCCATCCAGTATTTCTTGAATACCTACATTATGTCATGCTCTTTCTGGTCTATAGGAACGCAGGGGTGAAAACAAGAAAAAATATGGGTCAATTAAGTTATAAGAGCTAGTTGGGAAGAAGCCTAAGCTAAGGCCAAGCTTTCATAATTCATAGCAAGTCTCCAGGTCATTATTTGGGGCTGGAGGTACAAAGACAGCCCAACAAGAAAGCTTGTAACAGAATGGACCAGCAGATATCCCCCCAGCTCCCACATGCAGCTGGGCTTCTGGTTTGGAGGGGCCTGAAGGATGGGGAGACTGGAATGCCACACCCCAATTTAATTCACATTTGTTGTCTACTTCATACACTGAGGATGAGCAAACTCGTAAGAGATGGAGGGGTGGGGCAGGTGGGGCAGCCATGTTGTCACCATTTGGCCAATTTACCATCCCAGGGCAGGGACACTGAGATCGATTAAGATGGAGAATCCTGCCTGGAGGGGTGCAAGGCTTCAGGGTCCCGCTGTGGGACAGCCGCCATCCACGCAGCACAGGTGCACCTGGCACAGCCAACTCTACATGCAAAAGACTCAGCCCCCTAGAGAGAGTTGGGTGAACTTTGGGGGGCAGGGTCCAATGAGAGGCCCTCAGGTTATTGGGGCACACACTTGGCCACTCCATCTTTCTCTTCAGCTTCTCCATTATGAATAGTTTCCCCCACCATGGGCTTCTCTACCATTGCTTCCCTGTACCCCATCAGGGGCCTCCACATACTAGTAAAAAAAAAAATCAAAACACACAAACTATTACTGGGACCTACTGGATAGGCAAACTGAAAAAGACCACCAGCACCTGCCACTCGAGAGGAGGTGAGTCCTCCTGTCTCCAGCACGGTAGGTAACAACAGCATTTTACTGGGGGTACTCCATCAACAAAGGGTTCTCACTGAAGGATAGGAACTCTTTTTAGAGGCACACAGTGGATTCTTGGAATTCAGGGCTGAGACCCTTGGGTCTGAATGTGTGCTTCTTCTGACTCTTCATCTCTCCAGCTGTCTTTTTCTCCCTATGGATGTGGGCACAGCCCATGACTCAGAGGCCAGCTCTTGCACAGCCATCACTGCAGCCTGTTGGGGCTGACAAAGAGCGGGACTTTGCCACTCCAGGTAACATATATCTAACCCTCACCCGGCCCTGGAGCTGAGGCTCTTGGTCGGGCGGGCTCGGTGGTGAAATGCAGAAGACAGAGGTAGGAATTGCAAGGTCAACCTGGGTTCAACCAACCTGATCTCAGATCCCAGATCCCCACTACACAGTGACCCGACCTCAGTGTCTGAATATGAAGAATGGGCCAGCCACATAATCTCTACAAAGAACTTACTGTCCAGGTTCTGTAATGAAAATATTAAGAAAAAAAAAATACCCGTGGACAGAACATACAGGAACTTTTTCTTGTTATTCCATAAACAATACAACAGAACTATTTACCAGCAGTTACATTGCATGTGGCCTTGTTTGTGACCTCCAGGTTATATGGTATCTTAATTACTTTTCAATTGCTGTGACAAAACATCATGATCAAGGCAAATTAAAATACAAATCTGGATGGTGGTGGCGCATGCTTTTAATCCCCCCAGCACTTGGGAGGCAGAGGCAGGCAGATCACTGTGAGTTCGAGGACAGCCTGGTCTATAGGGTGAGTTCTAGGACAGCCAGGGCTACACAGAGAAACCCTGTCTTGAAAAACAAAAAAAAAGCATGTAATTTGTGGTTAATGGTTCTAGAGGGCAGAGAGTTGAGTCCATGGCCATCGTGGCAGGGAACATGTAGCAGGCAGGCAGGCATGGCACAGGAGCAGTAGCTGAGAGCTTACTTACATCTTGATCCACAAGCAGGAGGCAGAGAGAACTAACAGGGAATGGTGTGGGCTTTCAGAAATCTCCAAACCCCCAATTCCCATGACACATCCCCTCCAGCAAGGCCACACCTCCCAATCCTTTCCAAATAGTTCCACCAACTAGGGATCAAACATTCAAATATATGAACCTATGGGGGCCATTCTCATTCAAACAACCATACATGCCCATATGCAATTATTCAAGGGACTTAACACCTGCAGATTGGGCATCTTGAGGTGGAGGAATATTAAGGGATGATTGTTTTGTGTCAAATACTGTTCAAGGCACAGGGAGATCTCACTGGACAAGATAGTCCACTAGACTAGATGGAAACATCTAGACAAGTGGAAGTTTCCATCCTGAAGGGAGTGGGATTCCAAAGCCTCTCTGGTAGAGGGACCAGCAAGTAAAAGCTCCTCAGGCTGGAGAGATCCGAGGAAGAGTGGATGCTGAGGTTAGAGGGTGGAGGCCCAGACCACTAGGGTGGGTTAACTGTAGCTGACTTGTCCAAGTCTGCATTAAAAATATTTTTAAAAATACCTGTTGTCAGAATAGGCAGGGGATTTTTCTTGTTATTCCCCAAACAACACAACAGAACTATTTACAAACAGTTATATTGTATGTGGCCTTGTATGTGATCTCAAGGTTATATGCTTGGATAGTGTTAAGTTTTCTGGATTCAGGCTTGGAGGTGACTGGAGGGGGATGCTCATTCAGGCCTGCCATTCCAAGTACCACCCCCAGGTGTTGGACTTTTTCTTGTTATTCCCTAAACAACATCACAGAACTATACAAACTGTTACATTGTATGTGGCCTTGTATATGACCTCAAGGTTATAAGCCAGTATCATTTTAATTTTCCAGGATTCTGGCTGGGAAGTCACTGGAGGGGTATGATCTGCCATCCCAAGTTCCTTCCCACGTGTTGAGGAGAAGGGGCAGGACACTCAGTGTGAGCGTGCAAACCAACGCCATAACAGGCTCCTCAGTTTTCTGTCAGAAGAAAGGTCCCAGTTTCAATTTCTTGGAACTGGGCAAGCAGTTCTTGAGAAACACCATGAACAATGGGTAATCAATCCACAACACCCCGCCAGCAGGGACGAGAGAGATGGCAAGCACCATGCCTGAGTCGGCCCCTACAGTATCTCAAGTCAATGACCAAATAAAGACAAATCCTGTATCCCCCTACTTAGGACTTGCCCAGATATGACCAAAGATGGAAGGACTGTAGACCCAGTCAGGCAGAAATGTATTAGTGTTAACTGCCTCTTAGTAAGCCAATTATATGTAATAGGTGACCTAACTGCTCCTGAAATTCCTGTAGCTGTGCTTAAAAGAAGCTTGTGTGCACACTTTCCTGGGTTGCCACCTTATCATATGGCTGACCCTGGCATGCTGGAATTTTTACTCTCGAGAAATAAATGCTCTTGTTGATTGCATACGTGAATGGTGGTCTTTGTGGAACAACTCATGGACCCCAACATTTGGTGCATTGGCTGGGAAGTCCCCCCAAGACTCCTGACATGTTGAGCAAGTGGAAACCTGGCCAGTAAGTAAGCAGTCTGTCTTGGTCTGTCACTGTTGAGTACACTGTGTTCATGTCTCTGGGAAGCTGAGATAACTGCATCAGTGAACCAGGAGGACATGCTATTGGCAACTACGCCAAGTGGGCTGAGAGATGTATTGAGTCCACCTGGGAGGGACCAGGTCCCTTTAGAAATTGAGGTGGGACAGGACAGGATGCTCCTACAAAGCAGAGCTCACTTACAGTGAGAAAAGCTGTTTTCCTGATTCTGGTTTCTGTTCTGTGCATTGTACTTATACATTTTCATCTGTGTCATTCTTGTGTGTCTTTTTCTGCTAACCACTTTCATTCTCCTAGTAGAGATGGGTCAAACAGCCTCTATCCCCTGAACGTTTTATTGGATCATTTCAAGGACTGTAGGGCCCAGGCTGATGACCTGGGGCTTATTGTCCAGAAAGGAAATCTTTCCATCTTTTTAGGAATGAATGGCCCACATTTGATGTAGGATGGCTGGAGGAAGGAATCTTAGACCTCCCAACCATTTATTGAGTCAACAACATAGTCTATGGATCACCAGGGCACCCTGATCAGGTTCCTTATATTACCATCTGGCAGTTCCTTATAGAGAACCCATAAATAGTTAAAATCTCACCCCACCCCCAAGACAGCTGTGGCTGTGGCTGTTGAGAAGAAAGAGAAACCAAAAGAAGATGTCAGACCACAGCCTTCTGCACCCCTGTACCCTGTCCTTCCATCTCCAGGCAACCTGGAGGAAGAATTCTTCTTGGCCCCACCACCTTATCCCCAGACCACCTAGGGAGGGGGGCAGAGGGGGCAGAGGAGGGATTAAGAAGCCCCCCACTCACACATGCCTGCTCTTGAAGGGAAGAGCCACTGGCCCAGGCTGACTCAATAGCCCTTCCTTTGTGTGCTATGGGACTATCTGATGCTGAAGGCAGGCAGTGTCTGGTCCCCTGGTCCTTTGCCATTAGCAACCTTTATAACTAGAAGTTACAAAACCTCAAAGTTTCTGAGAGATCTGCAAGGCTCATTGACCTGTTAGATTTTGTGCTTTTCACCCACCATCCCACATGGGACAACTCCAGGTCCTCTTCACTACCGATGAAAGGGCAGAAGCCCGGAAATTGGTTGTGGGCCCAGATGGAAGGCCTACCACCAATGCAGACCTCATAAATGCCAGTTTTCCCCTGACATGACCCAACTGGGACTTCAACATGGAGGAAGATAGGCTAAAAGTCTACCGCCAGACTCTAATGGAGGGGGGTCTCTAGGCCACAACAAGGTGGCCCACAAATTTGTCCAAAGTGAGGCAGGTATGCCAGGGGCCTGAGGAATTGCCAGGAGCTTTCCTAAAAAAACTGATAGAAGCTTACAAGACCTATACACCCTTGGATCCAGAAGCACCAGATAATTCATCTGCAGTTAGCCTGGCCTTTGTCAACCAGTCAGCGCCAAACATCTGCCATAAGTTGCAAAGATTAGCAGGTTTTGAAGGTAAGAGGTTGGCTGAACTCATTAAAGTCACTGATAAAGTATTCAACAATAGGGAGACCCTGGAGGATAGACAGGGGCTGATGAAGGCTTTAGACAAGCAGACTCAGGGACTCAATAAAGTCCTCTTACCTGCATCAGGCAACCTGGAAGCTAAAATACAGGTAAGAAAATTGGTCTTTGGGGACTTAAAATGTGGAGGAAAAAGCCTAAAGCCAGGGCCACGCAATAGGCCTAACCTACAAAAAGACCAATGTATCTACTGCAAAAAAAATTGGAGTCACTGGAAGAATGAATGCCCTGAATGACAGGGCTCAGAAGCAAAGGTACTAGAAATGAGTGAAGGGGACGGGACTCGGAACCCCTCCCTGAGCCTGGGGTAACCCTAAAAGTGGAGGAAAAACCATAGATTTTCTGATGGACACAGACAGAAGTGCAATGTTCTTTCTATTCTAAAGCAACACTTAGGCCGAATGTCACAAGGGGCCACAGGGATGAACTGGTACTCACGGACTACCTGAAGATTGGTAGACATAGGAAAGGGCCAGGTAACCCATCCTTTCATGGTCACCCCTGAATGCCCATACACGTTGTTGAGAAGAGATTTGCTAACCAAGATGGGGGGGCCCACACCCACTTTAAACAGATTGGAAGATCAGTGACCGACCAAGAGGGAGAGGCACTACATGTGCTCACTCTGTCACTTGTGAGTGAATATAAACTGTTCAGGGGCCCATCAAATCAAAAAGACAATAAAGACCCGATACAACAGTGGCTCCAAGAAGTTCCCCAAGCATGGGCAGACACTGGGGGATCTGGGCTGGCAGGACACTGGCCTCCCATACTAGTACAGCTAAAAGCTGATGCAACACCAACATGCATTAGACAATACCCTATGCCCAGAGAGGCTAAACAAGGGATCACCCCCCACATCAAGCACCTCAAGGACTTGGGCATTCTGAACCCTTTCCAGTCGGCCTAGAACACGTCTCTGTTGCCAGTTTAAAAGCCCAACTCCAGTGACTATAGATCAGAGCAAGACCTCCGAGAGGTTAACAAGGGGGGGTGAAGATATCCACTCGACAATCTCCAACCCAAAATCCCCCTTAGCACCCTGACCCCAGAATGGGTCATCCATACTGTATTGGACCTCAAGGATGCTTTCTTCAGCTTACCACTGACTCTAGCCAGTCAGTCTTTGTTTGCCTTTGAATGGACGGATCTGGAAGATGGATTCAATGGACAGCTGACCTGGACATGACTGCCCCAGGGGTTCAAAAACTTTCCTGCCGTCTTTGATGAAGCATTCCACAAGGACTTGGGTGAGTACAGATAAGCCCATCCTAAAGTCAACTTACTGAAGTATGTGGAAGACCTCCTGATAGCACCTGACACCTTGAAGCCTGCAAAGTCGCCACTGAGGGACTGCTCAAAACTCTGGGAGACTTGGGGTATTGTGTGTCAGCAAAGAAAGATCAACTCTTCCAGACTGAGGTAACTTATCTGGGATACATACTCAAGGGGGACACGAGATGGTTGGCAAAGACAAGAAAAGAGACCATCCTAAGGATTCCCAAACCCAGCAACTGCCGAGAGGTGAGAGAGTTCCTGGGTTCCATTGGGTTATATAGGCTCTGGATCCCTGGGTTTGCTGAATTTGCTGGGTCTCTGTATGAGGCCATGAGGGGAGAAAAGGCTCCCTTCAAATGGACCCCACAAATGGAAATGGACTTTATTAAGGCAGCTCTACCAAATGCATCCACTTTGGCACTACCGTATGTCACCAAACTCTTCCACCTATATGTGGATGAGAAAAAGGGAGTTACCAAAGGGGTGCTGATGCAAACCCTTGATCGATGGAAAAGGCTGGTAGCTTACTTGTTCAAGAGACTCGACCCATTGGCCATTGGATGGCCTCCTTGCCTGCACATAATTGCAGCAACAGCCTTACTAGTTAAAGACTCAGACAAACTGACTTTAGGACAAAGTCTTAAGGTGACCATGCCCCATGCTATCTAAGGGGTTCTTAAACACCCTCCCGATAGATGGCTTACTAACACTTGGCTGACTCATCAGGCTCTGCTCTTAAACCCACCTAGAATCCAGTTCACCAACAACAGTGCTTTGAACCCTGCCAGTCTGCTTCCAGACCCAGACCTGGACCAATCCCTCCATGGCTGTTTCGACATCCTGAGCTATCTCCATGGGATCAGACCAGACCTCAAGGATGTCCCTCTGATGAGGGCTGAGGTAACATGGTATACAGATAGTAGTAGTTTCATCAAAGAAGGTACCAGGTATGTGGGGGCAGCAACCACTGAAGATGAAGTCATATGGGCAGAGGCTCTATCCTCTGGGACATTAGCCCAGAGGGCCAAGCTAATAGCTCTGACTAAGGCACTGCAGCTGGGAAAGGGTAAGAGACTTAATATCCACACTGACAGCCAATATGCATTCACCATAGTACATGTCCATGGTGCCATCTACAGGGAGAGGGGGTTGTTGATTGTGGATGAAAAGACTATAAAAAACAAACAATATTTTAGACCTCTTAAGGGCCATATGGCTACCCTAAGAAATAGTTATAATACACTGCCTGGGACACCAGAAAGGAGAGGACCCCATCTCGAGGGGAAACAACCTGGTAGACATGGTAGCAAAGGAAGCTGCCCTCCAGACAGCAACAGTCCTTGCTGGCCTCACCACCAAAATGGTAGCACCCACGCTGTCAGACTTTTCAGCTTACACTCATCAAGAGCTTTGGAGAATTCACTCGTGCACACGTGCCTACAAAGAGAAAGGGTGGTCCAAGACCCCTGATGGGTGAGTCATTCTCCCATCAGACTTTGTCACCCAACTAGTCCAGCAGATACATCATACAAAGAGAAAGGGTGGTCCAAGACCCCTGATGGGTGAGTCATTCTCCCATCAGACTTTGTCACCCAACTAGTCCAGCAGATACATCAGAGTACCCATCTGGGAGAAAGAAAAATACAAGACCTTTTGAGGAGAGCACATCTTAAGGTTTTTGATCTCAAGACTAAGACAGCAGAAGCTATAGGTCAATGTCTCACTTGCCGCCTCGTAAATGCAAAGAGCAGGGTCCAAAGAAGTGCACATCAAGAAAGAGGAACCTGACCAGGGCCTACCTGGAAAATCGACTTCATGGAGGTGAAACCAGGCCTATACGGCTATAAATATTTATTAGTCGTTAATAGATACCTTTCCAGGATTGACTGAGACTTTCCCAACCAAACATGAGATGGCCACAGTGGAAGTCAAGAAACTACTAGAAGAAATCATCCCAAGGTATGGCCTCCCGGTGGTCTTGGGCTCACACAACGGGCCTGCAGTCATCTCACAGGTAACACAAAAACTAATTAAGGTCATGGGGACCAATTGAAAACTATTAGTCTTACATGTTTTACATTAGTATGGATTTTGGTTTATTGATACAAATTTAAAGTTAATTTTGTTATACGGTATGTTGTTTAAGATATCATGGTTATGCAACTCATTTAACAATGTAATGTATAATTAAGAAATACAGATTAATAGTCATTTATAATAGTCAAACTTATAGTAATGTTAGTTAAGTTTTCTAGGTATGCAAAGATATATTTCAGATAGATAGGTAATCTTCAAACACTTCAAAGACCTAAAGAATATGGCATTTAAAATGTTTTAATAACCTAAGGCTTTTCATGACAGTGGGACACATCTGCTCCTGGTAGCACAGATGTATCTACTTCAGAGAAGATGACAGATATTAAAGATACTCCATATGGAGTCTTTTTTCTTTATAGTAAAACTGGCCTTTTGGGCAAGAAACTGCTTTTGCCTTGACTGCTGACAGTAAGTATGCTGTCCAATCTGGACCAGCAGGACACAAAGAAAAGTGACTGCCAAACTTTGCCAAGACATGTAGGACAGTCCTTCAACATTTCCTGCTTCCAAAAAAGGTCTGTCAAATATTCTAGGCCTGTAGGTCAAAGATGGATACCCCTATGTTGCAGAGGTATTATGGGTGACTGTCTGGGCAGCCTGATGTCCCTCTCATTAGGTAACATTTCATCCTTCTGAAGTCTTTGATGGAGTTGAAGACTAGATAGTCATAGTTATAATTTTTCTTAGTTATGATAAAGGATAAATTATATATAAAACTTTAGACTCACCAAGATAGAATAGACAACTGAAT
Source organism: Peromyscus maniculatus bairdii (assembly GCF_049852395.1). Lineage (NCBI taxonomy): Eukaryota > Metazoa > Chordata > Mammalia > Rodentia > Cricetidae > Peromyscus > Peromyscus maniculatus. The sequence continues at coordinate 129,656,023 of NC_134855.1, read as the reverse complement.
GTTTTCTCTGATTTTGTCAAATACGAATAGACTAAATATTGTAACTATAATTCTTGCTTGATAATATTTTGTTGTATATAATCTTACTATGTTAAAGTTAAAATTTTCCTTTTTTTTTTTTTTTTGGTTTTTCGAGACAGGGTTTCTCTTTGGAGCCTGTTCTGGAACTCACTTTGTAGATCAGGCTGGCCTCAAACTCACAGAGATTCACTGACTCTGCCTCCCGAGTACTGGGATTAAAGGCATGTGCCACCACTGCCTGGCTTAAAACCTTCCTTTTTAATTAGACAAAAGGGGGAAAATGCTATGGAATAATCCTCTTGTACACTGTAAATATTTGTCACTCAAATTGCTTTAATAAAACACTGATTGGCCAGCGGCCAGGCAGGGAGTATAGGCAAGACAACCAAACTAAGAATGCTGAGAAGAGGAAGGGAGGAGTCAGGAGTCGCCAGCCAGATGCAGAGGAAGCAAAATGAGAATGTCATATGAAGAAAAGGTACCAAGCCACATGGCTAAACATAGATAAGAACTATGAGTTAATTTAAGTATAAGAGCTAGTTAGTAATAAGCCTGAGCTACCAGCTGAGCATTTATAAGTAATATTAAGCATTCTGAATCAATTATTTGGGAAGTGGCTGATGGGTGTTTGGGAGTTGCTGGTGGGACAGAAACTTCCACTTAGAGGATGAGAGGCTCTAGATTCATTCTGGGTTAAGAAAAATCAGGCTTGATTGAGGAAGTCCCTCTTAAATATCTGGCTACAAACATAAAGAAATAAACCTAAAAGAACTACAAGACACATGATGTATATTTTACCTGCTCAAACATAAAACAAAAAAACTTCTTTGGCTGACTTGTGTACAATGCACAATCTACACTTTTACTAATACAGATATCTATATTACCTTTAAAAGTTTATGTATTTTCAGAGCAAGGGGACCAGACACCAATGAAAACAATGGCCCAGGTGATCTAACATCCAGAACAGCTTCCAGGCTGCTGACTGAGATGATCCAGCCTCACAGAATACTCCAGTCAGGACTTTATCATAATCCTAAATTTTCTAAGGGTCCCCCAAAGATTACCAGCACCCCCAATCAGCAGGAAGTAGTCTAGAGAACTACACCCATGTTCCCCAAAATAAATTATGGATATTTGTCATTGTTTAGGGGGGGTGGTTATAAGTTGTTATGGATAATGGTCAGGAAAAAAGCTAAACAAAGGAGATTAGATTCAGGGATCTTCTTCTGAAAAGAAAAAGGGGGAAATATAGAAATGATAGGATAAAATGGTAGATTATTAAATCTACTTTAGTCCAAAAAAACTATTAATCTTATATATTTTACATTAATATGGATTTTGGCTTATTGATACAAATTTAAAGTTAATTTTGTTATACTGTATGTATATTTCTACTCTTGTTGAAGATATTATGATTATGCAATTCATTTAAGAATGTAATGTATAATTAAGAAATACAGATTAATAGTATCTATAATAGTCAAACTTACAGTCATGTTAGTTCGATTTTCTAGGTATGCAAAGATATATTTCTGATAGATAGGTAATCTTCAAAGACCTACAGAATATGGCATTTAAAATGTTTTAATAACTTAGACTTTTCATGACAGTGAGACATGTCTGCTCCTGGCAGCACCAATGTCCATCCCTGGGCTGGCGGTCCTAGGTTCTCTAAGAAAGCAGGCTGAGCAAGTGGGGAAGAAACCAGCAAGCAGCACCCCTCCATGGCCTCTGCATCAGCTCCAGGTTCCTGCCCTGTTTGAGTTCCTGTCCTGACTTCCTTTGATGGTCAACTGGTATGGAAGTGTAAGCCAAATAAGCCCTTTCCTCCCCAACTTGCTTTTTGGTCATGGTGTTTTGTTGCCGCAGTAGAAGCTCTGACCAGGACACCCATGGCTGTCCCCCTTGAAACGTGTACTCGTACCCCAGCACGTCTACTCCTCCCAGTCCTGGATTCGAGTCATGCCTCTTGCGCTTGCTACTGCCTCCTGACCACTGTGCAGCTGGGACCACATCTTAGTTCTGGGTTCCCTCTGGTGACAGTTTTGAAGCAGACTACTTACCCTCTGTCCTCAAGGCTGGGACTGACAACAAGGCCCTGTCTGGGTGGCTCCCTTAGTCAGTTTCAAAGGTGGTGCACTGCAGTAACATCTTGCCAGGCCAAGCCCCAGGGAGGCCCTGTGCTCCCTACCACAACCCTACAAGGTGCGGGCTAGGCACACCCTATTTGCATGGACAGACAAGAGAGGCTCAGGGTGGCAAGAGGCTGGTCGAAGCATGTGCAGCAAAGAACCATGGGATGCAGACTAGAGTAGAAGCCTCTCCCTGTCCATTTCTGAGTGGTGATCCTCTAAAAGCTGGGAACTGCTACTGAAAAACACCACTGTCCCAGGGCCCAAGGTCCCCAGGGCTAGACCCCACACTGTGTGCAACAAGCAGGAGTTATGGCAGCCAAGCCAAGACAGGACGTGAGAAAAGGCCCTGGGGATCAGCTCCTGGGTATCTCTGATCTGGAACTGTGTGCATGTGGGGACAAGCTTCTAGCAACAGTCCTCAGGCTTTCTAAAATCCACCTTGCAAACAAATGTCCTCAGTGTGACTTCCTTTTGGATGCAGGAGAAGAGGACATTTCCATATCGGGGCTACCGAACCACATGCAAGCTGCTAGCTGGGGATGCCACTCCTCTTGGGGAGGGCTGCCACTTAAGCCAAGGTGACCTGTCTCTAGAGGTAGAAGAGAGACACACACAGGAATGCCTGCATTCTTGAGACCCAGCAGCACCCTGATGATCAGAGGAGAAAGCTTAAGGGAAGGGATGCCAACGATGTGGCCCCTGGCTCACACCTCTGTAATTTCCATAGCGCCTTCCAGAATGCTCTCCCTAAGATCAAAGCCAGCTCAGTCCATAAGGCAGAACAATCCTGTCCCTTGCAAAAAAATGTAAAAAGAAAATTTAAAATGTGCCTACAAAATACTTTTAAATCAATACAAAATAAAATAGAATTAGTGGATTGACTATGGCAGCATGTGGTGACTGGATTGGACTCTGGCAGCACCATGCCACGTGGTGACTGCTTTCCCCACGACTGATAAACTGAACCAACGAACTCGAAGAGACTCTTCAATGTTAAAATAAGATGAGTCAGTAAGCAGGTGGCACCAGGGAGCCGGCAAAACTGGCAGGAAAAATCAGGGAGGCCAATAAAAAGGGGAGCAAAAAAATTAAACTGGAAAACTAAAACCTATTTTAATGAAAACAAACACTAAAATAGGGTTGGGGAAATAGCTCAGTCAGTGAATGACTTGCCTTGCAAGCACAAGGGTCTGAGTCCGAGTCTCCAGCATCCACATAAAAAAGCGGGTGTGTTGGCAGAGACAGGCAGGTCCCTGGGCATCACTAACTGCCCAGCCTATCCTACAAAACAGCAAGTTCCCGGTCCCAGTGAGAGACCCCCGTCTCCAAAGGTTGGCCTCTGGCTGCCACATGTATGCACACATCTCCTCACAAACATACACATACATGTCCACACATAAACACATAAAATCCCTAAACTATGATAATGAAAATCAATAAACAATTCTAAAATAAAATGGCATTTAAAACAGATTTAATTCACTTGTCAAATACATTTCCATACATTACTTTTAAATGAATAGATATTACAGATTTAAAATCACATTAATGCTTAAATCAAGATTCGAAATGTAAAAATAGTGGCCAGAGATAAGGGTAAGAGCCCTGGCTGCTCTTTCAGAGGACCTGGGATTGATTTCCAGCACCCACACGGCAGCTCACAACTGACTGTAATTCCAGTTCCAGGGGAATGGGCACCCTCTTCTGGCCTCTGCAGGCGTCAAGCATACATGTGGGGCGCAGACAGATGCAGGCAAAACACTCAGAGAGAACAAACGATAAGCGAAGTCGATTTTGAAGAGGAAAATTAAAAATTCAAGTGGTTTTTAGCAATTTAAAAAATGACAGAAAAATATAGTCGGCACAAGACAAAAGCTGAGTTTTGTGGACTCCTGTGGCTGTTGTTCAGGAGCTGAGCGGCTCAAAGGCCACCTGACTAGGAGTCCAGCTTGTTGTACGTGAAGGGCAAGGCATCCGATGCTATGGCATCACTTGGGAACACATAGCTTGTTAGTCATCGGTTGGTGGTAATCCCTGTACCTAGTGTGCAAAACCATGCTCACTATCATCCTCTCAGGTCACCACCCAGGGGAGTGCAGATGCTCAGAGAGGGTGGATCACTAGGCCACGTCACACAGCACCAAGCACCAATTTTATCCTCAGAACCTAGGTTCCTCAAAGCTTCCTCTGTTTAACTCACCATATCTGCTTAAGATCTTCAGCTGGTATTAGGGCCCTGTGTGACATTACTTTTGAGCATTCCACATACTCAAGAAGCCAGCCTCCCGTGATACATGGCTGCCATCAACACTAGCAAAAGCAATACAAGCCTTGTGTCTTCCAGATGGGCCACAAGCAGTGACCTTCAGGACACCGTGCAGTCGGATGCTATCACCGGCCCCATTGTCCTGACAGGCAGCGGTGACATTCGGGAGCATGGCTGTACGGAAAGCTGGCATAGAAGGCCAGGCCTGTCTCAGCCCTGTCACGGGTCCTTACCTGGAGTTTGACACTCGCCATTCCGTTGAGCACTCCTATGTGTTAGAGTGTGCTATCCTCATTTCAAGGCTGTTTTGTGAATCAGCCAACAGAGGCACATAAGGAGGCGTGACCAGTACAGGGCATCAAGGGCAGCAGCACCCATGCCCACATTGCCACTGGCCCCAAGGTGCACCTAAACTCACCAGACAGCTTCAGCACTCACCAATGCCAGAGCCCTTTGTTCCTGCCACCAGCTGTGGGGAAAGTGGGCGCTCTGGAGATAGGGGGTGACTCCCCCCATGTGGTCGGGGGTCCCAGGCATGGCTTGATTCCCTCTTGCATTGTTGGGGTACAGCCCCTTCTGAAACAGGCATCAGAACCTCCCTGTGAGCCTTGGAGTGGGGAAGCAACACCCAAGGGTGCAGGTCTCTCCAGCCAGAGGCCAAACATGGGCCATGGGATCTGAGATAGGGCATGTGACCTGGATTAAGAAAGAAGGCTTGGGCCCCCAGGGACCTGCCTGGGGACATCACATTTCTCCCTGTCTGTGTGTGGCCTTGGCTAGCTGATGCCTGCCCCTAGAGCACAGATGTCTGCAGAGCCAAGCCACCTCAGGAGCCATATTGTAAGATGGGCCCTCAGAGGCCTGGTATTCTGGCATTGGACCCGAGCTCAGTCATCAGTTGTCTGGATTTAAGTCCTGGTTTGGCAAAACTTACTCTGTCAGGTTATTGTGTTGGAACATGAAATGGCTGATCTTTGGCCATAGAAAAATGGCGATTGCTTCAGTTAGTGCTTCTGTCTTAGTTCTGTTTACTGCTCTGTGGAATGTGGGTAACTCAGTCTCCATGCGTGGTGGATGTGAGGCTGTGAGGCCACTGTGCTCAGTAGGTACCAGGGTCAGGCAGCATTTGGACCTTAGCTATGTGGTCTTGGACAAATTACCTAGCCTCTCCGGGTCGTGTATTTTCTCAGTTATATGATAGGTATAATACTAATATCCACCTCACAGGCTTATTAATCTAAGGGAGCGCTTCTGGGTGTTAGGGTCCCTCAGCAGCAGGGTGGTCCCCTCAATGTGGGCCACTGAACAGCCTTGTAGAGAGGCCTTGAGAGCGAATCATGCCTGCAGAGGTGCAGAATGCAGTGGTGACAATTACTGGTTGAAGGATTTGAAATCGCCACTTCCGTAGGTCAAAAAATTGGGCAGTCCCCCAGGGAAACTGAAGGCGGTATGATTTTGGTGAAAAATGCGAGCAGATTGTGTGGAAAGAGCTGGGTGAGGGTGCATGCTCTAGGAGTTACCATACCAGACGACTTCACGTCTCGACAGCATCCACAGCCACGGCTCTGGATGAAAGACTAGCCCTGAAATCATGACAACTTTAACACAGACCTTAACCAAGTCCCCAGACCCTGTGTGGTGCTGCACATCCCCAGGTCACTGAAGAACCCTGTGAAGGCCCCTGACCCTGGTTACTGGGCTGCCTCCCTCCATCTGTGGAAGGTCTCTTCATTTCTTTGGACACCAATGCTGCCTGGGGAAGGGCAAGGCAGGCCAGCAGCCCTCTGCTACACAGTGGAAACAGGCTCTAAGGAGCCACCTCCGACTTCACAGGCTCTGGAGCAGCAGCCTCGCTGTCCTTGGCCACTGGTCCTTCTGTACCTCCATGGCCACTTATAGCTGCTGACTGGGGGCTGGCCTTTTACGGCTGCCACCTCCATGTTTACAAGTGTCGATCTCAAGGGTGCCTCTGGCCTTTTTTGTGTCTCCCCACCCCACAACATTCTACAGCCTCTCTCAGGAACTCCTGAGAAAAAGTTAAGCATGGACTGCTCTGCAAATCATAATATTCTGTGCAGAAAAGAGGCTGGTTAATGACGGCACTCAGTGCTCCACGGTAAGTGGGATTTGTTCCTGTGGGTTTCGGAATCAGAAAGACTCAGGTCACACACATTTGTTGTGTGACTCAGTCCCCTCAGTTTTCTTCCCGTGTACGTGAGGGGGTGGGGATGGGGGGAAGAGGAGGAACTGTATCCACCAGACAGGGCTGGGCTGAAGGCCAGCATGAAGAGAACATGACGGTGTCTGTCACACTCACTGCTCTGGGACGTCTAACGCAGGAAGACCCTCAGGGCCCATACAGATGAGTCCAACCTTCTAGAGGTCAACATTCAAGCGTGCTGGGAAAGATATGGCATCAGGCTTGGGCAACCAGAAGCAAAAGACCTCAGGGGTTGCTCATCGGTGTGTGTGTAGCTGTCCCCAGGAGGGAGTAGAGCTGTAAATCAGACTTTCTGGGCTTACTGCCCAGCCCCTGGATAGTGCCTCATGGCCCACCTGGTCTTGATCTCCTCTTGGGAAAATAGGGACCCTCCTACCTTCATAAGGTCTGGCATCTTACATCTGTCCTGTATTAGGCCAGCTTGTAAAGGGCTGAGTGCCTCAGACAGGCACAGCGGAGCGGGGAGGGGGATGGCACCCATGTTCTGATAATGGGAAGGACACACTTTCAGAGGCTTGTGAGACGGCCCAATAGACAAAGCACTTGCTGTGTGAATCTGGCAACCTGGGTTCGGATCTCAAGAACCCATGGAAGTCCAGGTAGATGTGGTGGCTCACTTGTAATCCCAGCACTCAGGAGGCAGAGGCAGAGGATCTTCCAGGCAGGTTAGCTAGCTGGACTAGCCAGAATCGCAAGCCCCAGGTTCAGCGAGAGAGTCTGTTTCAATAGAGAGCCATTGAGCAAGACACCTGACATCAACCTCAGACCTTCACACTCAGGTACACACATGTGAGTATGCATACATATAAACATGCACATGACATAGGCATGCACACCACATACACGCACACAAATAAAAAAAGAAAAGTATTTTATATTAACATTCACACTGAACACAGACTCACTCATGAGCACACATACTACATATTCATGTGCTTTTACACATACTTTGCATGCATGCTCACACACCTGTGTACACAGCCCCACACAGAAGCGAGCATCACTACCCTTCTGAACACTTCAAAAGCACTCTGCCATTTTCTGCAGAGTATGGTATATGCGGCGGCCCCTGGCATAATCCCCGGTGGGCCACACAACCTAGACTATTTACTCTGGTTCTTTACAGAACCAACCTCCAACTCCACTCTACTTTCTCCTATTATTTTTCTTCTAATATTACCCTGTTCTGTTCCCTTCTGTCCTGCTCTGTCCCATGCCATTTCATTAAAAAACTGCCCAGCCCCTGGATAGTGACTGCCAAGGCTTCAGATCTTGGTGTGAATTCCCTTCATAAGAGACAGCAAACCTCTTACACACGATGCTCCAGCTCAGCAGTGTCTCCCCTTGAAGCCCCAGAGTCCCTAAGCAATGTCCCCTCTTGGAGTCCCCAGCCGAGACTGGAACAATGGCCAGCCTGCCTGTCAAGGCTGGACTGAAGAGCACTGGGCGCCCTGCCACAGCGTTATCCCTATGGACTTTAGGGACGTGCTGGGTATTACGACATCAGTGACAAGGCAGTGCCCACTCATGCTGTCCTCGGGACCCAGTGGAGCCTGGCCAGGGGAGCTCAGCAAATGTGGTACCCCAAATCCCTCCATGACCCAACACTGGCCCTGGCCACAATGGGACTCCCATCTACACCCCATCCGGTGGTCCCCAAAGCGGCCAGGCCCCCCTCCTCCTACAGGTTGTTACACTGTGCCACTGGTTGACGACCTGCTACGGCTCCTCCTAGACGTGACCCCCAGTCCCGACAGAGTTCCTTGCTCGATCTAGGCATAGGCTGGATGCCTCCTAAGCTATGGTTCTGTGCCCCAACTTAGCAGCTGGGAGCTCCCCATAGGCTCCCCCTCCACTCCCTTGAGGAAGTCCATCCCCTACGCAGGGCCCCAGTACATGGCCAGTGCTCTCTCTGTGGCCTCTGCATCCCTGGTGGCTGGGAATGGGGAGGGTGTCTGGATGGCTTCCCAGAGCCACGGCAGGGTAAGTGGAAAGCACCTCCCTTTGTACACAGGCTGGTTTCTGAGTGGCTGAGGAGGGACAGACCAGGTATGGAGCTCAGGATCAGCTGCCTGTCTGCCTTGTGTGCAGGCTTCTGTTTCCTAGACTTACCGAGCTGCTGTTTTACCAAGAGACCCAGGTCTCAGGGCAGGATTCCCCCACACCATCCCTCCGCACCAGTCAAGGCATCACCTCGCTCTGCCGCAAGGGGACTTCCCTTTCAGAGCTGTGGCAATGTGCATCTGAGCCTGGCTCCATCTGCACGCCATCTCTCAGGCGACACATCTTGTTCTGCATCCAGCCACTGCTCTGACCCATAGACTAGAGCCCCGGTAGCCTGTGCGAACCCTGTCAATTGCCTGCCTATATGTTAACCCCCACTCTGGATCTGCATCCAAGGCTGGTGCTGTCATCCAGGCTCTGTACACGGTCTTCCTTGCACCCACCGTAGGAAATCAAATGGGCTCAGGGGAACAAGGTCACGGGGAAAAGTCAATGCTCAGGAGGTACCCTCTGCCCAGCCCTCTCTGCCCTAAGAGGCCTTTGTGTACTTTCCCTCCAGGATGGTGGTAAATTTCTCCTGCTGCCCAAGGAGGTAGCTTCAGTGGCTCCCACTTCACAGATGTATCAGAGAAAGTGTGTGGTCTGCCCAAGGTCTTCTCATGCCCAGGGTAGGAGAGAATGGAGGCTTTGGAACCTCAGCCTCACCTCATCCCTACAGGAAGCTCTAGATCTGGGAACAGGGGACACAATGTAGAGTCCCCTCACTTTGCCCCACTGCCCCACTGCCAGGCACACCAGTTCATTTCAAGAGAAATGTCCCCATCTGGTTCTAATTCATTTATCCTTAATTAATCAAAGTGTTTTGTAAGAGACACTTGAGGTCCAAGAACCCCTTTCAAGCCTTTGCTTTCATTCTGTTTTGCAGAAACAGAAAAATTAGGTTTCATAAAAAAAAAAAAAAAAACAGTGATGACGCTGGAGCCAGAGGAGCCCAGGTCCATGAGAAGTGGACCCCAAGGGAGGCAGTGCAGACCAGGCTGGGGCAAACAGGTCCTTCCCCATGGTTGGACACTGGGCCAAAGACTGAGGTCAAGGGCAGGGTGTGGAGGAGGAGGCAGCTCAGGAAAGCAGGGAAGGGTGAGAGCCTTCCGCTGGCTTGGATGTCTTAGCTTAGCACCGTCCGGGCGTTTAACACAACCTGGCAGGGAGGCTGCTCTGCAATACCACGTGAATAGATGAATTAGTGTGTGAGCGATCGAGCAAGCAAGACACTACCAATATCCAAGCATCTACAGAACACATTCTCTCGCCAAATCAGATCAGAGGGCCAAAGTCGATGAGACCCTGGGGACCATAGACACAACCTTCCAAGACATGTCTGAGAAATGGTCCTCATGTGTATGTCTAGGTTTGAGAAAGGTCAGCCCCTCTGCACCACCTCTTCCTGGGCTCTGATAAACTGCACGGCCAAGAACTCTGCCAAACCCCACCTTTCCTAAACCTGCTTGGTCATGATAACTGTGACTCCCTTGCAGAGCAGGCTCTAGGGTTGTGTAGCCTCTACCACTTTGCCAGTGGAGAAACTGAGGCCGTGGGCCGAAGCAGAGGAGAAATCCTCTCATCCAAGATCACATGGCATGAATGGGTCAGGAGAAGGACTGAAGCCCAAGGCTTTGCATCACATGAACAAAGTCACAACCTCACTAAAGATGCCTGGCAGGTGTGCGCACCTGAGGCTCAAAAGCAGCATCTTCATCCAGCTGGACCAATGAAAGGAGCATCACTCTGCTCCCAAGTTCCTGAGGAGGTGCTAGTGAGCTGGGCTAAGAGGAAAAAACAAATTATTGTCATGCCCTCCCCATCCTCTTCCTTTCATCAGTGAGAATCATCTTAAAAGTCTAGTTCCACTCCCCTCCAGAGAGGTAAACTGAGGTTCTGAGAAAGGAAAACCAACCCAGCTCACAGGATCTCACAACACCCTATCATCTTAGATCTGAGATGCTAAGCATCTGCTGTACAGCCTTAGACAAGTCAATTTCCCTCCCTGAACTTGTTTCCTCTCCCTGCATTCACTGTAAGTAGCTAACCACGCAACAGACAAGAAACTGGGATGATTGATGGTGACAAGCACCGTGGGGTGCCCTCGTAGGGAGCGAACCCTCTAGCTCACTTCCTCATAGCCATGGTCCTCCTGATGAAGGAGACTGAAGTGTATTGCTCCCATTTTAAAGACAAGCCAGTGAAAGGAAAGGATTTTAAACATCGTTTCAGAATGGAGAAGCATCTTGGAGGACCAATGTGAAGGATCTCACACAGGTAAACCTTAAGTCCTGGGTGCCTTCCCCGGAAGTCTCACTCAGCTGGAGCCTTCAAAGGAGGGATGTGCATCCAGACAGACTGACTCCAGCATCTGGGCTCAGGGAAGGCCACTCACAAAGGGACACCTTCAGGATCCCCAAGTCCCTGCAGCCCACCCGAAGTCCATCTGCCTCTCTATTCTCTCTGTCCCTTTGTCCAGCTTTCTTAGAGGCTGGACCCCTCGGCCACGGCCTGCTATCCTACCTCATACCTGCTCTCCCACAGCCCCTCTGTGCACCGGCTCCCTTACAGGGGCTACAGCAGCAGTGTAAGGCTTTCCATGAAGATGGACTGGAAGCCCTAAGGGCAAGGTCATTCTCATGCACTCCCATTCAGTATTCTTGGACCCAGGCTCTCAGCCAGAGAGAACAGATCAGAGCTTCCACCTGCCTATGGGACCGCTCAGCAAACCAACCTGCATGACCTTTGGGTTCCTGCTCTACAGAGTACGCCAGCCCACTCTGTCATCAGGTCATCATAGGGATGTGCGGAGACAGTGTGTGGCAGCCTCTTGGCACCGTGGTCAGCCTCTGGCTGTTGATTCACGGAGAAGCATCCAGGGTACTAGGACCTGCCCCGTTCAGGCATAGGGCTTGCTACTCCTCTTGCGCTCCCTGACAGCACGGGGTCTACCAACTCCATCTCTGCAGGGGCAGTCCCAAACTCACCTCCTAAAGACATCTGACTGTGGCACTGAGGAACTGTGGCACAGGACCCCAAAGACAATGTTTTCAGGGCCCAGTTAGTCTCAGGTTCAGGTTTCCTATTGGCTCCAGGAGGTCCCAAAGGGGGGGAAAAAAATCCCAAGGCTCCTAGAGAGGACAAACTTCTTCCAAGTCATCCAGAAGAGAACACCAGAGAGGCTCACCCAGATCACTTCTGGGGGTGCGGGGGGGGGGTGACAGCAGGAGTCAGGGGCAGCGAGAGAGCCCCATGTGGGGCCGGGAGCCACTGCTCTTGATATAACCCTCTGGCCCACGGAGGATGCTTAGGCTGGCTTCTAAGCCTCTAGCTCTGTCTTCTAGTGCCTTGGTCCCAAGGATGGTTCCTTAGGTTTTTGGTGTGTGTGGAGTTATCCACCCTTGGGACACTGCTGGGAGGGCTGGGCCAGTGAGCTCGACCACTAGCCCCTTCCCTCCGTGCAGTGCTTCTTGGGTCCAGATTGTTCGACAGCTCCCTGTGCTGACCCTGAGTTAATAGCTCAGGCGTCTAGCACCAGACAGATTCCCACCAGGCTACCACCAGCCTGCCTCCTAGCGCCTACCCCAACACAGTCCGGCCACATCTGTACCTTGCTTCTTCCTCCGGTGCAGGGCGAGCATGTCCACCGCGTGGGCGACGAGCAGTAACAGGCAGAGTGGCGCCCGCATCTGGGCAGCCTGGTGCTCCTGGCGCCCGAGCGCCCCGACGGCCCGGCAGCCGCTGTGCGGGGACGGCTTGTGGCACGCGTTGCGCATCCGCGGATTGCTGGTCGCTGCGGCCACCGGGGACCCCGCCGTGCGCCCAGGGCGCGGTGGGTCGAGTGAGGGCTTCAGCGTGGCCGCGCGGCTGGGGCGGGGAGGAGCCGGCGGCTGGGCGGCGCTTAACCCTCGGGGGGCCCGTGAGGGTGCTGGCGGTCCTGCCCGCCCCACGCAACCCCACGCCCCACGCACGTGCACAGGCCGACTGCAGGTACATCCACGCCCACGCAATACCGCACACCCACCCGTTCAGACCCTCCAGCAGCACCCTCCCTCTGCCACTTCTGGTCTCCCCCGCCCCGTGCCCCCAGGACCCTCCTGAGTTGTTTTTCTGTTCCAACCGTTTGTCCCCTGACTGCTTCGCCTCCAACACTCCACTCTTGCCAAGAGCTAGGCCCCTCTCTGGCGCACGCACGGGTTCACACCTGGCTCTCTGGTGCCCAGCCCTCTCCATCTCTTGGCTCTCGGGGGGGTTGGGGGTGTAAACTGGGCTGCTCCACTCTCTTTTCTTTCCAGATGTCCCAAACACTTTCTGGTCTGCACCCTGAGTGGTTCCTACTGCAGCCTCGGGGCGCCCCTCTTCTTTGACCCCGAGTCAGAATCTCATAAATTTGCTTAGGAAGGGGCCTGGGACCTGGAGTGTTTCTTATCTCCGGGATTGGGTTAGTTTTAACAGTTTGAGTGCCAAATTACTCCTCCATAAAACAGTACTCTCCTGCCTCCTGTGACCCTGTGAACCAAGTCCAACCGCAGTGAAGCTGCCACAGAGATGTCTGAGACCCATGGGCTTGGCCTTCTGCTAAACACTTTATGTGAGTTAAAAGCTTCAGAACAGCTAACTTCCTATTTTGACTAACTACACATTCCAAAGGAGAAGAGGTTCTCAGAGAGACCAAATGATTTGCCCAAAACTACACAGTAGGTCGGTAGCCTTTCAGCCACTTCTTCACACACAGTCTCATCACAGAGGGAGTGGAGAGAGCCTTGGAGGCCCAAAGGACAATCAGCTTTCCTGTTTGCTGCAAGTGTGACTTGATAGAGGTCCCAAGGCTGGCTGTCTAACCCCTACACCCCCCCATCCCCCACCCCACCCCTTGCCCCCAGCCTACATGCACGGGCCTGCCCCTGGCCAGCTGCAGGTAAACACTGTGGCTCTCTGCCAGGGCCCTCTGATTGTGATGTCTCTGATTTCTCCCTTTCATCCCAAGTCTCCAACTTCTCACCATATTTTTCAAGTTTCTCAAACCTCTTATACCTGTGTTTTGTTTTGTTTTTGTGAGACAGTGCCTTATGTATTCCAGGCTAGCCCAGAACTCACTGTGTAGCTAAGGATGACCTTGAACTCCTGACCATCTTCCTTCCACTTTCCAAGTGCTATCATTACATGTCTGTAATACCACATCTAGCGTCCCCTTACATCCTGAGTATTTCTTGCCCTGGCTTCCTCATGGAGTGGTGACTGAATCCCACTTCTCTTCTCCACTGACTCTTTCAGGACCCAGTCATGGTTTGACACCTCTCCAGGAAGTTGTCCCTGATTCTTAGCCCAGTACCTCTTCTGGGCATCCATAATTCTCCATTATAGATGTCTTAACACAATGGTAAGCACAGACATTTCTGTCTCTTCCTTTGCCCCAGCTACCATGCCTCCTCTTGGTTCCCACTCTTTTGTTGTTGTTGTTTTGTTTTTTCTAGACAATGTTTCTCTGTGTAGCTTTGCGCCTTTCCTGGAACTCGCTTTGAAACCAGGCTGGCCTCGAACTCACAGAAATCCGCCTGGCTCTGCCTCCCGAGTGCTGGCATTAAAGGCGTGCGCCACCACCGCCCGGCCGGTTCCCACTCTTTAGGTATAGGTCCTTTACAGGGCTTTTGTTGTGTCTCTGCCTGGAAAATTCTTCCCCTGGTCCCTTCAGAACTTGTCTCCAGCATGGCCTCCTCAGAAGCCCTCTCCCATCCTTGCAGAAGTACAGGGCACTCACTCCACCTTATTTTCCTCTGCTCTCCACAGTACCAGGAACCACTGGCCTGCTTTTGCCTGCAGCTTGCTTGCTTGTGAGTTACACAGGGTAGCAACCATCTGTGTATTCACCATGTGCCCAGTGCATAAAATGATTACTCTATATTTTTGAAATGAATAAAAGTATGAATGATCGAGATAAATAAATGAATGGTTGAGCATTCATAAATCCCAAGATTCATTGTGGGATCTTGTGGTGGTCTGAATGAAAATTTCTCCCACAGGCTCAGATGTTTGAGCACTTGGTCCCAATTGGTGGTGCTGTTGGAGTAGGTTCAGAGGTGTGACCTTGTTGGAGGAAGCATGTCACTGGGGGCTTGCCTTGGGGTTTAAAAGCCACACACCACTCCCAGCCCTCTCTGCCTCCTGTTTGCAACCTGTGATGTGAGCCCTCAGCTCTCAGCTTCCAGCAGCATCCACATGTCTGTCATGCTGTTTCCACCATTATGGACCCTAAAAATCTGGAACTGTAAGCTTGTGGTGGTATTGTGTTCCCCAAAATATTGTGCACCCTAATAAACTTATCTGGGGTCAAAGAACAGAACAGCCACTAGATACAGAGGCTAGAAAATGGTGGCACTCACACCTTTAATCCAGCATTCCAGAGGCAGAAATCTCTCTGGATCTCTGTGAGTTCAAGGCCACATTGGAAACAGCCAGGCATGGTGACACACACCTTTAATCCCAAGAAGTGATGGCAGGAAGCAAAAAGATATATAAGGCGTGAAGACCAGAAACTAGAAGCTTTTGGCTGGTTAAGCTTTTTGGCTTTTAGCAGCAGTTCAGCTGAGATCCATTCGGATATGAGGACTCAGAGGCTTCCAGTCTGAGGAAACAGGATCAGCTGAGGAACTGGTGAGGTGAGGTAGCTGTGGCTGGTTCTGCTTCTCTGATCTTCCAGCATTCACCCCAATAACTGGCCTCAGGTTTGATTTTATTAATAAGTACCTTTAAGATTCCTGCTACAGGAAGCCCAAATAAACCCTTCCTTCTATAAATTGCCTTGGTCATGGCGTTTTATCACAGCAACAGAAAAGTAACTAATCGCCCAACAATTTCCTAATCTTGTGAGCCCAGTGAACCCTCTGGGGTCTCCAGAATCTGAGTTTGAGGATTTAAGTCTCAAACTCAGGATCTCTTTCCTCCCTTAGATGCTCAGAGGGGTTGGTGCTATCTCTAGGGGGTTGTATGGGCATCTCAGCCTGCCATTCAGACCTTCCCCCAGTACAGCTACCCAGGGAGGGCATTAAGGCTGGGGATGCTGGTGGTCTTTCTAGGAGCTGTGGGCCTGAGGCTATTACTCAGGGACCACTGGGCACTGTCAAGAATAGTGGCTTACGGCATTTGATCCCAGAAGAAATCCTCTTAGACTGAAGGGCTCAGGCTTCCTCCCTCTTCCACACAGCAGCCCGTCCTCAGCCACAGTTTCAAGTGATGTCAGTTGACAGAAGTCTGCAAATATAAAATGGAAAATTATAGAAACAAGTATTCATAAGTGTGAAATTGTGCCAAGTTTGGAGTAATGCATTCCTCTTGTTTAATCTGGTCCTGGATTCGAATCGTACCATTTTCTAGCGTATCTGCTCTATATATATCACCTTCCTGTTAATCACTGAGTTGACTAGGCAGTGCTTGTGTTCAAGTCACAGTTATGTCATTTATTAATAGTCCCAAGTGGTGGTGTCACCACACCAGTGATTCACATCTGCCAGAGAAACCAGAAATGCTTCCTTTAACTAGAAAGACAAACATAAAATAAACTATCTTGGGGGTGGTATATTGTATTCATTTGACTTTTATTACACTATATTGTTACATTTTTCCCCTCTTTTTATTTGCTTGTGTTGTTAACCTTGTACCATGTCTGACTTATAAGTTGAATTTTATCATAGGCTGGATGTATAGGAAAAGCAATATGTGTGTGTGTGTGTGTGTGTGTGTGTGTGTGTGTGTGTGTGTGTGTGTGTGTTATGCTTTGTTTCAGACATGCACTAGTCATCTTGGGGGTATGTGTCTTGGAAAAGGGGCACTACTCTACATGGTTTCAAGTTTCCTGAGATGGCAAAGGCTTATGGAGAGGATAGAGCTGTTCATTTATGTCCTGTTGACAGGAACTCTGCTTCCCTGCAAGGGTGCCTGGGAAACGTAGTCTAGTCCAGTAGCTGGAGTCCACATAGTAGACGGGAAGAGTGGGTGGATATCTACAACCAGAACACCTGGACTTCCCATCAGGCCAAGCACAAGCTCCCCAGAGCCACTCGATGGCTCCTGCTCAGATGACCACCAGCCCAGCTTTGCCAGGGATGGCATTGTTTCCAGAATGCTGTGTTATCTCACTGCAGGGAGCTTGGTTTCAGCATCACCACAGTCAAGATTCCTAACAAAGCCACCACCACAGGACTCCCACATGGTACCCTCATGGCTCTGCCCTTCCTCTCCCTCCTCAGCACTAATCCCTAGCAACCACTCATCTGTTCTCCATCTCTGTAATTATGTTGTTACACAAATATTATGTAATGGGATTGTGAAGTGTGTACAGTTTGAGACCGGCTTTCTGCATTCAGCATAATTTCCTTGAGAGTCACCCCAGTTTGCCCGTGCGCTACAGTTGGCTGCTTTTTATCTCTGAGTGGTCTTCCGTGGTGGTGGGTACCAAATGTAGTCACCCAGCAGTTCACTCCGTTAAAGGCATTTGTATTTTCAAATGTTGCTTATTATGAATAAAGCCACTGTCTGTTTTTTTTGTGTACTAGATAAAAAATGCTGTGTTGGATATTGTGATTTTTCAAATGTTTTCTCCTGCTCTGTAATTTGTCTTTTCATCTCCTTACCAGACTCTCTCACAGAGCAAATAGATTTAACTTCAATGGGGTCCACTTCGTCATATTTTCCTTTTTATACATATTCTTTGTATTCTAGTTTGCTTTCCTGTTGCTGTGACAACACCATGGTCAAACACCATGACCAAAAGCAACCTGGGGAGGAAAGGGTTTATTTCAGCTCAAAGGTTACTGTCCTTCATGGAGAGGAGCCAGGGCAGGAGCTCAAGGCAGGAGCTGGAAGCAGAAACCATGGAGGAACAGCACCTACTGGCTTGCTCTGCTAGCTTTCTTGTACAGCCTAGGGGTGGTACTGTCCATAGTGGACTAGGCCTCCTACACCAATCAGCAATTAAGAACATGTCCTACATTCATACCCTCAGGCTCGTCTGCTGGAGGCAATTCCTCAGTTGAGTTTCCCTCTTTTCAGGTGTATCTAACAGACAACCAAGATTAGCTATCACACTTTAAGTTTCAAGTCCAAGAACATTTGCTGGTGTTGAGTGTCAAAGGCTTTCACCTATGATTTCCTAAAAAAATGATACGTTTATGTTTAGGTCCACTTTCATCACTAATTAGTTGGACATATTTATATATGGATTTATTTTGGGATTTTTCTATCCTGCTCTGTGGACTGTATGTCTTTTTGCCCGTCAACACCACATGTTGGGGGCTTAGGAGATGGCTAAATCACTAATGTGCTTGCCATATTAGCATGTGGACCTGAGTTCAGATCCCCAGCACACATGTGTAGAGCTGGACTCAGCAGGCTCTAATTGCAGTGCTGAGGAGGCGGAGTCAGGCAGTTCCCTCGGGATCCGGCCCAATCAGTAAGCTTGAGGCTCAGAAAGAGACATTCATATAAAAGTAAGATAGAAACAGAAGATGCCCAACACTGACATCTGACCTCTATGGGCAAAGCACAGGCACACGTGTGTAAATGCACACACAAAATACTGCATTGTCTCGACCTCTGTGCCTGTCTAGTACGTCTTGAGTTTAGTTAGTCCCATTCCTCTTACTTAATTATTTTTCAAAATTATTTTAACTGTTCTCCTTTTGTCTTCCTCTATACATCTTGGAATAAGTTTGTATCTATAAAAAAAATCTTACTGAGAATCACATTACACATACCTATTAATTTCGGAGAAATATCTTCAATCTACTGAACTGTCTCATCTACAAACGGTATGTGTGTCTACTTAGACCTCTGTTGGTTTCTTAAGTCAAAATTTCATTAGTTTAGCATAGCATTCACATCTATGTTTTGTCGGCTTCCAATCTATTTCATTTCTATTTTCCCCTAACAAGTTTCAGTGCTATTGGATTTTTAATTTTGCTGTCTCTGTCTTCATTACTAACTTATAGGAATACAGACAATTTTATGTGTTCTCTTATATCTTTCACTTTGCTGAATTTGCTTATTAGTTCTGTGAGTGCATACACACACACACATAGAATTAACGTACACACATATATGTTTTTTTACATAGACAACCATATTACCTGCAAGTAGGTACATTTTCCTTTCTTTCTGAATTTAATACCTTTTATTTCCTCGTTTCTGCCTTGTTGAACTGGTGAGAACTTCCAGCACTATGCTGAGGGGGACCGATGAGAACAGACAGCCTTGTCTTGTTCCCAGTCTGAGTGGGACGGCTTCCAGCCCTCACCAGTGAGCATGACATTACCAGTCAGGCTTTTGTGGATGGGTTTCCTCAAGTTGTGGGAATTCTTCTGGTTGCTGTTTTTCGGGTTGTTAAAATTATGAATGGATTTTGAATTTGTCAATATTTCTGTGTATACTGATACAATCATGTAACTTTTCTTTTTCCTGTGGATGTCATACGTTACCTCCTATAGCGGAACCAGCCCCCCTGGGTCATGTTTGCTTAGCTCTCTTTCCGAATGTTTTTAAGGACTTCTGTGAGTGTGTTCATGAGGGCTAGTGGCCTGTAGCCTGCCTTTGTGTTCCCTCTGTCCGTCCGTCAAGTGCCTGTGCTCAACGCTAGTCTTTTTTTTTTTTCCGAGACAGGGTTTCTCTGTGTAGCTTTGCGCCTTTCCTGGGACTCACTTGGTAGTCCAGGCTGGCCTCTGCCTCCTGAGTGCTGGGATTAAAGGCATGAGCCACCACCGCCCGGCAAAGATTTATTTATTTTGTATACAGTGTTCTGCCTGCAGGCCAGGAGAGGGCGCCAGTTCTCATTACAGATGGTTGGGAGCCACCATGTGGTTGCTGGGAGTTGAACTCAGGACCTCTGTAAGAACAGCCAGTGCTCTTAACTGCTGAGCCATCTCTCCAGCCCAACACTAGTCTTGTAGGAAGCCCCAGAGGAGCAAAGCAGACAGAATGGAATTGCCCAGACTCTGATGACTCCCCTGACAGTGTGCCTCAATTGATTAATTAATCAACTAACTAATTAATTAGGTATTTTGAGACAGGGTTTCACCATGTAGGCCCAGGGAACCTCTGTTTCTTTTGCTTCCTCCATCCACTTGACCCCAGGCTCGCCAGCCATTCCCCTCCTTCTTCTCCTCTAAACCACACATTCTGATTCTCTTTTTCCCTTACCAGCCTCTCAACTAGATCTCCAGGTGTGGGACACCCCAAACCCTTCTATAGTCAAACCTCACCCCCCTCTTATCATCCGATTACAAAACCCAACCAAATATATAACTAAGGCCCACCCAATACCCACTCTCTTGTCAAAGTCTCTTATCTCTGATCTCTTAAGAAAGAATCTTTTGCATCCCACTTCTTCCCCCTTTAACATGCCCATACTAGCAGTTTAAAAACCCAACGGAGCCTATCACTTGGTTCTGGATCTCTGACTTATCAACTCTGCAGTAGTTCACTCCATAGTACCCCAATCCCTATATTCTCCTCTCCACCATCCCCTCAGAAACCTCCCATTTCTCTGTCCTTGACCTCAAGGATGCCTTCTTTTCTATTCCCCTAGACCCCAAGTCACAAAATATCTTAGCCTTTACTTGGATTGACCCAGACACTCATACAGTGTCCTGAAACTCGCTATGTAGACCAGGCTGGTTTTGAACTCACAGAGACCCACCCGCTTCTGCCTCCCAAGGGCAGGGATTAAAGGTGTGTCCCTGTCATTGTAACTCAGCGCTTGAAGGTCAACAGGAACCCTTGTGCTCCACTTCATCAGGAAGACGGTTAGATCAAGAGATATAAAGGTTGAAGCTGTAACTCAGGGCACTTGTCTCGTGTGTCCTTAGGTCCTGGGTTTGATCCTCAGCATAAGAACAAGCAAACAAATACATGAATACACAAAAAGAGAAGCTGTAATAAGATTTGAAACTTCCTGACATAAAAGCCCAAATGTCCATGATAGAATAGAGAATTATTTTCATAATGAGAATCAGGATGACCACAACCTAAATGAGAAAGTACACTCAACTGACGCTAATATCAAGATAATTAAGATGTTGCAATCATTTGACGAGGATTTTCAAGCAGCCGTCATAACAATGTTCTTGTAGGAAATTACAAATTCTCTTGAAACAAATAAAAGTGTAGAAAACCATGGTAAAGAAAAAAAAGAACCAAGTGGAACTTACGAAGCTGAAAAAATTAATAATTGGAAAAACAACTTGCTAATAGTCCCAATAATAGAGTAGAAATGAGCAATGACGGACCAACCCCAGCTCCCTCCCTTAAGGGACAGGGTGGCCCAAGGCATTTCCCAACCACTGTCCCCTCTCCCTCAACGCCAGCAGAAACTGGGAATGGCAGACCAGGCTGTAGATGATTGCTGACTGAGCAGCCGACCCTCCAGGGCCAACCTCCTTCCTGTTTGGAGTCTGTTTCCTGTCCTGCGCCTATCCTGTGCCATGTTTTTGGGGATCACTTTCACAGGAACTTGACTCCAACACTATCTGTCTCTGTCTCTGTCTCTGTCTCTGTCTTTCTCTCTCTCTCTCTCTCTCTCTCTCTCTCTCTCTCTCTCTCTCTCTCTCTCTCTCTCTCTCTCTCTCTCTCTTGTTTTTCTACACAGGTTTTCTCTCTGTAGCCCTGACTGTCCTGGATCTTGTTCTGTAGGCCAGGCTGGCCTGGAACTCACAGAGATCCGCCTGCCTCTGCCTCCTGAGTGAGTGTTCAATTAAAGGCGTGCACCATCCCTCACCCCACCTCCAGCTTGATTCCAACTCTTGATGTCAGGATCTGCTAAGGCAATTTTAGAGCAAGGCAAGATGAGTGGAGTTCTCACGATAAGTTGTTGGTAGTGCAGGTGAGCTAGGAGCCACTCCTAACCCAGGGAATGTTCTCACATGTTCCTCATCTGTGCTTGCTCAAATCTGTAAGCAGAGACATCAAACCTCCCACTACCTCCTCAGGACTTCATGTCAGTCGCCTCTTCAGTGAAAACCCTGAAACCTCCATCTTTGCTGATTGTGTGTCTGGCTTTTCCCAGGGGAAGGCAAACAGCCCAGGCCTTATGGAGTACTCAGACTCACAGCTTCAAGCCAGCCTGCCCCATCTGTGCTACGCCCTGAGGAACCCCAGCCTCCACCCACCATCGACTGGCTTGTTATTATTTTAATACCATGCAATAAGTTGAAAAAAATTATCCACAAAATACAGGTTTTGAGCAGCTGGCTTGAAATTTCTTTCCATAAACAAACGAGTTTGATGAGATACCTCAGTGTCACCCCCAGACTCTCTTAACCCTCTATGTCCTATGTGAGCGTGGAGTTTGCTGGGGCATGGCCTCTTGGGCAAAGAGACTGTTGGGGGCCATGGTCACCTCCAGGACTCTGTGCTGACTTACGTCTACCACTCTGCTCCATGACACACTTCTCACCTCCTTTCTCAGGTCCTACAATCAGCAGAGACCTGGGAGCCACATTCCCTGATTGAAGCAGAAATTTTCCCACTGAAGGGGGGCTTCAAACAACTTACTTAATTGAGCCTTGCCTCGGTTTCTCCACAGAAAACAGGGCTAGTCTCAGTCCATGGGATTGCAATAATGGTTAGGGGAAATGCCTCTGTGGGTAAAGCCTTTGCTGTGGGAGACTGATGACCCGAGTTTGATCCCCAGGACCCATGTCAAGGTGGAAGGAGGGAATCGAACTAGTTAAATATACACAAAGTTCACCGAAGGCAGCCCGAGGCCATGCTGGGGGCTTCAGCTCTTGTTAGTGTCACAGGTGGAAGAGGAAGCAGAAGCTTTGGGCACGAGGGGGAGCTGAGAGTGACGTTCCAACATTTCTCTAGGGTGCTCACACGATCGTCTGCAGTCTGCAAAGCTTGCAGACAGCTGCGGCCTCATACGGCCTGATGCTGGAGTGTGTGTGTGGGGCTTCAGGACAGGCATTACAACAGACCAGCATCTGGCAGGCCAACTAACTCATGCTCTCAGAACAGTAAGAGCCAGGCTTCGTTTTGGTAGGTTGGGGACTCAGGACGGATCCTGACCCTTGTCACATACTGAAACTTGAACCCGATCCTAGACAGGATGTACTAGTTTGTTTTCTGTTGTTGTGATAAACACCATGACCAAAGCAACTTGGAGGAGGAAACGGTTTATTGACTCTTACAGGTTATAACCAATCATCGAGGAAAGCAAAGGCAGGAACTCAAGGCAGGAGCTTCAGTAGAAACCATGGAGGAACACTGCTTATTGGCTTTGCCCCAGGTTCACCTTTGGCTATGTTTCTTACACAGCCCAGGCATCCCTGTCTAAGAATAGTACCACCAGTACCACAGTGGGCTGGGCCCTCTTACATCAGTTAGCAATCAGAAGAGGCTCCAGAGACATGCTCGCACACACAATTTCATGGAAGCAATTCCTCAACTGAGGGTCTGTCTTCCCAGGTATATAAAGTTGACAAGCAAAATTAACCATCACATTGGTGCAACGAACCTCATCTAAGGAAGAGCTTTGACCACATTATTAATTATAGACCGAAGCCAAGGTAAAAAAAAAAAAATCTCAGTTTTAATAGAACTCAGGACCAAGAATATTGTTTTGTACCAGCTCTTGAATCCAGTCCCAACTGGGCTTTGATATTTGAGGTAGACTGATTCCTAATTCTTGAGACAAACTGAATTTAATAGTGACCACATATTGACTCAGAGGGATCTTGGCTCCATGCTGAATCCTAACTCTGGCCACCATCTGAGCACAATGGGCACCTCTGACTTAGATGTCCACCTCAACTGCCACCCATCTTTCCCCAGGGTCAGTCCATCTGTCCAGAAGACAGTGAAGCAGAAGACTGAGCACTCCTTGGAAAAAGTCCAGGTATCAGGGCAAGATTCATAAGCCGCCACAGGATCAAGACCCTGTCTCACCTCATGCATTTGCGATTCCTAGGCACACCTCAGGGAGAAGAGCCCCAAAGTTCCAAGTCTTCCGATGCCGGAGTGATGACGAGCGCTATTGTCTGAGTGGTTTTCAGTTCCGATGATTGAATAAGTCATTTCTGGTTTTGGGTCCAGCTTTGGTCAGCCGGGACAGCATTTCTCTTTTCTCTGCTGTTGGAAGTTGTGACACTCTTTCAAACAAAGGGCAAGATGGAAAAACAACAGTGAAAATATTTCCAAAATATGTTCACAGTCAAGTTGATCCCTTGGTAATTGAGGAAAGAAGAGAAGGACTGAGAAGTTTTCCATCAGGAGGGACAGTAGGTCTGTGGTGGGTGGGGGACAGGGGTGTGGGGGCTGAGCTTGGCTGCCGGTCTGCACTGAAGTAGTGAAGCAGGACAAGAGAGAGGGATGGAGAGCTGGGCCCACAACAGTGAGGAGAAAAACCCTCGTGTCCCGACTCTGGAAGGAGCTGATGAGAGCAGAGCCCACGAGTGACTGTGTGTCCTGCAGTCCAGCGTCACCAACACCTGCCCGAGGACGACAAGGTGGCTGGGATGTGCGGAGCAGAGGCACACAGCAGCTTCTGCCCTCGTCGTTACTCACAGCCATGGTCAGTGGAGTGACAGGAGAGTTTGACGAGCCACAGAAGCCAGAGTCACGTCGTGGGCTGGCCACTTGCTTATGTGACCTTCGGCATACTGCTGAGTCACTTGGGGCCTCTGTTTCCTCGTCTCTAAAATGGAGATGGAAATCGGGTGATGAAAATTAATTTGCTGATAAATGTGGTCCCTGGTGCATGACAGGTATATCAGTCACTTGTCCCTGTTGCTGTGGCAAAGTGCCCGGTAAAAGCAACTTACGGGAAGAAAGGATTTATTTTCAACTCACAGTTAAAGGTATAGTGCTCATGATGGAGAAGTCAAGGCCACAGGGGCTTGAGGTAGCCGGTCATATTTCATCGACCGTCAGGAGAGCCCAACTGTGGCGTTCAGTTTGCTTTCTTCTTTTTATTCAGTGGGGGAACCCAGTCCATGGGATGATGCCACTCCACATTTAGGGTGGGCTTCTCCCCTCAATTAACCTAGAAACTCCTTCACAGATTTGCCCAAGGGTTGTTTCCATGGTGTTTCTCACCCAACAAGTTGACAGTCAAGGTTAATGATCACAACAGGTCTGTCTCCAAGGGGGGTTAGCTTGTTACAGATTCACAAAATATATCACAGGTACATGCAGTGTTCAGGCAGCAAGGACAAAAAGGGTTGATCCTGTGAGCTGTAGCATGGACACTGGCCCTGATGTCTCCTGTCCCACATTCTTTGGTGTGAGCAGTTGGTTGATGGGTTCATTCACTCCTTACCCAGTACTCACTGCAGCAGGGATTGGCAGAAGTTGAAGATGATGTCAAGGTATTCACAGGCTGGTGGAGAGGTATATCAGGAAAGAAGGGTGTTTTTGTAAAGTCAGCCAAGTTCTAGACTCCAGGGCTGTGAGAGGGTCATGGGCTTCCACGGGAGGTACCATGAGAAGCCTATAGAAATCGTACCTGGACCGAGTTGGGCGGGGCTTACAGGATTTCATTCATTCATCCCTTCACTCATTGAATAAGATTTGCTGAGGACTGGTCCACCTGTAGTTGAGATTACAGACAGTGGCACCACTGCAGACATGTCACCACATTTCAGGCACTCAGCTGGACAGCTTCACTGAGGTCCTGGGTGTCTTGGGCCCAGGGTCTTGGCCTTTCCCACCTGGCTCTGATTCCCAGAGGGGCCTGTCTGCTTGCTCACTGAGTTTGTGGACCAGGGCTTTCCCCCTGTGCCATGCTCTCAGCCCCTGGCTCCAGTCTGTCTCTCACGACATACTACGTAACCGTCATGTCTTATTCCCCACAGATATTTACCTTTCCATGGCCGAGCAGCCTTCTGTAAACACCCGTGACTCTCCTGAAAGCTTGCCGAGGAACTGTATTACAAGCAGCCCTCAGCCAGTGAGGTATGGGAGGCAGTGGGTAATCCGAGTGCCCCGCCTTGGCCCGGCTTCCTCAAGAGTATGCCCTCTGTAGCATCCAGGTACTCTTTGAAGTTGGCGTCTGTCACCCACTTCAGCAATTTGCTTGATTCTGGGTTGACAGAGCCTTCTGTGTCTCCTTGTCATCTCAGAGCCACAGAATTTTATGGAAGTCACAGTCTCTGCCCCCAGAGCACATCCATGAAGTCTTTAACTCTGTCTGAGAAGCCTTGGTCATCAGGATGATGCCCAAACTTCCTGCAAAGCATTCAAAGACCCTGTACTGGGTCTACCCTTCCATGCTTGCTTCATGCCGTTCTCTGTGGCCTACAGACAGCTTTCTCTTCATTACTGCTTGTCTGAGTTGCAACCACTCTTCCAGACTCAGGTCAAGGTCAGAAAATTCTCCAGAGCCCATCCACCCCAGGAGTGTTCCTAGGGACTGAGTGTTTGGCTTGTGTCACAAATAGCCTTGGGCTTTCCTTGCCTGTTCCTCTAGTAGTTGCCTAGGTTAGCATCCTTCTGGGCATGGCCTAAGAGCTGGGAACATGGTGTGGTGGACCTCAGTGACTCTCTACACAGGCCTCTTCCTGGAGTCATTTGCATATTTTCCCAGCATGGCATCTGCTTTCCCAGGATGGACATGCATGCTAAGCACTTCAAAAAATCGGGATAGTTCACTTGTCACAACATGCTCAAGTGACAGATACATTATTACTTGTGTTTCTCAGCAGAAGAAGCCACAGCTCTGAGAAAGAAAGCCACTTATGCTGTGGGATGTTCTGTATGTCCTGTGGGAACCCGTTCTTGGGTTCCTTGTGGCTTTACCCAGCAGGTCCGCAAAGAGGATGATTAGGACCACGGGCCTGAGTGCAGGTGTCTGAGATGATCTGTACTTGGCTGTGCTGGGGGATGGTCTGTATGTCAAGTTGCTCTGATTGGTCAATTAATAAAACCTGATTGGCTGTGGCTAGGCAGGAGGTATAGGCGGGACTAACAGAGAGGAGAAATAAAAGAACAGGAAGGCAGGAGACTGCCTGCAGCAGCCACCAGGACAAGGAAGATGTAAAGTACCAGTAAGCCACGAGCCACGTGGCAAGGTATAGATTTTTGGAAATGGGTTAATTTAAGCTGTAAGAACAGTTAGTAAGAAGCCTGCCACAGCCATACAGTTTGTAAGCATTATAAGTCTCTGTGTTTACTTGGTTGGGTCTGAGCAGCTGTGGGACTGGCGGGTGACAAAGATTTGTCCTGACTGTGGGTCAGGCAGGAAAACTCTAGCTACACACTTACCTATGTCAGGAACAGAGCTAGGACAAAGCCTCAGGTCCCCTAATTCCTAACACCTGCTCTCCGTACGGGCTCATCTGGGTCCTAGTCAGACCTCCTCTGCCGGGAAGTAGTCCTCTCTCCATTGTCTGCTCCTCCTGTGGCGCCCACCTTCCCTCATCCTGTGGATCACTGGATCGCCAGCCTCCTTCCCTCTCCTGTGTTGTCTACCCAGACTCTTCCAGCCCGGCTGCCTCAGTCTCTCTCCAGTCATCATGTTCCTACTGTAGAGAGAGTCTGAGGCATGCTCCGGGATGTTCCCTGGGGGCATGCCCTGCACTCTCTGGCTTTCCTTTGCCCTTCTGAGACTGACAGAGATAGAAAACCTGACCCTGGAGCCAGAGGAAGGACTGAGTAACCACAGGAAGGACTGTGAGTACACTTCTGGGGGAAGCTGCGTGGCTGCTGCCTCAGTGGCATGGCCAGTAGTGATTTCCTCTTCTGTCCCCAGTGTCCACAGAGGCCACGGCCTTGAGATCCTCCTACTCAAGGTGCTGACTCTTGACAGCTGGGTTGGCATCAGCTTCCTCATCTCAAGGAAGCTGGAGGAGATTCGAGAACATCGTCCCATCAAAGTCTCAACGTTATAGTTGTTCCACAGAAGTTGCTAGATCTTGATGCTTGCTCTAAAGGGAGCAAACATGATGAAGTTACAGACTGCTGGGACCATCCTGAGGAAAACACTTCCAACGCCCCAGGGAACATCCAGTGAGCAAGCAACGGAAAGGCTCACGTTATCACTTGTGCTCCGGAGGTAGCCCTGTGGGGTAGAGTTTGCTCTGTGTTGGGCAGATGTGTGGACAGTGAGTCAGAGAACACAAGTAGCTCGGCCAAGGTCATGAGTGGGAAGACCGGAACAAAGGCAGGGGCCACGGGACTTCAGACCCACTGCTTTCCTTTCTGTTCATTAATCCGTCAGCCCACCACTAACCTGCAATTGACTAGCCCCACCCCCCGACCCCTGGTCACCAACACCCACCTCACTCGCCCACCTTCCGGTCTATGGACACGGTTGCAGAGCCTGGTCCTCCAAAGAAAACGGCCACCACCTTCATGTGATCAGCTGGGCCTGATTGCAAGGGAGCCCCATGACAGCTTGGGAGAGAGGCAGAGGGAACAGCTGTGCAAAGGTCCTGGGGTGGGGATGAACTAGAAGGGCTGGTGTGGGCGGAGCAGTGTGGGGGAGGACAGAAGAGAAGGAAGGGGACAAGGGTTGGCGAACGTTGTGTTCCGTCCACAGGAGCTGGCCCACGGGGTCTTCACAGTGCCGGAATGAGCTCTCATCTACCAGGAAAAGGGCCACAGCCATCCTGGCATGGGCGATTCCCAGTCTCTCCTTCATCAGTGGCACTTGGGGTCAGAATGGAGGCCACCAGCAGACCGTGCACCAGCTTTTGTAGCTGTCTGTCTTTTAGGGAAGGGGAGGATCACGCCGCTCAGCCTTCTCCCTCTTTCCCATCAGCTCCATTTCTAGAGGAGTAAGCTGAGCCTCAGGGAGGTTGTATAGTTAGCTGGAGGCCACATGCCAAATCCACCCCACTCTTACATCCTTGCTCAAGTTTGAACATTGACTATCCCCCCAAAAGCTTTTGTGTGAAAGGCCAGGTCCTCAGAGTGGCACTATGGGCAGGTGAGGGAACCTTTATGACAGGCTCTGAAGTCTTTGGGGTATTTTCGTGGGTTGTGGGACCCCAGTCCCTTCCTCTCCCTCAAGATCAGGTAAGCAATCTTCTCTGCCTTATGCTCCCAACCACTGCCATTTTGTGCCCTTCTGGAGGCCTGAAGGAAGTGGTCAGCCAGTAATGGGCTGGAAGCATAGAAAGCCATGAACTACAGCCAGCCTTCTCTCTCTCTAAGTTGATTACCTCAGGTATATCGTTATAGTGGTGGGAAGCTAACACAGTCCCCCACCAGGTCTTTCAAAATCTTATTTGCCAGAGTGCCTCTGAGCTGGTAGACCACGAAGGAGAGAGGCCCTGTAGATTCCCTCACAGCTGGTTTGGGAGGAGATGCCAACCACCCAGCCCAGCCACCATCCCACGGGTGATCAATAGGTATGGCCTCCAGACTACAGGTTAGAGAACATGAAGCTGGGTTTCCCAACTGGCTTCCGTCAGACCAGCTCTTCTTGGCAGGAGAGGGAAACTGGCCATGGCTTTCTCTGCGTGATGGTTTAACCTGAAGCTTGGGAACAGATGTGTTCTCTGACCTCTGGCTGCAAAACTAAGCACTTTTCCTGGAGTTGTCATTGCATTTGAGGACTGGAGTCTGAGACTTCCCTGTGTCCACCATGGGTCAGTAACTGCCCCCCATAGTCATGGCTTGGGGAAGTAGGAACTGATTTATCGATGGATTTCTCAGTTGATGGTTCTAGTGGTTTCTTTGCCCCTATTATACAAAGGGTCTGAGGCAGCCCGGGGAGGAAGGGAAGGCGGAAGCTGGTCATCTGCTCATTGGGAACAGCAAGGAATGCAAAAGGAGAAATCCAGCCGCTCCCTGGCCGGGGAAGAAAGCTTGGTATGGAAGTAATTCTGCCACGCCGGCCTCCTCCGAGCACTGCCCAAATGCTTTTCCGATTCCCAAACTTAATTAGGAGCCATTGCTGCAGTGTGAGTCATCACTTAATAATGAGGGTGTTTATTAAGAAATGGGTGGAACGAGTACAAGACAGTTGGACAATTCAAATCCCAATTGTTTGAGTTGCTGGCTGTGTGGTCTTGAGTGAGCTACTTGCCCTCTCTGAACCATTTCTTTGTCTGTAAGTTAGCATTTACCTGGTAAGAACAGGAGGGAGTGCTAGGTGGATCAAGGGTATAAAATCTACTAGTGGGTCTGGGAAGATGGCTCAGTCAATACGGCACTTGCTGTGGAAGCCTAAGGACCTGAGTTTGGTTTCCTAGCACCCGTGCCAAAAGCCAGGTATACAGCAAACATCTGTAAACCCAACTTGGGGGAAGCAGAGACAACATCCCTAGGGCATGCTGGCCAGCCAGGCTAGCAAAATCCGTAAGTTCTCCATTCAGTGAGAGATCCTGCCTCAAAAACTGTGGTGATATTCTGTTTGTACTCTAACAAATAAAGCTTGCCTGGAGATCAGAGTGCGGAGCTGGCCACCAGAGGCCAGGCAGGCAGTGGTGGCACACACCTTTAATCCCAGCACTTGGGATCTCATGCCTTTAATTCCAGCACTTGGGAGGAGGAAACAGGAAGTGATATGGCTGGGTAGAGAGAGGAAGTGATAAGGCAGGGTGGAAACAGGAGCTCAGCCCCTTCTGCCTGAGTATTCCGTAGAGGTGAGAAGTCTTTCTAGTGGCTGGCTGCTCTGCTTCTCTGATCTTTCAGCATTTACCCCAATATCTGGCTCCAGGTTTTTATTATTAAGACCAATTAAGATTCGTGCTGCAAAAAACTAATGTAGAGAGAGAGAGTGAGGAAGACCACTGAGTGCGACCTGGCCTCCACAGCTGGTGTTAATAAAAACCACCCTTTCCCCAAACTCTTCTCTTTCACGATAAGCATGTGCCTTCTCACTTTCTCCACCATGAACGTCCACCTCTCAGAAGGCCCCGGCATGCCAGCAGTGGGGATTAAGGTCCAATCCGATGTACCCTCTGCCCCTGCAGGCTCTGTCTCTCCCAGAGTAGAGTCAAGCACTGCTATAACACATCTTTGGATGGGGTGGGGAGTCCAGAAGTGTGGGGCATCCTGGGTTGGGATCTCAGAGGAAGGATCCTGACAGAGAAATGCTAGCATCTGGTCAGGTGATGGCTAAAGGAAGAGCTAGGAAAAGCAGGGCAGGGAAGCAGGGCCGGTGGGTCACCACCAGAGCCCCGGGGAGCACAAAGAAAGAGGGGAGAGGAACATTTCCATTAGAGGAGGGTCACGGTCACCATGCCAGTCTGCATCTGGGACAGCTTCCCTGTCCTTCCGGAGTCGTCTTCTGCTCCCTTGGGCCACAAGCTTCTGTCACTCTCCCCGTCACACCGGTCCTTTTCTTGTTTCTAAGGGACCCTTTCCTGATTCCCGCTACTCCTGCCTACAAGGGGAGGGCTTCCCATGTGGGGCTGGTGGGCAAAGTCTCATTCTTCAAGCAGTCAGGAGGTTGATGCTGGCGACATGTTTATGCCTTGTTGAATGAAGCAGGAGAGGAAGACACCCAAGATTAACCTCTGGTCTATTCACACACACACACAAATCTGACTTAAGAATAATATATGTTTAAAATATGCACAAATGAGTGAGCAAGCTGAAAAGCTTTCCAGACTGTCCACACCCCATATGGAGCACTTAGATGAAGAAAAACGAGTATCAGTCACATCAAGTCCCCACCCCATTTGTGACCCTCTAGAGGATGGTTAATTCTACCCTCTTGTGCCCTCTGGATCTTAGACTGATTTTTACCAGCTTTTCAGCTTCACAGGGATGTAAGGAAAGCAGGGGTCTGTGTGCCTTCTGTCAGAGTGTGTAGAACTGACTTTGGGAGCTGGGGTCATGGGGCAGAGGGGGCATGTGCTGTGACCGGGCAGGTATGTCCAAGTGGCCCCATCCTCCAACTGTGGGACACAAGGCATGCTTCTACCCGGATTCCCAATGTTTTCTTCTCATCTGTGCCTGCATCCTGGTGTTGTTCACTTTCCAAGTCCTGGCCTTTGGGGGACTTAGTTTCCTGCTCCAGAGTGCCATCTAGGACCACCTGTCACCTTGAACTGCTGTGTTTCTTTGGTCTCCTCTCGTCTAGAATGGTCCACAGTCTTTCTCTGGCCTTCACGACACTGACAGTTCCTGGGAAAATATAAGAGACTTTTGTTTGTTGAGTGTGTGTCCTTGCATTTGGGGTGGTGTGATGTTACCTCAAGTTTAGATTTAAGGGCTGGTGAGACAGCTCGGTGGTTAAGGGCATCCACGGCACACGCCCAAAGACCTGAGTTCAGATCTCCAGGAAAGGCTGGACACGTTACAAATGCCCCTGTAAACCCAGCACTAGGATCCAGCAAAGATGGAAGATTGG
The DNA here is from genome assembly GCF_049852395.1 of Peromyscus maniculatus bairdii. Classification (NCBI taxonomy): domain Eukaryota; kingdom Metazoa; phylum Chordata; class Mammalia; order Rodentia; family Cricetidae; genus Peromyscus; species Peromyscus maniculatus. The sequence goes on along the minus strand of NC_134855.1, from coordinate 129,624,041 downwards.
CTGGACTTGCCACCCACCAGCCTAGCTCTAGTTTCCAACTCTCTCAAAGGAATCAGAGTGGTAGAGAAGGATACCTCATGTCTTCCTATGTCATCTGGGCATGCATGGGTTGTGGTGATATTGTGTTCCCTAATATATTGCACCCTAATAAACTTATCTGGGGTCAGAGAACAGAACAGCCACTAGATACAGAGGCCAGAAAATGGTGGCACACACACCTTTAATCCTAGCATTTGGAAGGCAGAAATCCATCTGGATCTCTGTGAGTTCAAAGCCACACTGGAAACAGACAGACATGGTGACACATGCCTTTAATCCCAGGAAGTGATGTCAGAAAGCAGAAAGGTATATAAGGCGTGAGGAGCAGGAACTAGAACCTGGTTAAGCTTTTGGCTTTTAGGAACAGTTCAGCTGAGATGCATTCGGATGAGGACACAGAGGCTTCCAGTCTGAGGAAACGAGATCAGCTGAGAAGTTGGCGAGGCGAGGTTAGCTGTGGCTGGTTCTGTTTCTCTGATCTTTCAGCATTCACTCCGATACCTGGTCCCGGGCTTGTTTTCATTAATAAGCCCTTTTCAGATTCATGTTACAATGGGTGTGCACGCCCACACACGTGTGCATATTCACATGTGCAGACCCCACATAACATACATACAAAAGATGGTTAGCCTCAAGATCTGCATGCGGGGCTGGAGCAGCATGGAGAGGAGGCCAGGTCACACTAGGGGCTGTGAGGTCCCGTTGTCCCTCTGTGGAGGTAACTTTGAAAGCCTGGCTGAGACAATGTTCACTTCATCCTCTGCCAAGATGCATCTTTCCCATTTGTAATTCGTAAGTGGCTTGCAAGAACATGCCTTCAAGTATTCGTCTATTGCTCACCAAAGCCTTGAGTGACAGTTTGGTGGTCCGGTTGAGAGGTCTGGGGACCTTTAGGAAGTCTCACAAAGTTTCCCCTATCATGCACTACCTCAACACAGGCCAGAGCCGTGGGCCACCTGACCGCTGACCAGCCTGTCCACTCCTGGGGGCCAGAGCAGGCCTTTTTCTTTGTAAGCTGATTTTCTTCACGATCTTGCCGCTGTCTGACAAGGCCATAGGTCACTCCAGTGACTCTAGGAGGCTCCAGGCAGCCTCTTCTCAACCCCTGAGCCTTCCTCTACATCTCCAAGAATCTAAGCAGAGCTGCAAGTGTACAGATAGGAATTGCTAACCCTGGCAGTCAAGGTTTACTGCAAAGGTCCTTGGGGCCACTGTAAACACTGGCCCTCTTTGCTTCTAAGGTTACTGGAGCCCCACAGTGCTGGGGGACCCTGCTTTAAGAGACCTGTTCTTTACCCCTTCCTCTAGGGCATCCTTGCCCTGGCAGGAGGTGGGCAGCATGGGGAAAGGAGATGGCCTTGGGGAAACTTGGCATTCAAATGACCTTGGCCACTAGTAGCTCCTCTCTGGACCTGCTTCCTTCCTCCTAGGCTGCAGTACCATGTGTGCACCCTTCAGAGGGTGTGAGGGGTGGGTGGCAGGGAGCCCTGCATAGGGATGGAGGCCATTCCCATGACGGGGAATGAAATCCTACTAAGAGAGGAATAAAATCCCACAAACAAGCTGTCTAGCAGTGTGAAAAGACGGGAGGACACGGTGTCCACGCCTGGTGTCGCCTTTCCGCTCTTCTCCCTGCGGCCCTCCCACAGCAGGGGCCAGGGCCTCCCCCAGATGCCCTGACAGGCCACACTTGGTCTGGAATCGAGTCTCTTCCATCACTGAGCTCCGTGATGCTCCTGGAGTCCCTGCAGACAGGAGCCGCACATGTTCCTCCGGCAACCTTCAGTATTCTGCACAGAGCCTGGTTCACAGGAGGCTCTCAGAACTGTCTTGAGACTGGCCAGCTGGAGCAGAGCTGCGGCCACAGCAGCAGAGGGCAGATCAGGCTGGGGAAAGGGGGAGGCAGGCAGACTCTCTCTTCCCTGGGCCTTGTTCGGAAGCCTCTTCATCAGGGCAGATGATGGCCTCTAGCCTACCCTTGACTTCAGCCTGGGTGGAAGTGGCTTGAGGCAGGTGGCTGGCTACCTTGGCCTACTCTAAACCGTCTCACTTATAGCTTCTGAAGTCCATCTCTCAGGTAAGCTGAGGCAACAGTCATGCTACCATAGACACCAATTTCCATGACATGCACCATAATTGCTCACCTGTCAGACATCCTCTCTTTCTCAAGGTACAATGATCAGATTGGGATAATTAGCCTTCTTTCCACTGGCTTAAACTCAACAATAGTGTTAATACAGGATAACCGTACTTGTTAATAAACTATGGTGTGCTATTCCAATTCACATACACAGTGTGAACAAACAAAACCAGGGTGATTAATATTTCCATCTTCTCATTCTCTGGTACTTCATGAAGGCCACAGTGGGCTTTTGAGAGCTGTGGAAACCCCACTGTGAGTGGGATTCTATAGTCGGGTTCTACCACGTCTATGCAGCTTTCCCCATCAGGAGAGTATTTGAACCACCTTGGTTGTCACGAGATATCTGACACAAAATCACAGCCATGAGTGAGAAGGCTGATGAAGACTGTCTTTATCCACTGTCTACATCTACAGTGTCAGGGAGGGCAGACGGGGAGCAGCTGAGAGGAAGGCATGAAAGAGCCAAGCAGAGTGTCCAGAAAGTTCTGGTTCTTGACCTAGGTCACAAGTACATTTGCAAAACATTCCTTGAGATGTATATCTTAAGACCTGTGCACTTCATGCACACGATACCCAGTTATCGGCCACAGCTCAGTTTCTGTTTAGTTGTTTGTTTCTGACAGGCTGGCCGTGAACTCTCTATATTGTTGACCTTCTGATCCTCCTGTCTCCACCTCCTGAGTGCTGAGATTACAGGAGTGAGCTATCACACCTGGTTTTACATGGTGCTATGGATCAAACCTAGGGTTATATGAATACTAGGCAAGGACTTGACCAACTGAGCTCTGTTTAGTTTTTACTTTATTTCTTCAGTTGTTGTTGGTGGTGTGGTTGTTGTTGTTTTTGTTGGTGTGTGTGTGTTTGATATGAGCAGAGGGAGGTGTGCATGTCACCCCAATGCATGTGGAAGTCAGAGGACAACTTTGTGGAGTTGGTTCTCTCCTCCCATCTTTATGTGGGTTCCAGATATTAAAGCCAGGCTGTCAGGTTTGCATCATTAGCTGGTGAGTGCCTTTGCCCACATAGTCATCTCAATAGCCCCTCTGGTTAGTTTTAATAGCTACTGTCCAGAAGTTTTCTGAAGTGATCCTGCCAACTTACATCCTATATGGCAACATTAAATGTCAGCAATAATAGTAACCTGTTGTGAAATATTAAGATGTGTTACATTTGTTTATGCTGTGTAATATTTGTTAAATGATGCAAAGATGTGTTGCATTCTTTTATGTTGCATTTGTTTAACTCTATGAGGCTATGTTACTTTGCCTGTCTAAAACACTTGATTGATTTAATAAAGAGCTGAACAGCCAATAGCTAGGCAGGAGAAAGGATAGGCAGAGAGAATAAATTGGAGGAGAAATCTAGGATCAAGAGAAGAAGAATAAAGAAGGAAGGGAGGAGCGAGAAAAGGAGAAGAAGAGGAGGATGCCAGGGGCCAGCCACCCAGCCACCCAGCCTCATAACCAGCTATGGAGTAAGAAGGAAAGAAAGGAATAGAGAATAGAGAAAGGTAAATGCCCAGAGGCCGGGCATTCATAAGTAAGAATAAGACTCCATGTATTTATTTGGGAGCTGGGTGGTGGGCCCTCAAAGAGTAAAACCTTCCCCCCCCCCAAAAAAAAACCAACTACAGTAACCTCTGTGGGTGAAGCCCACTTCGCCAGGTATACCTTATTGCCGCCCAGAGGAGTCTAGTTAAACTTGCTTAGCCCGCCTTGGAGGTATGGTAGGCTAACTGATTCAAAACTGAAGGAGGAATGATAAAATGGCCAAACCATAGCATTGTCACGGGAACAAATCAGTTTCATCAGTGAACAGAGCATGGTCTCCTGATCCCACACCTCAGATCTCCCAGGAAAGAGCTTGTTGGTTTAATGAAACAGATAAAGAAACAGACCCAGGGCTGCACTGAGCTGCCCCGAGTCTTGCAGGAAAGATAAGAAGATTGATCTGTATTATTTGATTTAATTGTGTTTAAATTTCCATTTTGTATATAATGAGAACTTGTAAATGTTTTTACTTTATAAGCCTGTAAATATACGTACACTGAGGGGCATGTTCACTGACAGGGAGGCCAGAACCAACTGAGCAGTATGGCTGTGTGATCCCATGTGAGGTCTGCCTGCGCTATCCCACATTACAGGTGAGGAAGTCGGATCTCAGACATCTCAGGGACTAACAGTCATACAACCAAATAGGCTGCTGGGGAACTGCTTCCATCAACAGGGTTTCTCTGTGTAGCTTTGCGCCTTTCCTGGGACTCACTTGGTAGCCCAGGCTGGCCTCGAACTCACAGAGATCTGCCTGGCTCTGCCTCCCGAGTGCTGGGATTAAAGGCGTGCGCCACCACTGCCTGGCTAGCAGAACATTTTCTAATGATGGATGTGGGAGAGTCCAGCTTACTGTGGGTGGTGACAGCCCTGGGCAGGTGGCCTTGGGATGTATAAGAAAGAAGGCTGAGCAGCCATGGAGAGCAAGGCAGTAGTCAGCTTTCCTCCATGGTTCCTGCCTCTGCTCCTGCTTGAGTTCCTGCTTTGGTTTTCATCAATGGCGCACTGTGATTGGGCCATATGAGCCAAATCACCCTTTGCTCCCCAAGTTGCTTTTGGTTACTGTGGTTATCACAAAAGCAGAGAAGCAAATGCAGTGGGATTCTAGGGTGATTCTTAGCTTGGCTGTTGTGAAATAGAGCCACAGTGAACATGGGTTGCAGCAGGTACCTCTGTGGTATACTTAGGTTCCTTCAGATATGTACACAGGAGGGGTGTAGCTAGGTCATGCTGTACCTTACTTTTAGGGTTTTTTTTTTGAGGAACCTCCATATTAATTTTCATTGGTGACTATACTAGCTTATAATCCCACCATCAAAGAATAAGGAGGTTCCCCCTGACATCCTCACTGTATTTTGTTATCATTTGATTTCTTTCATTTTTCAAAAACAGTATGTATGCATGTATGTATGTATGTATGTATGTATGTATGTATGTGTGTGTGTATGTGTGTGCTGAGTGTATGTATTGAGTGTATGCATATGTCTGTACCCATCCTACAGCACACACGTGGAGATCAGAGGACAATCAGTAGAGTCAGTTCTCACCTTCCATCATGTGGGTTCTGGGGATTGGACTCAGATCATCCAGCTTGGCAGCAAGTGCCTTTACCCACAGAGACATCTCACTGGCCTTTATTTTCTTGATGATAGACACGTGACTGAGGTGAGCTGGAATCTCAAAGCAGTTTTAATTTTCATCTCCCTGATGGCTCAGGATGTTGCACATTTCCCACATTTATCGGCTGTTTGTGCTTCTTCCTTTGAGGACCTTCATTCCATCACCCCCCATTTATGGATTGAATGATTTGGGTTTTTTTTTTTCACTTTCAACTTCTTGAGTTCTTTATATGTTCTGGTTACTAATGCCCCATCAGATGCCTGACTACAGTGGGTTCCTGTGTCTTCACTCTGCTGTTTCCTTTGTGGTTCAGGGGCTTTTTAACTTCACACAAACTCCAATCAATTATTGCTGTTATTTCCTGGGGTCCTTTTCAGAAAGTCCTTGCCTAAGCCATGACCTTAAGGTGTTTCCTAGCAGCTCCCGAAATTCAGGACTTACAGTGAGATCTTTGACACAGTTTGAATTGATTTTTCTTTGTATAGATATATGTGTGGATCTAGTCTCATCCTTATACATGTGGGAAACCCAGTTGTCCACACAGCATTTGTTAAAGAGGGGTCTCCTCTATGAAAAAGCAGGTGCTGAAGCTGAGTGGATTTCCATAGTGTTCCCTCTGTTTACATGTCTGCTCTTGCTCTCTTTGGGGGTAGCGTGCTCTTTGTTACCCCCAATACTTCTCCTTTATAGAGTCATGTAAGGCAGCTTCTGCTCCTCACCTCACCCTAGTGCACATCTGGAAATGTCCTCATTTCAGATGTCGTATGGCGGCTCCCTCCGTAACCAGGAGGGGATGTTAGCTTAGTCGTAGCCACTTTCCCTCCCTGTTTTCCTCATGTGATGGATGCTGATTGCTTTTCCTGCTGTTGATTTTTGTTAATTTTGTCTTGGTGTCTTCACTATCATTGTGGATGCTGCTTCCGGCTGTGTCGACTCAACTGTGACAATGATCTCTCTCAAACTCTCAGGCCTTCCCCGTCCCATAGCAACGGCCCTTTAAATGTAATTGTTTTCTTTGAATACTTGAACCCAGTCCCTGTTCATTCTGAAAACAGTTCTATGATAAACCTCCCTGTGTGATTTCCCACAGACAAACATGTTTGATAGTTTAATAAGGCTGCTATTTCCCCTCTGAGCTCTGACTTCAATACCTATTGAGTTTTGGGCAGAGAGTCAAGAAGCCCCTGTCTTCTGCTGTTAAACACAGTCTCCTGCATTTCAGGTTGCCCTAGGAAAGTCACGAAGTAAAGACCATGAGATTCTCGGCTTTGACTCAAGCCCCCCCACCCCTCCACTCCAGCCATGCAGACTTTGACCAATGGGATAACGGCAAACATCACAGTGGGAAGCAGGGAAATGACTTCCACATTTGGGTCTTTGCTTCCTTCAGTTCAGGTGCCCACCCCGAGGCTGACAAGGAACCCTGGCTGGATTCCTGAAGGATAGTGGGACTGTGATGAGATCATCTCTGTTACCTCAGCTGATATCAGCTGAGTGGGTCACTGTAGAGCAGCTGGCATTTGAGGGAGACATTTGAGGGAGGCCAGACAGAGCCACATCAACCTAAGATCTATGTCTTAGTTAGGGTTTCTATTGCTGTGAAGAGACGCCATGACCATGGCAACTCTTATCAAGGAAGAACATTTAATTGGGATGGATGTCTTACATTTTCAGAGGTTTAGCCAGCCCATTATCATTACCATGCTGGAGAAGTAGCTGAGAGTCCTACATCTTGACTCCCAAAGGCAACAGGAAGTGGTCTGAGACACTGGGCAGTATCTTGAGCATATGTGAGAACTCAAAGCCCACTTCTACAGTGACACACTTCCTCCAACAAAGCCACACCCACCTCAACAAAGCCACACCTCCTAATAGTGCTACTCCCTTTGGGGGCCATTTTCTTTCAAACCACCACACTATACTATGAACCAATCCATTGTGGCTACGTCACTAAGTTTTGAGGCAATCCCCATCTCTGGAAATGCTGAATTCAGTTCCCATTTTTGGAAGAGACCCTTTCCTTTTACCCCCTCCCCTTCCCTACCCCTTTTCTTCCCTTTCTGGCCACATTCTAGCAGTGTAGCCATTTAAAAACATTCCCACAGTTATTTAGACATCCATCACATTAGGAGGCGGAGCTCCTGACCATGAGGTAGAATCCACTCTTCCTCCCCTAGGTTGTGTCTGTTGGTCACAGAAATAGGAGACTTGATGTGGTTCTCAGAGCATTCTTCACATGGGAGAGGAGGGAGGGCAGGGGCATTCCTAACATTCTAGAAGAAGTCAGGCAAAAGGTCTGAGACCCTCCCCTTACCTGGGCCTGGAGTGCCTCCCTTGGTAGCCTCATTGGTCCCCCTTTCCGGTGAGCTGCTCTTGCTGGTGGGTTCTATGTGGAGCCCTGGGTAGGCTGGGCAGGGAGGGTTGGGGATCCAGGGCTTCCAAGTCAAGCTTTCTCCCACCCCAGCCTCTCTAGTGCCTCCTCTGGTATCTGGTGCCTTGAGTCTTTGAGCCTTTCAGAAAAACCACCCAGTCCTCTTTGCAGCACCAGGGCAGCCAGCACAAGGTCCACTGAGTGTAGATGAGAACAACGCTCCCTTTACGTAACTGCAGATGAGAGCTTCAAACGTCTCAGCTCCTGAGTTTGAATTTCTAGCTTGCTCTTATTTGGGGGAGGTTATATCTATTTACTTTTTATTTTGAGGTAGGGCCTCACTACGTGGTCCTGGCAGGCCCAGAACTCACTATGTAAACCACGCTGGCCTTGAACTCGTGGACATCATCTGCCTCTGCCTCCTGAGTGCTGAGATTAAAGGTGTGTGTGGTTATTTTATTTATTTATTTATTTATTTATTTATTTATTTATTTATTTATTTATTTATTTATTTATTTATTTTTAACAAGAAGAACAGCAATGTCTTTAGTTGGCTACCATCCTAGGCTCTTCCACCAGAGATCCAAGTGGAAAAATACCCTGGTACTGGGCAGGGCCTCAGCAAACTGGTTCATTAGTGTTTTAAATGGAAAAACACTGTTTTGAGGGGTAGAAATGTGCCAATAATATGGGTTCTGAGACCGTCACTAGACACACTCCGTGTCTCCCACGAAAGGGCTTGGCATTCTGGCTTTATAGATGCACTGGGCACAGTTAATAAAGCAACAAGGGATGTACTGAAGGAGTCATGGGTAAGCCACTGCAGGCTGGGCGGCAGTGAACCACAGCCAGGAAACCTAGACTAGAAAAGCAGGTGGGGCGGGGTTCAGCCTGCACTTCCAACGTGGAAGTCTTATTATCAAATACTTGGACCCCCTCTCTCTGTAGGCCTCTGCTCAGAGTCACTTTTTCAGAGGGTCCCCTGCTCTCCAAAGACTGTTCAGCCATGACCTGACTTATGGGCTTGTCTGTCAGCCTGGCAAGGAATGACAGACACACTGGTTGACACATCTGTTTGGAATACCTGCTGAACCCTGTATCCTATGGGCTGTGGGAGGGGGTCAGGGTGTTTTTTGTTTTTGTTTTTCTCACCCTCTTGCCTAGAACAGTGCCTGGCACACAGTAAAAAGTTGAGATGTAAACGAACATGTACATGGGTGATTGCATGGAGATCCAGTTTTCTATGACAGCCACAGATCGAGTCTGTGGGACACTGATGGGGCCCCACTGCCCACAGAGTAAATACTCTGCAGATGGTGGCTCTTGCTCTCCAGGAACCTCTTCGGTGTCCACAATAATACTCCCCTCCTGAGAAGTCAGGGGGCTATAAGAATGGGAAGACACATAGTCCTCTTCAGGGGAGTGGATTCTGTCTCAAGAAAAGTTGTTACCTCTAAGGCCACCAGCTGCCTGCCCACCATATCCCCGTGGTCTTCCTACAGGCCTAGCCTGGCCAGAAAGAGCCCTGGAAACTAGTCTCCCCTTTAATTAACAAGGAGCATAAGCAGGCTAGGGGGTGGGGTGGGGTCAGGCTCATAAAGTCCCTGAAGGATCACAGCCTCATGTTTATTTTCCCCAACAATGTTCCCCTTTCCCCAGAACAGGGTGGGGGCCCAGCAGGCCGCAGGCAGGGAAAAAGCCTTAACCTCCACTGCCTGCTTCCCTCAGTGTGGTGCAAATGACTTGCACTTTTCAATAATTACAAACTTAATGAAAAAATAATCTAACCCCCAAATAGGCCAGGGACTCATGGCTGGCACTGGCCGGAGCCCCAGACAGTTGCCAGGGTGAGACACAAGGAACAGAGGAGCTCGTGGGAGACAATGGACATGTTCTGCCCGGAGACACCTCCCCAGAACTAGCCTTCACTCCCCATTGCCTTTGGGATTTGGCTCGAATGTTTCAGCCTGCGTCTTAGAGCTGATTTCGCCCTGTCTTCCATGCAGCAGCCTCCCCGCCCCCAACACAAAGGGGAAAGGGAACAGTTCTGGTTGTGTGGGGCAACAAGCTAGGCGAAGACGAAGGTCAGAGGCCAAGCTGGGGAAGAGGGCATGCGGCCTCAGCCCCTTCAGAGTCTGTCTGAGGACACGCAACCTACTCTGTAACCCACTCAGGGAAGCAGGCACGTGTGCATCCATCCTCCCGCCAGAGGACTAGATCCCAGCCCTGCCTGTCTCTTTAGCTCCACACGGAGGGCTCTACAGGGAACTGGGGGTAGGAAAGTAGACGAACCCTCCTGACAGCACAGGTGTGCACTGCCCACCTGCAGCACACAGGCCATGCCGAGTTGGTCCCCATTACCATCTCTTCTCATGTTCTGAATGGGAGGTGGTGGTATTGATCCACTTTGCAAATGAGTCTGAAGTTCTAGAGACTGTAACCTTATGCCATAGGACAAATGCGGGGCCTCGAGAGGGGTCTGGAATGACCTTTGTCAGTGCTCCAGGGACCCTGTCTTCTATTCACTTTTATGTCCCTGGAGCCCAGAACAATTTGACATGCAGATATTCAACCAAATAGTTGGGGTGTGATTAAGAATGAACAAAGATAGGTAGTCCCAGAAGCAGCTTCCCAGGCGTCATCCCGACTCCCCTTCTCCATTTCATAAACCCTCAACTTTAAAGTGGATGAGAGCTAAGGGGCTACAGAAGCCAGGCTGAGAAAGAGGACTGCCTTGCAGATCCAGTAGGGAGCCACAGCACGTTCTTAATAAAAGAGTTCCAGGCTATGAGAGGAATGCTCTTCCTTTGTCTTCATGGACTGTAGGCCTTAGTAAAGGTCCATGAACCTTTGGCCAGAAGGTCAAGCTCTCTCCAGATGTTTCTCAAGCTTGTCCTGTTTATTTGGTTGGTGGCTGAGAGTGCCAGCATCCGCTAGCCAGCCAGGCTCCTAGCTTGCGTGAGGCAAATCCACAGGGTTATGGATCAAGGATCCCAGAACGTGGTGTCTCCACGAGCGGCTTACAGAGTTGGAATGGCACAGAATCCTTGAACAATAGATTCTTTGAAACTTGCAACTCTTGAGTCTTGGAAATAACCATCTTAGGGTGAGAGTGTCGGAACATTCTATCTGAGTCTAGAGGTGGGTGTGAAGCATTTATTGAGTGGTTACTATGCTCCAGGCACTGTGTACAAACATCAGCCCATTTAACCCTGCAAAATACCCTGTGAGTTAGTAGCTACTAGAATCCCTATGGATAGGAAGCTGAGGCACCAGAAGAGCATGCAACTACCAAGATCGCCTAGCCAGCGGGGTAGGGCCCACAGTGGGCAAAGAGTGTTTTTTGGTTACTTTTTTTCCCTGTCATTTCTTTTGAGACAAAAATCTCATGTAGTCCAAGCAGGCGTCCAACTAGCTATGGAGTTCATAGCTAGATGACTCTGAACTTCTGATCCTCCTGCCTCCACCTTCCCATTTCAGGGATTACAGACATGTACTACTGTACCACTTTTCATGTTGTGTCGTGGATCAAACCCGGAGTCACATGCATACTACGTGCTCTGGTTTGCTTCCTGTTGCTATGATAAAGCACTAACTGGAAGCAACTTGGCAAGGAAAGGATTTATTTGGCTTAGACTTCCATGTCACAGTCCATCACTGAGGGGAGGCAAGTCAAGGATGCAAGGCGGAGGCAGAATGCCTGGAGCAGGGCTGCTCACTGGCTCATTATCGGGCTTGTTCTCTGGGCTTGCTCACTGGCTCAGCGGGACTTCTTATAGAGTTCAGCCCCTCCTGCCTGGGGAGGGTGACCCCCACAATGGGCTGGGACCTCGTACATCAGCTGTTAATCAAGACAATCTCCATAGACACGGCCACTGGCTAATCTGATAGAAGCAATCCTTTCATCAAAGTTCTCTCTTGCTAGGCAGGCATCTTGCCAACTGAGCTCCATCTCCAGCTTACCAGGGTCTTTGAAGCCCAAGACGTTTAGATTCTTAGACTCACTCCATAGGCACTAGTCCCAAGTCCAGCCTTCTACATGACGGGTGTAGGAAGTGGGGTCCGCGGAGCTGAAGGAAGATTCCCCCAAAGACTGGGCTTAATGGACTCACTGTCAGTATTCGGGGAGAGAAATTAGAGTGAACAAAGAAAGGGCCAGGTCAGCAGGGATCCGCTGGTGGTCTATGGCAGAGAATGTGCCCTGGCCACTGGCTCCACCACTGCCATTAGCTGTTACCTCTTTCTTCCCTCTCTTGTACTATCTTCCCAGGCTGTCCCCACCAGGATGGAGGTCCTGGTTATACTGCTCACAAATTTTTAGAATTTGGCCTGCGAAGCTGACTCCATGTGCTGCAGGCTTTCCTCATAGATGTGGATTTTCTCTGTGGGATGCGTACTCCGCAGGGGCTCAGCGTAGCCCCTCTGCTTGACTCACTGGGATCTTAGGCAAAGAGAGATGGGAGACAGGAACTGTGAGACAGGTGGCCGGGCACGGGTAGGTCAGAGCAGGGAAGCGATATGTTCATGATATGCCTGGAGATGAGCATCTGATATGGAGTTCTCAGTCCTTCAGCTACATCTATCACATGGGGCTTGTCTTAGGAGTGGAGACCAGTAACCCTGGAAGGCTTAAGCCTGGGGCCCATGCTGGGGCCATGACTCTTAGATTTTGGTACCACATCCTCTGCCCAGCTGTTCTTCTCCCTTGGCATCTCCAAGACTTGCTTAAACTCTGTGTCATTGGGAAGTTGGCTGGACCACTGCCCCTTTCCCTTCCCCTGATGGGCCTCTTCCCTCCTGCCTCAGTTCTGAGACTTCCGACCACAGAGTCTGTGTTCGAAGCCCAGCACTCTACAACCTTGAGCGTGTGTCTGGGGAGGCAACCTGGAGGACGTACTGGAGCTGGCTGTGACAGGCCAAGCACAGGGCCACATCTCAACAGAGGTGGGAGCTCTCCCCAGCCCAGCCACTGCCCGCTCCCTGGCCCTCTCAAGGCAGCATCTGGTTAGAACTGGGGCCTAAAGTTTGGATAATTGGAAACAGAATGACATCTCTGAGGACAGTCCCTAGATTCTCACAGAGCAGCAGACAGTACAATTCTTCACAGAGGGGCTTGAAAGTCCTTAATTAAAGTTGCCATCGGAACAAAGACTCTGATGTAAGATTTTGGACCCCACTGGAGCTCTGGATCCAGGGAACCAAGCTGCCCCAGTGTGCTGCACAAAAGCCCACAAGCCCCTGGGGAAGAAGGGGCTCTGGCCCTCATGAGGGATGAGCAGTGCCCTGCAGCAGGCATTCATCAGTCTTGTATCTGATGGCTCTTCTTGCAGAGAGAATTGGCCTTCACATGGGATGGGAAGGCTCCTGCTTGAGCTTCAGAGGCACCAGGCTCCAGGAGGCTCTAGTGTGTTGCTGGGGTGGACTTTGCCTCCATTTCTCTGCTCAGTGTCCTTCAGAGTAGGCTCCGTTCTGAGTCTCTAAGGAAGCTGGATTGGCTGCATCAGGAAGCAGCCATCACAGGCAAGCTGTATTACACCGTGAGCGGCTGCCCTTAGGTTATACTGTCCAAGATCAGGAAGGGGTTCCACAAACAGAAGAGTTGAGGGGGGCTGGATTCAAAGGCAGGACACCATCAAGTTTCCCGTGAAGGCACATCTGCTTGGCCGCCCTTGTCTTAACCATTACAGATGAGGCACGAGTCCCAGAAATACAAAGCCACTCTTACCGTCAGGAAGAGGCAGACAAGCACAGAGCCAAGCCTGCCTGGCATTGCAGCTCACCCTCCAAGTGCTCTGCCCTCCTGCCTGCCAGGCCACATCTGTTTGAACTTGGGGCATGGCACTGGGTAATTAGAAGGATGACATTGCCAAGGGGCCTTCCCTGACACCCTCTCTGACAGCCTGACACTTGGTGGCAGTGGCTTGAATTAAAGCCACACTCAGAGGAGACACATTTGGGGCTATCTGAGGAGACAGAGGAGCTGGGGGAAGGGGCAGCCGCAGCGGGTGTGGAGGACCTCCAAGCAAACAGAGACTGCAGGAGGAAAATGCTCCATTCCCCCTGGGCTTCTGGAGCTCTTCCAAAATCGTGATAAAGAAGGTTTCTTCATTATGCACCACGGGGGGAGGGGTCTGTTCTATGTCTTTTGTGTGCTTTAGCCTTGGTCTTTTCAACAGCTCCA